>NC_059272.1:14383485-14458485 GCF_017591435.1 Portunus trituberculatus | reverse complement strand
TCTTTCTTTTTTTTTTTTTTTGTCTTCCCAGTAAACCCTTCTGTGTATTGGACAAGGCAACCTGACTCTGTTTGCTGCATCACATTTTATTCTTCCCTCATCGTTATCCCATGTTTGTTAAAGGTCTGGTGTGGGGCGCTAGTTAGTTGCCTGTACTCTCTCTCTCTCTCTCTCTCTCTCTCTCTCTCTCTCTCTCTCTCTCTCTCTCTCTCTCTCTCTCTCTCTCTCTCTCTCTCTTTCATAATGAGGTGTGAAATCTAAAGACCGTGAAAAAGATGATCGTATGAAAAGAGAGAGAGAGAGAGAGAGAGAGAGAGAGAGAGAGAGAGAGAGAGAGAGAGAGAGAGAGAGAGAGAGGTTAACTATGACGCTCCAAGTGTTAAAACCTAGAACAGAATGTGAATGTTCACGATAACACTGCTTGTTTTTTTTTCTTTCCTTGTCTTTCTATATGTATGTGTGTGTGTGTGTGTGTGTGTGTGTGTGTGTGTGTGTGTGTGTGTGTGTGTGTGTGTGTGTGTGTGTGTGTGTATGTTTGTAGATGAAAGGGGGAGGTGAACGGCCGCAGAAAGTTAGATCAGATAAGATGAAAAACTCCCCCAAAAAAACATTAATACATTATGCGTCACAGTTACCCTTTACTTTTTCCTCTCCAGTAGTTCATTGAGACTCTAATCCACTCCTCTTATATATGAGTACCTTTCACTCCTGCGTCTTTCAACATAAGTAAGTTTATATTCAATTTCACGATATACGCACGGAACGGAGGAGAGAGAGAGAGAGCGGATGAGGAGAGCCAGGAGAGAGAGAGAGGGAGGGTAAGAGAGAGGGAGAGGGTAAGGAGTTGGACTAGCAGAGGAGAGGCCGGTTAATGTATGGTAATGTAGGCAGTTGTGTTTACTAGTCTGAGCGTAGGCAGACTGTTCAGGGAAGTCGGCAATCGTGGTGACAAAGTTGGTTATTAGCCTTGGCTGAGGAGAACCTGTGTGTGTGTGTGTGTGTGTGTGTGTGTGTGTGTGTGTGTGTGTGTGTGTGTGTGTGTGTGTGTGTGTGTGTGTGTGTGTGTGTGTGTGTGTGTGTGTGTGTGTGTGTGTGTGTGTGTGTGTGTGTGTGTGTGTGTGTGTTGGAGGGATGTCTATGTTCTTGGACAACAGCTAGTTAATTTCTAATCATGAGTATAATCTATGTAAATTTGTATTCAGTGTGTAGTCAGTGAATCTATCTATCTGTCTATCTATTTATCTATCTATCTATCTATCTATCTATCTATCTATCTATCTGTCTATCTATTTATCTGTCTATCTATTTATCTATCTATCTTTCTATCTTTCTATTTATCTATCTATCTATCTTTCTATTTATTTATCTATCTATCTATCTATTTCTATCTATCTATCTATCTATCTATCTATCTATCTATCTATATGTGCTTGGCTTTGTTATTTCCGTTTGCTTGTGTTTGTGTCTCTCTTTCCAATCCATTAGTTACTCCATTAGATGCGATAACCTCTCTTGTTTACTCTCTCTCTCTCTCTCTCTCTCTCTCTCTCTCTCTCTCTCTCTCTCTCTCTCTCTCTCTCTCTCTCTCTCCATAAGCGTGTCTGCCTGAAGGTAAATAATCATCGCCTCATTTAACTTGGTCACACGCAACACGCCTCCAACTCAGTGTTTTCCCGGAACCTCTGACCACCTGGCGTCGGGTGCAGGTGAAACTCATTAAACAATTCACGTTTTTGGCCACAAGTTCGCAGCACATGAGGCCTCGTTCACAATACAAGGGTTCATGGAGGGCCGATATTAGCAAACTCTTTTTTTTTTTTTTCTTATTTTAGTGATTCTCAGGGAAGCAAGCTAAGTGAGTGTGTGTTGAAAAAGTGTGGTGCTATAGTGAAAGTTAATGGTGAAGGTGGTGGTGGTGGTGATGGTGATGATAATGGTGAAATAATAGAGGTTCATAGTACTATCAAAGGAGTACGATGGACAGTGTTTATATATTTGCTTGAATCCTTATTCTGTCCATCTTATCAGCGCAAGAATGAATCAGTTTCTTCGTTCTTTCATCTATTTCACTGGTCAACCCTCTTATCTTATCAGTATGTGACAAGAACAGTACAAATAACCTTAATTCCATCAGTACTGGGGCACATTTTTTTTCCTTGAGATTTGTGTACGATTAGACCATTTTGTTGACATCAGGAAGGGTCTATGGAGATCAGAAGATGATGGTCACAGTCTTCACTATTTTGATCTCCGACATAAGTTCCTGAAGCTGTATAAAATCACCAAATAGTAAGCAGAATGAGTATGGAAACGTGTCATGGTACTGAAGGGATAAAAAAAAAACAGCGTAACCTTCACTAACGTCTTCTGAAAGCAATGGAAGTGTGACGCAGGTGTTTCATTAGAGTACAGCCAGAAGAGATTTACCTCCTTCAACCCGTAAATTTCCGTAAAAAAAATATACATATATCAGATAGAAAAAAGAGAGGTACACCAATCTCACCAAACGCACCAAGGACAAGCAGCGCAGCCACGCCTTCTCTGTGCACCAAGGAATCCATAAATAATTTCGCCCCAAGTCGTGTGTTCATCGCCATGCCGCTGCTCATCAAACGAATCCCTACCAGGCATCAGGAAACCAATCAACGACACGCCCACAGCTCCCCTCCTCGGGCTGCGGTACACAAATCTAGACTCCAGCGTGCATGGCTTCTGAGCTTAGCGCCACCTTGGGACAAAGCGGAGAGACGCGCCCAAATGTGAGAGAGATGCGATGTCTTAGTGTGACGTGAGGTTCATTGGACGGAAAGGAGTGAATGGACGGATGTTAGGAGAATGTAGTAGTAGTAAAAGTAATAGTAGTAGTAGTAGTAGTAGTAGTAGTAGTAGTAGTAGTAGTAGTAGTAGTAAGTTGTTGTTGTTGTTGTTGTTGTTGTTGTTGTTGTACAGTAGTAGTAGTAGTAGTTGTTGTTGTACTAGTAGTAGTAGTAGTAGTAGCAGTAGTTGCAGTAGTAGTAGTAGTAGTAGTAGTAGTAGTAGTAGTAGTAGTAGTAGTAGTAGTAGCAGTAGTAGTAGTAGTAGTAGTAGTAGTAGTAGTAGTAGTAGTAGTAGTAGTAGTAGTAGTGATGGTGCTTGTGCTAACACCTTGAGTATCATGACTTGTTTCCATATTCATTCTGCTTACTATTCGGTGATTTTATACATCATCAGAAACTCATGAAGGAATTGAAATAGTGAAGACTCTGGCCCTTAATTTTCTGACCTGCTAAGACCCTTCCTAACGTCAATAAAACGGTCTAATCGTACATAAATCTCAAGGTAAAAATGTGCTCCAGTACTGAAGGGGTTAAAGGTACGAATGATATACAATGAAAAAGACTATAATAGATTGACACTTTCTCTTACTGACCTTGAGATGAAACTTTTCTGGGATGCCATTGGGGGGAACGTGGGAGTATCCGGGCCACACTATGTCCTTGACCTCCAGTGAGCCTGCCTGCTCCTTGCCTGACCGCCACACTCCGATCTGCAGGGATGGGAGAGATAGACAGTTAGGAGATGGAAACAGAAAGAGACAGATAGACAGACAGATAGATAGATAGATAGATAGAAAGACAAATAAAAAGTGAGAGTGGCTTACAGAGACGTACAAACACCGCCCCCTCCCTCAACACACACACACACACACACACACACACACACACACACACACACACACACACATACACACACACACACACACACACACACGCACACTCACACTCACACGCACAGAAAAACAGTTAGACATGCAACAAGACAAATAATGCATTCAAACACTCAAGCAAACACACGGATGCTGATTGAAACACACACACACACACACACACACACACACACACACACACACACACACACACACACACACACACACACACACACACACACACACACGGAAGAGAGTCGACAAACAGACTAATCCATATAAAGTTATCATGTTATATGCAACGGACCAGCAAAGCGTAATGAGGAGGAGGAGGAGGAGGAGGAAGAGGAGGAGGAGGAGGAGGAGGGTGAGAGGAGTGGGAGGAGAGTAGGTTGCTGGTTAAGAAAGAAGAAAGGAAGAGAGATGACTGAAAAATATGAAATAGGAGAGGGAGGAAGAGAAAAAGGAGAAGGAGGAGGAGGAGGAGGAGGAGGAGGAGGGATGATGAAGGAAGACGCAAAAGATAAACCTGTAAAGAGGGGAAAGGATGCGTAGGAGGAGACAAGTGGAGGGTGGAAGAGGATGGAAGAATAGAAGAAAAAGAAGGCGTAGGAGGAGAAGAAAAGGCGTAAGAAGAGACAAGTAGAGGATGGAAGAGGATTGAAGAGGAGGAAGAGGAAGAAGAAAAGAGAATAGCCTGGTAAGAGAAGAAAAGGTCAAAGGAAAAAGCAAAAAAAAAAGAAAAATGTAAAAGAAAATAAATACTTTAATATTTTCTTTGACCAAGCGTTGTTTTGATTTATTTTCTTTGTTGTTGGTTTAAAATTCAGACAAGTTTCTCTCTCTCTCTCTCTCTCTCTCTCTCTCTCTCTCTCTCTCTCTCTCTCTCTCTCTCTCTCTCTCTCTCTCTCTCTCTCTCTTAATTGCTTCATTTTTCCTCCAGTATTTTTTTTCTAGCTATATTTTTCTTTCACCTCGTCCTACGCTTTCCCATTCTTCTTAACCTGCATTCTCTTTCTCTTCTCTCGCCTCTCCTTCTCTCCTCCGTCTGTTCTTTAGCCCTTTCTTTTTTCCCTCCTTATATTCTCTTACATTCTCTTTCTCTCAACTCGCCTTTCCTTCTCTCTTCTCCGTCTGTTTCCTATCACTTTCATTTTTTTTTCTTCCTTATATTCTTCGCCATTCTCTTCCTCTTCACTCTTCCTTTTCTCCTCCGTGTGTTCCCTTTCTTGTTTTTTTTCTGTATTCTTCTCCATTCTCTTGCTCTTCACTCGTCTTTCCTTCTCTCTTCTCCGTATGTTTCCTATCCCTTTCATTTTTTATCTTCCCTGTATCCTTTGCCATCCTCTTCCTCTCCTCCGTGTGTTCCCTTTTTTTTTTTTCCCCTCGTATATTCTCCCAGTCTGTGATACGCTCTCTTCTCCTGCCCTGTTATTTCCGTCTCCTCCCTGCCACTTATCTGTTCCCACATCGCATTACTGGAACACTCGTCACCACCACTTCACCTAACCACGTTATCAACAAATAGGTCTTCTGTTGTACTCATTCGCATGCTCATTCTTCTCTACTCTCTCTCTCTGTCTCTCTCTCTCTCTGTCTCTCTAACTAAAAGGAAGGATAGGACGAAGAAGAAGAGGAGCAAGAGGAGGAGAAGGAGGAGGAGGAGGAAAAGAAGAGAAAGAAGAGAAGGATAATAAGAAATAAGAGAAAGAGGTAAATAAAGGGTGCAGAGAAGAGAAAGTAAGGAGAAGAGTAAAGAGAGAGAGAGAGAGATAAAAAAATGGAGAAAAAAAGAGAAAGGAAAACTTAAATAAAAAATGAAGAGAAAACAGGAAAGAAAAGCAAGAACTAAGAATAGAAACATTGAATAACTGAATGAGGTAAAGTAGAGTAACGATAGAAGCAACAGGAAGAGGAGGAGAGAAGAGGAAGAGAAGATAAAGCAAAGGAAGCAACAGGAAGAGGAAGAGAGAAGAGGAAGGGAAGATAAAGCGAAAGAAGCAACAGGAAGAGGAAAAATAAGAGAAAAAAGAAGGAAGCAATAGAAGAGGAAGAGAGAAGAGAGAAGAAAAATATAGCGAAGGAAAAACAAAAAAAAAGAGAAGAGAAGAGATAGAAGAGAAGAATAAGAAAAGTACAGCGAAGGAAGCAACAGGAAGAGGAAAAGAAGAAGAGGAAGAGAAGGAAGCAACAGGAAGAGGAAGAGAAGATAAAAGCGAAGGAGAAGTAGCAGGAAGAGAATAGAAATGAAGTGAAGAACGGAGGGGTATACGGACATAACAAGACTGATGCGCAACACTCCATTAGCAAGCGGCGCTGGAAAACAAACAAGGGGGCGGGGCGGGTAACCAGATTATTCCCAGCTAGAAGTACAAGTAGCCACAAGTTGTCAATACCAGTGTGCGCTTGTTATACAGGTTCCAGCGAGGCAGTGAGAGGAGACAAGCCATGAGTGAGGGAGGCGAAGGAAGAAATGTTGAGAGAGAGAGAGAGAGAGAGAGAGAGAGAGAGAGAGAGAGATTATAGGAGAGAGTTGAATATGACACACAGACACATACACACACAGGTTGACAAGTTGACACACGCACACACACACACACACACACACACACACACACACACACACACACACACACACACACACACACACACATGAAACACAATTATTACCTTTATTAGATTGCCCATCGCCAACACACATTTTTAACCTCCTATTATCTTGCTGCTTCATGGTGGTGGTGGTGGTGGTGGTGGTGGTTTGTTTGTTTTGGTGTCTTGGATTGTTTACGTTTGTCAGTTTGATTGATTTTTTTTTATCACTTTATTGTTATTGTGACTAAGAAAACTTTTATCGTTTCTTGTTTTTCTTCTTTTTTACTTTCTTTTTTCTATACAACTACGTTTTTTTTTCTAAGCATCATAACTTGTTTCATTTGTTTTCCTGTATTAGAGCTCATGTGTAGCTTTGTCTTTCCTTGTCATCTTCTGTTGGGACTGACGCAAGCCGTATTCTCATCACGACTATTTTCCAAGGCCGTAGAGATGATTGGCGGGGTTTTCAAGAGTCTTTCTCCAGTTAATAATGTAGAAATCTTGTCAACCAGGAAAAAAACATCCTTAAAAACGCTTTGCTCTCTCTCTCTCTCCACTATCATTTCCAAGGCCGCAGAGATGTTTGGCTAGGTTTTCAAGAGTGTTTTTTTCAGTTAATAATGTAGAAATTTTGTCAATCTGCCTCTAGAACCGTAAAAAGACCTTAACAACTCGTGTAAATTCAAACAAAGCCTTTCGAAATAGAGAAGGTGAAGCACATAAATGTTTGAGAATACGAGCCGTGAGCGTTTTAGCAGCGCCATCTTTTGACGAATCATGGTAGTCTCCTCACGGCGTTTCGCTTGGTTGGAGTGGCAATCAATCGTCCGGTAACTGGACAACGTGCGGAGTGGAGCGCTTTTTATTCTTTTTTTGTCGTCATTTTACCGCTCACGATGGTATTGATGTCACCCGCTGAACTCCCTCACTCTGCCTCGTGTGTGTGTGTGTGTGTGTGTGTGTGTGTGTGTGTGTGTGTGTGTGTGTGTGTGTGTGTGTGTGTGTGTGTGTGTCACTGTCATGTAGTGTATTCTCTATATCTTCCTGTCACACAAAGTAAGAGTTCGTAACACTATATAGAAGTCTGTTATTGTGCTGATCAAAGTCATTTGGTATTTTAAAAGCAGTATCGTGTTTATTGATAGGTTTCATTTTAACCTCTTCAATACTGGGACATATTTTCGGTGTGATTAGACTACTTTATTGATATTAGGAAGGGTGTATAGATGTAAGAAGATTACTGGCCAGAGTCTTCATTATTCTAATCCCCACTTAAATTTCTGAAGCTGCATAAAATCGCCAAATAGTAGGTAGAATGATTATGAAAACGTGTCTTGGTACTGAATGGATTAATGTGAAGACTGGCGCCACTTGACATGTTTTGGATATTCAGGCATCTTGTCTTGAAGTTGTTGTAAGCGTCACGGAGCGTTTCATGATTGCAGTGATAGTTTAACATGATTCCTGCCTTATCCTCAAATTTTTCATAGCTCTCTTGGTCGTCTTCTTCGGAGACTGGCGCCTTCAATAAGTCTTTTTACGCTGCCATTTTGTTCCCCTGAGTCTGAATCTTTCTTACACAAAAAAGGAAATCAATGAGGGAACCACACAAGAGAACCTGATTAATGATCTTAGTAGTCTTTGAAAGCTGCCCAAAGCTTTTCACATTATGGCCCATAATTTGCAGTTCTGATTTATTCCTCCCCAATTCATAGAAACTAATTAATCTCTTGTCCTGAATGTTCTTTTTTTCTTTCATTCTTCGTAGCACACAACTCGTACGTGACATACTTTCCTCTTGAAATTTACCCGAAGTACATATCGACTAGCCATCCTTATAAAGACATTTGTCCCTTTCTTTCGGCTGACTCTCAGGACCTGTAAGGGGACTCTTAATTAATTTTCTTTTGTTCCCCTTGGTCAGTTTTTCCCTCTTACGTGAAAATAAAAAAATAATTGGTGGTATGGTGCGTGCTTCACCTAGAAACGAGAGAATGCAATCTGAACATCACCTGGTAACACTAAGTTCTCCCTCGCCAACGGTGTTCACGGTCTCGCCTTTCACAGTGTGTCGCTGCGGTGAGAGGAACGGTGGTAACGGTTCAAACTTTTCACTCACCCATTCGTTCATCACTCAGCGCGCGAGGAAAGCCCTTCACGTCCACTACAGCGTGCCTGCGTGAATAATGGTGTGGTGGGCGACGAGGACCCCACCGGACGTCAAGATTAAGGGACACGCGACTTGAAGGACGCCGTTGGAGCCTTGATAACAACATGGCCGACCGAGGAACACGAGGAATGGCATGTCTTTGCGGCAGATTAAATACTTCGCGCTATTACTGACATTGTTGTGAGTTTAGCAGTGATGAGGGAGACCAGGATAACTTTAGCCCACTTTCCACCCTTGCTATGTCCCTGAGAAAGGTCCCCCACACTGCCAACCCCTCAAGCTGAGCTCCACACACGCCCCTCACACGTCAACACGTCGGCAAGTCCCTAAGCAAGGTCCCACATACGCCCACACACACACACACACAGCCTGGCCCACACCCCGCCCCCTAACTAACTCTGGAGGCTCTTCTTTTTGGAAAAGTCATTTGTCATCAAGTTTTCGAAAAAAAATATGTAATTTACGTCGATGCGGTAGAAAATTACAACTCAAGCCTAAAAAAGTATAGATTACATTCAGGGATATATTTGTTTTTTTCCTCTGGGCCTGGAAACTGGTTGGGAAATATGAGATATCGAACACATTTTTAAGCATCATAAGGACGTGAGAGAATTTTAGATATGGATTTTTAAAAGGCATCTTGAGAACCAAATGAGAAGTGAATTTATAAGGATGATCCATGTAGTAATGTATGACACATCAGTGGTTACCAGCGTAAGGAAAAATAAGAGAGAGAGAGAGAGAGAGAGAGAGAGAGAGAGAGAGAGAGAGAGAGAGAGAGAGAGAGAGAGGAGAAAATAAGAAACGACAAGAAATATTGCATACCTGTTAATTAGTTTCTGGAAACAATCACACACCAGACTAACGCAATGCATCTTTCCACAATCACCACCACCACCACCACCACCACCACCACAACAACAACAACAACAACAACAACAACAACAACAACAACAACAACAACAACAACAACAAACCCCTCCAAACCAAATTAAGACAACAAAAATATCAAACCACATGGAGAGAATTCAACAAAACCAAACAAAAGCAAGACACCACACCAAGACACACTACCAAGAGCAAGAGCAAGAGGAAGACACCATCCCACCTACACAGCGGGACAAAGAAAACGAAATTCTCAACTCAACACACAGAGATAAAGACTGAGTCAAGAGCAACAGACAGCAGAGACGTGAGGACACATGTTGGCGGGGGAGACAGGCGTGAGGAAAGAAGGGAAACGGTGGATGGATGCTTCAAGGAGGGAGAGAGAGTAGGAATAGATGGTACATAGGAGGAGAGAAAGGCAGGTGTGCATTGTACGTAGAGAGGACTGAATGTGAATGTGGAGGGCGTGAAGGACAAAGGATTGGATGGAGGGAAGGATGAAGGAAGGAAAGGCAGGTCTGAGTAAAGGGGATGAATGGAGGAAGGAAAGGATAGAAAGGAGAAAAGGCTGGAGATGAAATAGGAAGGAAAGACTTGTGTGAAATAATAAATGGAAGGATTGAAGAAAATGAAGACACAGAGAGAGAGAAAATGAGAGAAATGAGTGATGATCAGAGGACGAAAGGAAGGACGGAAAATAAAAGTGAAAGGAGTGAACGAAAAGAAGAGAAAAGACTGAAAGTGGTACGCTGATAGACTAGGATTCGGATAGATAATAGAGGCAGTTTAGCAGGTAGGCAATGCTGTAGGTGGACAATTACGAGGACAAACAATAGAGCAGTAATCAAATACTAGAAAGAATATAATAGTAATCAAAAAGTAAATAGAGCAATAATTAAATAGTAAAACAAACAACAGAGCAGTGACCAAATAGTAAAAACATTAAGGTAGGAATTAGATCAGATCAATATGGAGGCAAGGGAATGGTGATTTAGTAGTAAAACCAATACATTAGACAGTTGAACGTAAGGACAGGCATAGAGAGAGGAGGAGAGAGACATAATAACAGTAATCTAGCATTGAAAGCAGTAGGTAAACAATTAGACAGGGCTACAGAGATAGTGAGGCAGTAAGGAGGCACTGCGTAGGATATGTACGATTCTAACCTCTAAACCAGTACATCGACAGAGGAAGAGAGAGACGCAATGGCAGTAATCTAGCATTGAAAGCAGTAAGTAAACAATTAAACAGGGCTACAGGGAGATAGTGAAGCAGTAAAGAGGCATTGTGGAGGATGTGTGCGACTCAAACCTCTAAACCAATACATTAGACAGCTGAACAGAGGGATAGGTATAGAGAGAAGAGGAGGGAGACACAATAACAGTAATCTAGCAGTGAAAGCAGTAAGTCAACAATTGAACATGGCTACAGGGAAACGGTGAAGCAGTAAGGAGACATTGCAGAGGACAGGTGCGATTCTAACCTCTTCCCAAGTAAGCTTCCTGGAGACATCTGGCCGCAGGTTCATGATGCGGAGAGCAACGGCGCGTCTCGTCCCGTCATTGTTGAACTCCAGCTTGGGCGTGGCCGGCTTGTTGTCTGCCTGCAGGCTCACGTTCTTGAGAAACCTGAAGCACAATAAACACGCCTGGTTGTTAGCGTAGTCTTTACAGAGCTTTAACTGCTTCAATACTTGGTCACATTTTTACCTAAGATTTGTTTACGATTATACCATTTTATTGATATTAAGAATGGTCTATGAAGGTCAGAAAAATAATGGCCACAGTCTTCACTATTTTATCCCCCTTCAGTACTGGGGCACATTTTTACGATTAGACCATTTTTTTGACATTAGGTAGGTCTCTGGAGGTCAGAGGATTCTTCACTATTTCAACTCCTTCAATACTGGGACACATTTTTACCTAGAGTTTTGTGTATTATTAACATTTTATTGACATTATTAAGGATCTATGGAGGTCAGAATATTAATGGCCATAGTCTTCACTATTTTAATCCCCCACATCAGTTTCTGAAGCTGTATAAAATTACCAAATAATAACCAGAATGAATGTGGGGACGCGTCATGGTACTGAAGAGAGTAAAGGAAGACTACAAAGATTTTTGGATAAGGATAAGTGGAAATTGTTGTTATTTTCCGCAGTTTTTCCCTTATGACGCGATCTCCAGGCACCACTCAGCTCACTCTATTGTTGTCCTTTGTCGCTTTGTTCTGCGTGTTATTCGTCTCTTCTTTTATCTCACGTCGTTTGTCCTCGTAAGAACCTCACGTCTCTCTCAAACACTTCTATACTTCACCTCCACAATTTCGAAAGGCTTTATCTGAATTTAAACGAATTTTTAAGCTATTTTGTGGTTCTTGAGGCAGACTGACAAGATATCTGCATTACTGACTGGAGAAACACTCAAAAAATCCCGCTAATCCTCTTTGTGGTCTTGGAAAACAGTCGAAGTGAGAGAGCTAAGCGTTTTTCTTTGAGTCTCTCTTTTACATAGGACAGGATCAGGATTGTCGCTCCCAGACACGTCATCCTTTTGATACCTTCTCTGCCTCTTCTGCTGAAACTCTTGAGAAATGTGTAGGTGTGTTGGTGTGTGAATGTGTGTGTGAGAGAGAGAGAGAGAGAGAGAGAGAGAGAGAGAGAGAGAGAATTATAGATTGCTTTACATCCACAAAACTTTCAAGCAACCTACTTTTCTCTCTCTCTCTCTCTCTCTCTCTCTCTCTCTCTCTCTCTCTCTCTCTCTCTCTTCCCATCACCACATGTTTCCCCTCTCTAGACTAGACTCCTCCTCCTCCTCCTCCTCCTCCTCCTCCTCCTCCTCCTCCTCCTCCTCCTCCTCCTCCTCCTCCTATGAGCGGTCACTGCCTGAAGATTCCATTAAGATGTAACTCTACACGTCCACGGTCTCCTGTCCAACCTTTCTTTCCCTCCCCTATCCCCTCCTCCTTTTCCTTATCTTTTCTCCCACCCTCGCTTCCCTGTTCCTTATCTTCCCCATGCCGCCGCCGCCGCCACCACCACCCCGCCCCCTCCCTCCGCACTTCTTCACTGCTCTCTTCCTCCTCCTCCTCCTCCTCTTCCTCCTCGTCTCTTTCCCTCCTTAATTTCGCTTATTATCTTGATTCTTTTTTTTTTCTTTTTTTAGTTTCTTTTTTTTTGTGTGTGTTTCGCTGTTTTGTTAGGTTCATTTTTCCTTTTTTTTCTTCGTGTTATTTTTTTTTTGTAACAATCTTATCGTTTATTTTTTCTTAATTTGTTTTCATTCTTTTACTATCTATATTCTTCTCATTGCCAATCTTCCTTCTTTTCTTTTTTTCCTATCTCATTTCTTTCTTCTCCTCTCTCTCTCTCTCTCTCTCTCTCTCTCTCTCTCTCTCTCTCTCTCTCTCTCTCTCTCTCTCTCTCTCAACTGCAGTAGTATCATAACATCTTTCAATCCTTTTTCATTCACAATCTCTTATACAATCTACTTACTTATCTGTCAACCTCACTTTATTTCCCCATTCCAGTTCTCTATAGACTTCGTATCTCTCACCTTCACCATTATCATTATCACTCACCTCACTCCAGATCATCCTATCAACTCAACATTGGCTCTATTTTTCTTTCTTTCCTTCCTCTCTCCCTCTCTCCCTCTTCTCTGAACACCCAGGAACCCTCAGTCAGTCAGTCTCACCACGAGTCACACACACACATTAAAGCTCCGTACTTCATCTTCTAACTCTGAATAAATTATCCACATTTCCGCAGTTCATTCACACCCACACCATGTCCCACTTTTTACCGCCACACTTGTACTAGTCCCCTTGCTCCCACTCCTTCCTTATTACATAGCATTAGTAGTGGCTCGTATTCTCAAACACTTCCATTATTGCAAAAGGTTTATTAGAGTTTAGACGAGTTTTTCGAGGTGTTTTTATGGTTCTAGAGGCAAGGTGACAAGATTTCTACATTCATAGCTGGAAAAACACTCTTGAAAACTCTGCTAATCATCTCTGTGGCCTTCTTGAATAATGTAGTCGTGCTGATAGAGCAAAGCATAGTGAAGCTGAGGTGTACATTTAGAAGACCCAACATCACATACAGTATACCTTTAAACTAATGTCCTTATGCATATCTTAAGTAGTGGCTGACAGGAATACAATATAGAGCAGAGATAGAGATGAGGGGGAGGAGAAAGAGAACATAGAAGAAGAAGAGATGGAAGGTAAAGGAAGATATGATAAAGAGGGAAAGAGGAAAGGGGAGAAGAAAGATAGGATAGGAAAGGAAGACATAACGGAGGAGATGCGTGGAGATAATGGTTTTAAAGGAAGGATAGAAGGACGAGAGAGAGAGAGATGCGAGAGAGAGAGAGAGAGAGAGAGAGAGAGAGAGAGAGATGCGAGGTGCTGGAGCAAGGCAGGAAGTGAAGGGAAGAGTAAATAACAAGGAAGGAGAGAACGAAAAGAAGGAGAGACTGAAGAAAACTGAGATGATGAGAGGCTGGGACGAGAAAATTAGGAAAGGAGGATAACTAAGAAGGCAGAAAGGAAGGAAGAGAGGTAGGGAGATGAGATGAGGCCTGGAGCGAGGGGAGAATGAAGGCAACCAAGCAGGAAACAGGAAAGGAAGGAAAAGGAAAAAAATACCGGACTGATGAAGGGGCGAGAAGGAAGAAGGAAGAGGAGAGGAAGATGTAAAACGAGTAGAAAAAGTGTAGGATGGAAGAAAAACACCGGTGAAGGATAAGGGAACGGAAAAGTGAAGGAAAAAGTAAACGAAAGGCTGAAGAAGACGATATATGAAGGAACGATGTAAAAAAAAAAAAAGAGGAAAAAACTGGGAAAAGATGTGAAGGAAAGTAGGAAAGGAGATGAAATAAGTGAAATAAGTAAGATGAAGAAAAACGAATAAAGAATGGAGGAATAAGGAAAAAAAATGGTATGAAGAAGAAAATTACCGATAGAATGAAAAGGAAAAAAAAAGTTATAGAAACCAAAAACTGAAGAATAAAAAAGAATTTAAAAAATCAAGAAAGAAGGAGAACCAATAAAATGAAAATAAAAGAAGAAAAAAGCAGTTATAGAAAAAAGAATAATAGAAAAAAATTGCAAAAAGAAGAAGAGTGTGAAAACAAGGATAAAAAAAAAGAGAGAGAAGAAAAAGAAGAAGGAAGAGGAAGAACAAAGATAAGAAAAATACACTAATAGAAATAAATGAGGAATAAATGAAAAAAAGAAAGAAAAGTGTGAAAGCGAAAAGGAGAAGAAGAAGAAGAAGAAGGAGGAGGAGGAGGAGGAGGAGGAGGAGGAGGAGGAGGAGGAGGAGGAGGAGGAGGAAGAGCAAAGATAAGAAAATACAATAATAGAAACCAAAAAAATGAAGAATAAACGAAAAAAATAGAAGGAAAAGTGAAAACGAGGAGAAGGAGGAAGAGAAGAAGAAGAAGAAGAAGAAGAAGAAGAAGAAGAAGAAGAAGAAGAAGGAAGAAAAGAGCCAAGATAAGAAAAAAGCAGCAATAGAAACCATAAAAAAAGAAAAAAAAAGAAAAAGAGAATGAAGAAGAGTGTGAAAACGAGAAGGAAGAAAAGAAGAAGAAGAAGAAGAAGAAGAAGAAAGAAGGAAGAGGGAGAGCGAAGATAAGAAAAATACGCTAATAGAAACTAAAGAGAAAGAGGAATAAACGAAAAAAAGAGAAAACGAGAGGAGAAACTGATGAAAGAAGAAAAAAAAGGAAGGAGGAGAAAGAAGGATGACGAGAGAAGGAAAAGGATGAAGAGAAGGAAAAGAAGAGGAAGAAAGAGAGAAGAAAGAAGAGTATGAAAACGAGAAGGAGGAAAAGGAGGAGGAAGAGGAAGAGGAAGAGAGAGTTACCTGAGGGCGTTATTTTGGTTATCTTTTTCAGCTCGGCGGCGCGACACTGATGGGGAGGCCGGGGTGTTGTGACAGGAGCAAGTGGAGGAGAAAAGGAAAACGGGAACACAAACATGCCTGTGTGTAACCTGGAGTGCGAGACGCGGCGAGGGGGAAAAAGGTGCTTCGTTTCAATGCGACGTAAGATTCCAAAAAAGGGCAGGTGTGAGACTCTTAACCCCTTCAATACTGGGACACATTTTCACCTTGAGATTTGCGTACAGTTAGACCATTTTATTGACATTTGGAAGGGTCTACGGAGGTCAGAAGATTAATAGCGAGAGTCTTTACTATTTTAATTCCCTCATACGTTTCTGAAGCTATATAAAATCACCAAATAGTAATAAGAATTAAAGTGAAAACGCGTCATGGTACTTATGAGGTTAATAGCGACATATTTAGAAACGTTTCTACTATTCTCAGAGATTATAGAGACGATCAGTCGAGTTCTATAGAGTATTTGTCTTGTTGTTAATGCAGAAAACTTGTTAACGTGTCACTAGAATTACAGAAACGTTCTTAAAAGCCCGCGTCACTTCAAATAGATCCTTTGGAAAATAGTGAAGGTGCGGCTTGGAAGTGTTTCAGAATATTATTTTAACTCCTTCAGTACCATGACGTCTTTTCATATCTATTTGATTTACTATATGGTGATTTTATACAGCTGCAGAAACTTATATAGGGATTGAAATAGTGAAAACTCTGGCTATTAATCTTTTGACTTCCATAAACCTTTCCAAATGTAAATAAAATCATCTAATATCCAAAACTCATGGTGAAAATACTTACTTACTTACATACAGTAGAAACAGAATAACCAACGTTGACACAAACATCTTTATTTTTTAACCATTTTCTTCCTTATATATCAGACGTTTCGACATCTCAGTATGTCATCATCAGTGGTCTAAAAGTAATAAGATAAAATACATTAAAATTCTAATACACACAATAAAAAGACACTATTGCCTTCTGTCTATCCTTCTCGTATGAACTTTTTCATAAAGAATTCTTATTCTTAAAGAAATTTTTCTCAGATAACGGATTGACTACTGAATTGTTCGATAAGATTACTCGCAAATTCCTAAATAATCATTATCAACCAAAATTACTTGTCCCCCAGTCAACAAGGAAACTATATATGTAAGACTCCTTGTCTAGTCACTTCGAAAATACAGTCATCTCTCTCGGAGAACTTCAAGAATTTCTATCCCCAAATTGATTTTAGGTTCATTCCAGTTAATAATTTTAGAATCAGTTCATCTTTTAACTTCAAGGACTGCCTGCCGACTGAGTTGCGCTTGTCCATCGTTTATAAGTTCACATGTCCCAGTTGCCAAGCTGGGTATATTGGAAACACAGTTCGAGCTTTCAAGGTTCGTGTGGACGAGCACAAGGGACAGTCGAGCAGAACGGGCCGTAGAAGCCACAATCCCCCACATTCAGCTGTGAGAGATCACTCTGAGGTTTGTGGTGTCCCTCTTAAAACTGAACACTTTAAAATAATAGACAGTTGTAACAATTCACATCTCAGAATACAGTGGAAAATAGTTAGAAAATAAAGATGTTTGTGTTAACGCTGGTTATTCTGTTTCTACTGAAGCTGAGGTTCCCCATGAACAGACCTGTCTCTGATACTTACTTATATACATACTTCAGTACCATGACACGTTTTCATATCTATTCTGCTTACATACCATTTGATGATTTTATACAGCTTCCGAAACTCATGTGGGGACTCAAATGGTGAGGACTCTAGGTATTAATCTTCCAACCTCCATAGACGCATCCTAATATAAATAAAATCGTCTAATCATATCCAAAAGACATGGTGAAAATGCGTCCCAGTACTGAAGGAGTTAAGGACATAGGGCGCTGGTATTGGTTGGGCGGGAAGGCGGGCTGGAGGGCGGGCAGGCAATCGGGACGGGCGGGAGAGCGAGGGAGAAGGCGGCAATGTCATTAGATAGTTGACATCATTAATCAGCTTTATCATAATGGCGCGGCATGAACACTAACTAACCCCATGATTTCCTCCTGCCTTATCGTAATTGAGGAAATTTGGCGAGGGTGACAAAAATAAACTTGAATAAATAAGAAAATAGTATATATCCAATTAATTAAGACAAAAAAAAAAATTGAAATAATAATAATAATAATAATAATAATAATAATAATAATAATAATAATAATAATAATAATATCCACTGAATTATAAAAAAAAAAGCACTGAAATTAAAGAAAAAACAGTGAAATACAAAAAAACATCCTACGTAAATATGAACCACCCACTTATATATATATATATATATATATATATATATATATATATATATATATATATATATATAAACAAACTGAAGATAATAAAACCCACTGACAATCGAAAAAAGATTAGATAAACACTGAATTCCAAACACCACCAACTCGAAACACACACACAGTGAGACCAGACCATAAGGAGGATATCACCTTGAATGACTACGTGTATAAGTCAGAGCAAGCTTTCGTTGTTGTATTGTCATGGTAGCTAAGGAAGGTTCCATGGAGCGTCGGGAGGCGAGGCACGAGGAACAAAAAGGAAAGAGAGAATGGAAACGCGATAAAAGGAGGACAAAGGAGCAGAAAAGGGGAGAAACTATCACAACTTGAGGAGAACTGCATGATATTGACTGACTGATTAACCTCACCTGTGTAACTGAAAGAATGGAGAGAAGGGAGATGAGAGCAAACAAAAGAGAATGGGAAAGAAATCATGAACATAGAGTAGAAAACGAAGAGAAAGAGGAACAAAAGGAGAACAAGATAGAGAAAGCTGGTGAGAAGACGAGAAATGGATGATACTGATGGATGGAAGAAAAAAAAAAAAGAAGGAAAACACACAAAGAGAGGAGAGAATAAAAGGAGAGTGATGAAAGAGAATAACAAAAGGATAGAGATTAGAGCAAGTAATGGGCTAGATGCACACAAGACACGTAGCGGGTAATGGACTGCTATATATAAACGCAGGGACAGTCTCTCTCTCTCTCTCTCTCTCTCTGGGCCTTGAGGACGGATTATGGCCATCGTGTTTAATAAGACAGACGCCTAAGTGCATTTCACGTGATTACCGTCCTAGAGAGAGAGAGAGAGAGAGAGAGAGAGAGAGACACATTATACTTCAACATTTTCTTTCAATATTCCTGTTTTTTTTTTCCTTTTTCACTTATTATTGCCTCTTCCCAACACACACACACACACACACACACACACACACACACACACACACACACACACACACACACACACACACACACACACTCACCTGTAGAATTTATCACCTCCTCTCCATCTAGCATCCCCGGTGTCACAAGAGAGGGCGGGGGCGAGACTGGGCACCACATTTCTACTCATTTCATCTTTTACGTGGCCATGCAGTCCCCACCCGAACACCAGCATTGCGTTCTTGATCTCCTCTATAAGTGCCTCCTCCGTTGTCTTGAAATGCACACCTAGGGAGCAGAGAGAGCATAGAAATAAGTGAATAGAAATAAAAAAAAAAAACATAAGGTGCGTCATTTAAGAAGCTTTGAAAAGTAGAATTAAAGACGTAATTGTTGTAGTTTGTTGTTACTTGAAGAGAAAAGATGAGAAGATTGTAGTGTTGAGGTAATAGAGTAGAGATTGATAGGTAAGGAGAGAGAGAGAGAGAGAGAGAGAGAGAGAGAGAGAGAGAGAGAGAGAGAGAGAGAGAGAGAGAGATCTGTATAACCAATAATGACAAGCAGGAGAGGAAACATGAATAGGGGAGGAGGGAAAAGAAGAGAGAATAACAAAAGAAAAGCAATAACATGGCGAACAAATTCGAGAAAGGACAAAAGCAGAGAGAGAGAGAGAGAGAGCCCCCATAACAGCTCCCCTTTCACGCAGTACAGGTGGGGTGGGGCGTCTCTATTTAATTAGTGTTGATCGGTTGTCAAGTTCACAGGGACCAGGAACACTTCTGTCTGGGCCTTGCTTTACTTCTCTCTTTACTTTTTTCCCTTTATTTGCAAGGAATGAGGAGGAGGAGGAGGAGGAGGAGGAGAAGGAGGAGAGGAGGAGAAAAAGGAGGAGGAGGAGGAGGAGGAGAAGGAGGAGAGGAGGAGAAAAAGGAGGAGGAGGAGGAGGAGGAGGTTGCAGGAAATGAGACTCTGCTACTTGATTGTTCATTACACAGAGACGATGATATTTCCATTTTAGTGAACCCGAGCAGAGAGAGAGAGAGAGAGAGAGAGAGAGAGTGAGTGAGTCTACTGCCATCCACTGTTCCTTTCCCTTCCCATTTTCTTTACCTGTCACCTGCTCAATTAGCAAAACACCTGGAGCCTCTTAGAGCAGTACAAAGTTTGGCCCAGTTGTGTGTCGCCCCCTCCTCGTGTCTTTCACTGTGGTGGTGGTGATGGTGGTGGTGGTGGTGGTGGTGGTGGTGATGGTGTTAAGAAGTGCTCAGTTGTATTCATTGATATACATGTAAAGTGATTGGCATTCTAAGTGTGGAGTTCAGGAATGGATGAACAAGAAATGGGTTCAAGAAATAGGTTGGTGTGGTGGTGGTGGTGGTGGTGGTGGTGATGGCGATGGCGTTGATGGTAGTGGTGGTGGTGGTGGTGGTGTAAAGAAATACTACCAGAGTCTTTTTGTTGTTGTTCTATAATTTTTTTTTCTTAGGTCTAAATTGAAGTATATATTTTTTTCACTCGTTTCCTCTTTTTTTCTACAGTTTTCCTTCTTTTTTTTCCCTTTCTCTCAAGATTTTTACATTTTTTCATCGTTCACTTTCTCTTTCGCTTATCATAATTTTTTTTTGTATAGTCTCTTAATATTTTTCTTTCCTTTCCGTTGTTTTTATTCTTTTTTCTCTTTATTTTGCACTTTCATTTCTTTCTTTCATTCTTTCGTCACACAGTACATGTTTTTAGTTTTGTGTTTTTTCGTATCTCTTTTTTTTTCATTTTTACTCCATTTTAACTTCTTTATTGTTCCTTTCACTTTCCTTTCACTCCTTTGTGTTGTGTTTTGTTAGTGTACATATTTTTTCAGTTTTGTCTTTCTTTCTCCATATTTCTTTTATTTTTTCATCATTTCTACTCCTTTTTTTCTTCTTTTCTATTGTTTCTTTCACTTTTTCTTCTTTCTCCTATTCCTTTGTGTTGTGTTTTGTTAGTGTACATATTTTTTCCAGTTTTGTCTGTCTTTCTCCATATTTCTTTTATTTTTTCATCATTTCTACTCCTTTTTTTTCTTCTTTTTATTGTTTCTTTCACTTTTCTTCTTGTTATGTTTTGTTAGTGTACATGTTTTCATTTTTTTCTTTTTTTCGTTATTTCTACTCCCTTTTCACTTTTTTTTTCATTGTTCCTTTCACTTCTTTTCTTTCCTTTCTTCTTCTTGTGCTTTTTGGTTTCTTGATTCTCTCATTTTTTTCGTCTGTTCATCCTTGACTTCTCTTTCTATCTTCAGTTTCGTCTTAACATTTTCTTACCATAATTTCTGTCTTCTTTAGTGTCTCGCCTCTCACTTCTATTCTTTTCTCTTTTTCTTTTTTTTTTTTCTTGTATTTTCTCGGCTCGTTGTAAATTTTCCTTTTTTTCCCTCTTTTTCTAGTTTCTCTCTTTTCTTTGTCCTTGTTTAATTGTTCTTCCGCTCTTGCCTTCTACAAACTATTCACAATTTTTTTTATTCTCTCTCTCTCTCTCTCTCTCTCTCTCTCTCTCTCTCTCTCTCTCTCTCTCTCTCTCTCTCTCTCTCTCTCTCTCTCTCTCTCCATATTCTCTTCTTCTGTCTCCATTTGTTTTATTTCTTTTTTGAATGTTGAATATCTTTTGTTTTATTCTCGATCGTGTCAGTCTGTGTGTCTGTCAGTCTGTCTTTTGGAATTTATCTTTATACATATCTGTGATTTTGCGTGTGTGTGTTTGTCCGTCTATCTTTGTGTTTGTCTGTCTGTTTGTCAATTTATCTGTTCGTCTGTTAACTTTTCGTCTCTCTCTCTCTCTCTCTCTCTCTCTCTCTCTCTCTCTCTCTCTCTCTCTCTCTCTCTCTCTCTCTCTCTCTCTCTCTCATTATCATGCTTGACTATTTTCTTTTATCTTCACTCTTTCTCCCTTTCTTCTTCAAAATATTAAGTCGTTTCTCTTTTCCAGGATTTCTGCTTTCATTATCGTTCTAAAATTCTTATTCTCCAGCTTTCATATCTCCATTCTTCGCTTCTCTATTTTAAATCGTCAATAACTCCTTCCTTTTTCATATTTATCACCTATTGTAAGTTGTTCCCCACCTGATTACACTCCCCTGATCCCACCCATTACTCCTATTCATCATTCTCCTATCGTGTATTTTGTATCCCCATCAAGAAGAAGGATAACTGTACATTTAATCTCTAAGGCTCCCGTCAGCAGGATTTTTCGCCTCATTTTCCTCACAAACCGATACAAATGACCCGCTGTTTATGGAGTATTGATCTGTTAGTGGCGGCGCGTAACCCAGACACAGAAAGGACATTAGGAGACTCAGAGGATCATTCAAGGAGGGGGTTGGGGGACTTGAATGACTGCCTGACTGGGTGGCTGGGTGTCTAACCGAGTGGCTGACTGGGTGGCTGACTGACTGACTGAATGAATGAATGACTGGATGCATGGGTGATTCACTGATTGGGTTGCAGAATGGATGGCTCATTGACTGACTGACTGACTGACTGGGTGACTGATTGGGTGTTTGATTTACTGATTGACTGACTGACTGGATGGGTGGGTGGGTGGATGACTGAGTGACTGAGTGACTGATTGACTGATTGACTGACTGACTAACTGACTGAGTGTGTGAGTGAATAGAGAAATGAATGAGTGAGTGATTGGCTGACCAACTGATTAACTGAGTGAGTGAGTGAGTGAGCGAATGTCTCTCTCTCTCTCTCTCTCTCTCTCTCTCTCTCTCTCTCTCTCTCTCTCTCTCTCTCTCTCTCTCTCCTCCGTTTTCTGTTTTGGTTACGCATACTATTTCAAATTCTATTGGCCTTTTTTTTTCTTTTTCCTCTTTTTGTTTATTCTTTTATTTATTTTTTTGGTGTTTGTTATTTTCAGTTGTTGGTTATATATCTTCTTCTTCTTCTTCTTCTTCTTCTTCTTCTTGTTGTTGTTGTTGTTGTTGTTGTTGTTGTTGTTGTTGTTGTTATTATTATTATTATTATTATTATTATTATTATTATTATTATTATTATTATTATTATTATTATTATTATTATTATTTTTCTTTTTTTCTTTTTTCTTCTTCTTCTTCTTCTTCTTCTTCTTCTTCTTCTTCTTCTTCTTCTTCTTCTTCTTCTTCTTCTTCTTCTTCTTCTTCTTCTTCTTCTTCTTCTTCTTCTTCTTCTTCTTCTTCTTCTTCTTCTTCTTCTTCTTCTTCTTCTTCTTCTTCTTCTTCTTCTTCTTCTTCTTCTTCTTCTTCTTCTTCTTCTTCTTCTTCTTCTTCTTCTTCTTCTTCTTCTTCTTCTTCTTCTTCTTCTTCTTCTTCTTCTTCTTCTTCTTCTTCTTCTTCTTCTTCTTCTTCTTCTTCTTCTTCTTCTTCTTCTTCTTCTTCTTCTTCTTCTTCTTCTTCTTCTTCTTCTTCTTCTCCTTAACTTACTCCTTTCTTTCAGTTCTTCTTGAATGAACTCTTCCTGCCTTTTCTTCATAATATTTCATAACTTCCTTTCATCCTTCTATTTTACACCTCTTCCTCCTCCTCCTCCTCCTCCCACAGTGGTCCCTTTCAAACTCTCCTCCTCCTTATCCAACACCTCCTCCTCCTCCTCCTCCTCCTCCTCCTCCTCCTCCTCCTCCTCCTCCTCCTCCTCCTCCTCCTCCTCCTCCTCCTCCTCCTCCTCCTCCTCTCCTCCTCCTCCTTCAGAAGCACGCCGGCCCGAGGAACAGCACAGTGCTTGAGGGAACAATAGCCCGGAACATCACGAGCCTTTCCTCTTACTCTTGGGAAAAACCTTAGTTTGGCGAGGCGTGCGCGAAGCACGCAAGAGGAAGAGGAGGAGGAGGAGGATGAGGAGGAGGAGGAGGAGGAGGAGGAGGAGGAGGAGGAGGAAGAGGAGGAGGTGGTGGGGATGATGTTAGTGGTGGTATTGTTTATAAAATTGTAGTGGTTGTAGTGGTGGTGGTAGTGGTAGTGGTATTAGTACTAGTGGTGGTGGTAGTAGTAGTAGTAGTAGTAGTAGTAGTAGTAGTAGTAGTAGTAGTAGTAGTAGTAGTAGTAGCAAAGAGACAGAAAGCATAAAAATATGAGAGAAAGAGAGAGAGAGAGAGAGAGAGAGAGAGAGAGAGAGAGAGAGAGAGAGAGAGAGAGAGAGAGAGAGAGAGAGAGAGAGAGAGAGAGAGAGAGAATGTTGTCAGTCCAGGAAAATACAAATAGAGAAATGTTACGAAGAAGAAATAACAGAGAGAGAGAGAGAGAGAGAGAGAGAGAGAGAGAGAGAGAGAGAGAGAGAGAGAGAGAGAGAGAGAGAGAGAGAGGCGGAAGTGGCAAAATGCTGCAAGAAAATGAATATTCGAAAAGAACAGAGATTACACACACACACACACACACACACACACACACACACACACACACACACACACACACACACACACACACACACACACACACACACACACACACACACACACACACACACACACACACACACACACACACACACACACAAGGAAGAAAAGAAAGGATTAAAGTACACACCACAAGAAAGGAAGAGAGAGAGAGAGAGAGAGAGAGAGAGAGAGAGAGAGAGAGAGAGAGAGAGAGAGACCTGCGTGGAAAATGTACCCACCATAACACATTCTAGATAACACACACACACACACACACACACACACACACACACACACACACACACACACACACACACACACACACACACACACACACACAGGAGGATACCCAATCAGCCGTGCCCGGGAAAATAATACCACCACAATGCACTCCTAAATAAGTCCTACCGCTGAGCCCTTGTTTGCCTCTAACCCGGACGAGGCAGGCAGTGTTACCATTAAGGATTCAATGGCTGCTTGTCTGGCTGGGCAGGAGGCAACGGGAGGCAATCATCCCGCTGCGAGACGGAACACTAAGGCATCAGTTGAATCATGAAGGAAAGCAGACTGGGTTACGCTCGCTAGCTCGCTCAGATACCTATTTTTAGCTGCCACTGTTTATTGTTCAGGTAACGAAGAGATGAGAGGAAAGAAATAGCTACTTAAGAGAAAGAGATCAGTGTTATTGATCTGTGTTTAGCTTCTGTGTTTTGTGCAGGTGACGGAGAGGTGAAGTGCTACGAAAGAATGCTATATGAGAAAAGAGAGAGGAGTGTTACTGTGGTGTCTCATTATTTAGGTCCCACTGTTTTTCGTTCAGGTGACGAAGAGATAGGGTTGTACGAAAGACTACTATGTGAGAGGAAGAGAAGGGTATTATAGTGTGTCTGCTCTAAAGTGGCTCCTGGCTCTCAGTTTGAATGGTGTACTCAAGGAATGTGCGGTTTTCAGATCTTGAGGAAAACCGTGAGCTGTCCTTGTGATAAGTGCGTTGATCAAACATGTATTATTCACATCAAAGCAATCATATCATCAATAATCTACAATATGTTTTGAACTCAGGAGCCAGTTTAGAGTAGACAGATTATAGCGTGGGATCTTTATTTTTAGCTGCTATTGTGTTTTGTTCAGGTGACGATGAGATGGCGTGGTACGAAAGACTACTACATTTAGAGGAGAGAAATAGTATTAGTGTGGAGATTTCTATTTTTAGCTGCCACTGTGGTACGAGAGACTACTAAATGAAACAAGAAAGGAAGAATATTATTG
Source organism: Portunus trituberculatus (assembly GCF_017591435.1). Classification (NCBI taxonomy): domain Eukaryota; kingdom Metazoa; phylum Arthropoda; class Malacostraca; order Decapoda; family Portunidae; genus Portunus; species Portunus trituberculatus. The sequence continues at coordinate 14,433,375 of NC_059272.1, read as the reverse complement.
TGGGAGTCTCTATTTTTAGCTTCCATTTTGTTTTGCTCAGGTAACGAAGAGATGAGAGAAGAGAGGCAAAGAATGGTAAGTGTGGTATTTCCTTTTACAGTCACTTTATACTGGGACGGATGGTGTACTCGAGTCATTTATTGTAGATGGCAAGTTCAGATACTCCTCAAGACACAGTAGCCTCAGTGCAAATACTTTTTTTTCTTTGGTACAAGAGGGGAAGCCGGCCAAGAGCAACAAAAAATGAAAAAAAAGACAAAAAAAAAAACAAGGTCCACTCGATTGCCAGTCCCCTTAAACAGTAACGGAGTTAGCCAAAAGTCTGGGACAAAAATCTTAGAACCTGTAGGTGTCAGGAGGTTTAGCTGTGGAATAAGTAATGTGTTCTAACTATTGCTGTCATAGTTTGTGGGTTTTTCATTTTATCCAAGAAAGTCGACGTGTTGTGAAATGTATTACTATTTTTTCGCTTTTTTAATATTTGTATTTTTGTTTTTAGTTTTCAGGGGAAGACAGAAAAGACAAAGGAGAGTTAGTTCTCTTCGTTATCTTGCCTGGAGAGAGAGAGAGAGAGAGAGAGAGAGAGAGAGAGAGAGAGAGAGAGAGAGAGAGAAAATCCTTCCTCTATTTGTGGGCTTTTCTCCTCCAGGCTGCTTCTTCCAAAAAACCCTTCAAATATGTGTCAAGTTTTATCCCTGACACACACATACACACACACACACACACACACACACACACACACACACACACACACACACACACACACACACACACACACACACGTCGGATGTTTGTCGTAATCAAAATTAATGATACTCAAACTGATATTAATACTCTTTTCATAACGTTGTGTGTCCCTCATAATTGAAGTATCACCCCGGAACACCCACGAGTTATTATTATTTCTATCAAAGACGCAGTGTTTTTTAACCCTTCCCGGAAAATTGAGCTTCTAAAAATATCACGTAATTGTTAGGCCAAATGATGATGACCTTAATTATTTGTGTTTTATTTACTTATTATTTTTTTTCATCTATCCACTTTTTTTTTCCTCGATAGTATTGGAACACAAAAAATCCGCGTTGTTTTCTTTTATTTTTTTTTTCTCATTGTATTTTATTCACGAGTCGAGCAGCCATTTAGTTGTAAGTCAATTGTTCTCTCTGAATTAAATAGATTTGGTGCGAAACGCTGATTTTTTCCTACATTTATATTTCACATTTGATCTTCCTTTTTTTCATGGATGTGTGTGTGTGTGTGTGTGTGTGTGTGTGTGTGTGTGTGTGTGTGTGTGTGTGTCTGTGTGTGTGTTTGGGTGTATTTGTGTGTGAACGCCTTCGTGGCAGGTATCCCATGTTACAGTTTGTAAATATTAGTGATTTATTAAATGAAAACGTGTATGTCAGAGAATTGTGTAGCTTTATATTTGATGTTTTTGAGATATTTACATAAGTTACCTCTACAGTTTATCAGGAAATGATATTTTCTTTCGGACAAAATGAAGGATTGTAATCTTTTGTTTTCATATGATATTGTATGCAAATTTTTTTTTGTCAATAAACTAACTAACTAACCAACTGTGTGTGTGTGTGTGTGTGTGTGTGTGTGTGTGTGTGTGTGTGTGTGTGTGTGTGTGTGTGTGTGTGTGTGTTGGAAATATGATAAATAATGTGATAGATAAACAAATAGGTAGACATGGGTAGGTAGGTAGAAAAACAGATGCATCGGTAAATAGATAAATGTACAGATATAGAGATAGATAAATAAACAGATAGATACATAAATAGATAGATAGACATGTATGTAAGCATGTATAAGAATGTGGCTAAAATTTGTATGTATCGTATGCATGTATGTATGTATGTATGTATGTATGTATGTGTACACGCATGTAACCAGCTCATTAGTGACGCAGGTGTTGGAGGGAACCTTTTTAATCCTCCCGGCACATTTTCTTATTCTTTTTTTTTCTCTCTCTGGTTTGAAATGTTGATGTATTGTGTGTAATCAACTTTCAGCTCCTAATCACCTCATTATACACCTCCACACTCCACCTGTTGTGAGGAGGATACAGCCATGCTCTCTCTCTCTCTCTCTCTCTCTCTCTCTCTCTCTCTCTCTCTCTCTCTCTCTCTCTCTCTCTCTCTCTCTCTCTCTCTCTCTCTCTCTCTCTCTCTCTCTCTCTCTCTCTCTCTCATCTCTCTACACCTCCATCATCTCCACCTGTTGTGATCTCTGTCTCTCTCTCTCTCTCTCTCTCTCTCTCTCTCTCTCTCTCTCTCTCTCTCTCTCTCTCTCTCTCTCTCTCTCTCTCTCTCTCTCTCTCTCTCTCTCTCTCTCTCTCTCTCTCTCTCTCTGGTTGTGTCTTCCTTTCAGCCAACACAACCTCAAGTTCTCAAGAGTTTCCAGCATCAAAGTGTTCCTAACCTAACGTATTTCTCTCCTACTCCCTTACTTCCTATCCTTGTGTTTCCTCCCTCTCTAAACCTGGAGGTGTGTGGGCGGAGAAACCTGAGGAGGAAGAAGGCGAGGGTGTACGAACAGAGGGAAGGAAAAGAAGGCAAGGTCCGGAGGGAAGGAAATGGACGTGTAAACTTTTCGTAGCCTTACTTTTATCTCAACTTGGTTCCTACATTGTTTTTATAGCGGCGGGAGAGGAAAAATAGTGATGGCCAGACCTAAGGCAAGGACAAGACTGAGTGATGAGAGGGTGTTAGTAAGGAAGGAAGGAAGGAAGGAAGGGAGAGAGGAATGCAGATAGGAAAGAGGGAAGGTAAAAAGGAAGGAAGGAAGGAAGGATGGAAGACAGCTAGAAAGGAAGGAAGGAAGGAAAGTAGAAAAGAAGGCAAGTAAAAACGAAGGAAGGAAGGCAGATAGAAAGGAATGAAGATAAAAAGGAAGGAAGAAAGGAAGGACTGATGAGTGCGATGGAAAGATTTAAGTGAATGGGAATGAGAAAAGATGAAAAATGAGAAATGAAAGAAGTGGGCGTCGTGAGAGGAAAACATAACATCGTTGTGAAGGAGAAAAGAGAGAGAGACGGAGATCAAAGCGAGTAAATGCGGTCGAGAAAGAGAGAGAGAGAGAGAGAGAGAGAGAGAGAGAGAGAGAGAGAGAGAGAGAGAGAGAGAGAGAGAGAACTATTAACTCACTCTATTTCCACCCACACACAAGAAAGAAAAAGGTAAAAGAATAAAAATAAACGAATTTCCCAACCAGTCATATATCTTCCACAAATCCAGAAGTGTATAATTTTTCGTCCAGGTTTACAATAATTTTCCCTCGTACAAACACAACTATAACGGCATTAGTGGTGTTGTGGTGGTCGTGACGCACAGAATAAAATATGGGAGCGATATTTCTCATCCTGTGTATTATCCTCATCAGCACCACACTCTCTCTCTCTCTCTCTCTCCCCAACTCTCTTGTCCCACCAATACTCCATAGCCCATTGTTAGCTTGATACTGAAAAACCCATATACTTCAGTTGTCATGGTGCTTTAAACCCCAAACACTTCAATTAGCTTGGTGCTTGAAGGAAACTGATCCAGTTTCATTTTACTGGTGCTTCTAAAGTAAATCCACACAGTTTAATTCACTTGGTGCCTGAAAACTCACACTGTTTGATTAATTCTCTTGGTGCTTTCAAAAAACCAACACAACTCAGTGTTCGTTTGGTGCTCGAAAAAAAAGTCACACAGTTCAATACTCTTGGTGCATGACAACACCCACACAGTTCAATTCAATTCAGTTATAGCAAGTAAAAGTTTACTTTTCCTTCTTTACTCGACTCGAACTCAGGAACTGGAAACTTCGCAGCAAATAACCTTGTATTGTCGTTCTCTTTTAAGGTTTTGGCATGTCATTAAGGGATTCCATTGAACCATGAGAGAGAAAGAGAGAGAGAGAGAGAGAGAGAGAGAGAGAGAGAGAGAGAGAGAGAGAGAGCGAGAGAGAGAGACTTGCATAAACAAAACAAAAAGAAAAAAAACACATCTGACACAGGCTTTCCATTTCAGGTGAGAAGTGACTATGGAAAGACGAAAGCTGTAGAAATAGATAGACGAAAGAGAGAAGGAGGAAGAGGAAAGTGTGTGTGTGTGTGTGTGTGTGTGTGTGTGTGTGTGTGTGTGTGTGTGTGTGTGTGTGTGTGTTTGTATTTGTGTGAAGAAGTAACGAGATTCAGAAGGGGAGTGATATGGGAGGAGAGAGAGGCGAAAGTGAAAGGGGATGAGGGGAGAGGGCTCGTAATGTTAGTTCAGTGGGACATCAGAGACACAGTGACCAAGGGAGTTCCAAAATTAGCAAAGTTTAAAAGCTGACGTATTCAGGGAAGAGTGAGGTAAGGAGTTGAGAGGCTGAAGATTGTTGTGGGAGGCGGCAGTACGGGAGACTTCGGCGAATCTGAACGTATGATAGTTAATTTGATATTTTTTTTTCATTTATGATGCTGAATACTAGTCACACTCTCGATAGAGCTAAAAGTACCCTTGAAAATTCTAGTAAACTCCTGCAAAGCCCATATAAGGGAATTTAAATGAAACGTTGAAAAGTCGTAACCTCTTCAGTACCAGGACTTGTTTTCATATTCACTCTTCTTACAATTTGATGAGTTTATACCCTTTAGAAACTCATGTGGAGATTAAAATAGTGAAGGCTCTCGCCATTAATCTTCTGACCTGCATAGACTCTTCCTAATGTAGATAAAATCGTCTAATTATATCCAAAACTCAAGGTAAAACTGCGTCCCAGTACTGATGGGTTTAAGATTGCAATCCTCTCTATGAGTACTCCAATTTTTAAAGATTTTGTGTCTTTAGGAAAATACTCGAACACCAAAAAGACAGGAGAGAGAGAGAGAGAGAGAGAGAGAGAGAGAGAGAGAGAGAGAGAGAGAGAGAGAGAGAGAGAGAGAGAGAGAGAGAGAGAGAGAGAGAGTACTAAAGCGTGAATCTCTAATAACTAATGCTTTTATAATTGCACCAAGTTGAGATGATAGGAAGAATAGCATTAACGTTTCTGAAAATGTGCGTCTTTGGGGATAGTAGAATATCAGCGAGAATGATGTAATGTTGAAGTATGAAGGAATGGAGAGTGGCTACGTGAGAGCTTAGGGCAAGGCTTGGTAATGTGTATGTTGGATGGTGAGTTTGGGAACCGTGAAATACTTGGAAAATGGGGAGAAGCATACGAGAAGCTCCAAGATTTGATGCTGGTACAAAGGCTGGAGGAGTTGCGAGGTGGGAGGATGGTGTAAAGGAAATGAAAATTGATGGAGGAGTGGTGAGGCTGCCAAGGAAGTAGATATTGATGGAGGAATGCAATATACGAATGATGTAGCACCTAATGGAAGAACGAACCGGGGAAATATGAGCCTTCCACTTCTTTTTATTTTGTCTTTCTCAGTTAGGTTAAGGGTAAAATAATTCTTCTCAAAGGTTACTAGCTAAATATTCTATAGGACATTTAACACGGTGATGTAACTTAAGTCCTTTTCGTTAATACTTTATCTTGCAAACAAAAAAATATAGAATTCTCACTTAAATACTACAAATTAACTATACAATCCTTTTCAGCACTTATGGTTCACACATTTCAATATACACTTACTCACCAATAAAAACTCCTAATTTGCTAACGTTTCATCATCAATACAATTCCACTAAACATTTCCTCTATCTATTATTCACAAATCTCACTATACACACACGTACGAATAGGATGAGAACCTTTACCTTCCTCGCATCTCATCCCGGAAGCAAACCTGAAATTAAATACAGATCCACGATACTATTACTATTTATTTTCCAACATATCATATTACGGTTTACTCGTGGATTCAATAAGTCTGAGCCGCACGCCGCCTCTCCCTATTTGGCCGTGACTAGCGTGGACGTGAAATGACGGCAAATATGACACATTCCAGCTTGTCACTCACGTATTTGAGAAGGCTGTTGGTGTTTCTATTTGTTCCTCCACGTTTGCTGCTCAGTCACGTGCATGTTGTATGTTATTGTGTATTAGTGTATGTAATGCAGAGAGAGAGAGAGAGAGAGAGAGAGAGAGAGAGAGAGAGAGAGAGAGAGGATACAAACAGACAGCTAGACAGACAGAGAAGCCATTGCACATAGTAACAAATCGAGAGAGAAGCTTTTTTTTTCCTCCCCTCTTTCCTCCATTCCTCTTTCCTCTTCCTAGATCTCCCTCCTCTCTTCCTTCCCTCCTTCACGTCCTCCCCCTTCCCCTCTACCTTCTCGCAGCCAATATCATCATGTCTGCCTCTTGCCTGTCATCAGTCGTAGCCAATCACATAAGAGGATTGCCTCACCAAACCAGACAACAAGCCTTGAGTCGCCGGGTTGGGAGGTGCAGAAGAAGGCGCAGGAGGAGTAGGAGAGGGAGGAGGAGCTGGAGGGGCATTAGGGAAGGAAGGAGAGGATGCAGCACAACGTTTCATAAACCCATATTCTGTAACGCTTCGCTCTCTCACTATCACTGCTTCCTAATGGGTCTAGTTGAAGATACTCGTGTTTTTAAGGGTGTTTTCTAAGATTCTGGTGGTAGATTGGTAAGATTTCTACTTAATTTAAAGGACAAACGGTCATGGAAACCCAGGTACTTGTCTCTGTAGCCTTAGAAAATTGTCGTGGTGAGAGAGCAAGGCGTTTGTGAAAAGGGATGCTGGTCTTGGAGGGAAAACACCGGAGCTTCAGTGACTGCTTCGATATCAGAGTGGCATTAGATTTGGTCTGCATTGCTGTGTTTTCGGGTGTAGTGAGTGCATGGGTAGGGTAATGTTGAAGCAGGAATGGTGGTGGTGGTCTTTGCAGTAATAAGTGTTGAAGGAAGAGGAGAATAATAAGTTTAATACCCAAAAGACTGACATATTTTTTTTTTTTTAGGTAAATGAATATTACAACAATTGCTTCATCAACTCAAAAATTTCATACGACAAGCATTTTTATAACCAAGTGTGAGAAAAACTCCATGTCGCACTGAGATTCTGAAGCGAGTTTGGCAAATAGTGATGTCAAAATCGGTCACGCTGAGTTTGTAATTTAATTTTGGTGGAACGTGTGTGAGTGTTGGAAGGAAGAAAGGTTCGTTTGGTCCTTTGGTGACACTTAACAGCGCCACACTCTCCTCGTCACGTCCTCCATTGTGCACCGCTTTGGCCGAACAAAAGACACTCACACCTTTCATATATTAGAGGCAACCGAGGAGTGATTTAGTGAAACAAGGACGGCGGCTGGGAGGTACAGGAGGCTTAGGAAGCTCAGAATAGTGGTGCCCCAGTAACACACACACACGCACACACACACACTTAACAGTAAAGAATATGTATGAAAATAGCGTTTCAAGAATTCATACAGTAATAACGATATCACACACACACACACACAACTACCACCACCACCACCACCACCACCACCACCACCACTACCTTCATCAGTACAATTTCCACTAACCAGGAAATATTACTTGCCTTGCCTACTTCCTCGGCGTATTATGCAGTGCGTGAAATTGCTATTCCCGAGAAAATAAGCAGAGAACAAGAGTACGACCTAGAGAGAGAGAGAGAGAGAGAGAGAGAGAGAGAGAGAGAGAGAGAGAGAGAGAGAGAGAGAGAGAATCGAAATGGAAAAAGATAATGAATACGTGAGAAGGAGGGAGAGAAAAAGTTGGAATAGAAAAAGAAGAGGAGGAGGAGGAGTAGGAGTAGGAGAAGGATGAAGAGGAGGAAGAAGAGGAAGAAGAGAAGGAGGAAGAGGAGGAGAAAAAGTAAAGCCACTAATTAGGACAAAGGAGAAGGAAGAAGATAAACTAGCAACAGGAGACCAAAGAGAGAGAGAGAGAGAGAGAGAGAGAGAGAGAGAGAGAGAGAGAGAGAGAGAGAGAGAGAGAGAGAGAGTCAGCCAGTCAGTCAATCAAGTCTGTAAAAGGGAAGCGGCATAATTTGATTCACTTACCTAACATCCCGACAGGAAACTCTCCCGGTGCGTCAGCGTTGCTCTGGATCACACTCTGGGTCACGATCCACAGGTAGTTGGTGCCTGTGGGTGCGGGAGGGACGAGAGGGTGCCCCGGATTAGCTAAGATCACGTTGTTATATTCATTTTCTCTATATTAGATGGGATAACTAGCTAACAAATACGATAAACCCCTTCAGTACTGATATGCATCTTTACTATGAGTTTTGAGTATGATTAGACGATTTTATTTACATTAGGAAGGGTTTATGGAGGTCAGAAGATCAATAGCCAGAGTCTTCACTGTTTTACTCCCCCTACATAAGTTTCTAGAGATGTACAAAATCGCCTTATAGTAAGCAGAATGAATATGAAAGAGCGTCATAGCACTGAAGGGGTTAAACACAAAGGCTCTTTAAGATGCCAGTCCCATTGCTTTTCTTTGATTTTAAGTATGAGTGTTTTAATGTATAGCGTGTTTAATCTACTCAGTACCATGACGAGTTTCCATATTCATTTTGCTTAGTATTGGCAGATTTTAAACAGCTTCAGAAACCTATGTTTGGTTTTCGAATACTGAAGACTCTGGCCATTAATCTTCTGACCTTCACTGATCCTTCCTAATGCAAATAAAACTGTCTAATTATACTCAAAACTCAAGGTAAAAGTGTGTCCATGTACTGAAGGGTTTAATTATGCATCGCTCTAAGATAACGGTGTCATGACAGGAGGAAAAAAAATAGTGTTTGCTGTTATCTCAGAATGCGAAAGTGTTGTGTCTATACCAAACACCTTTCCTCGATTGCATTGCGCGTGAGTGTAGTAGTAATGTGAAGGGTGTTCCGTTCTGCCATGCACTTCGCTTATTATGTTATGTCAGGATGAAAAAAAAAAGTGTTACGAGTTCCCTTGCAAAGGTCGGAGTGTTCTGTTAAGTAAATTAATGATATTTGTCCTTTTATTAAATATACATTTTAATAATCCTTTTCACATAATGAAATAATAATGCCTAACGTTTTTCCTGAAAGGGCGAAAACTACAACGAAATTTCATTGCAATTTAAGACGATTTCTCATAATGTTTGCTGTAATGAACAAAAACATTCCACTTTTAAAACTTCAATACTGCTGCACAGTTTTACTTCAGTTCAATAAAATTTGTTCTTTTCCTGACATTACGTTATTTTCTACTGAACGCTACATATGTAAGCTTCACAAACTACACTTTCATAGCATTTCCAATATTGCTGGCCTACCAAAGCTACAGAAACAACCACACTTCCAAAACATGAGGTCCACTACCCACTACCCACACACTACACGCTTAGGTCCGTGTTCTGAAACGCTTTGCTCTCTCACCACGACTATTATCAAAGGCCACAAAGATGATTAGTGACGTTTTCAAGACTGTTTCTCCAGTTAATAAAAGTAAAAATCTTGCCACTTTGCCTCTAGAACACCTAAAAAAAGAAAAAGCTCGTGTAAACTTAAAGCCTTTTGAAATAGTGGAGGTGAAGCAGAGATGTGTTTGAGAATACGAGCCTAGACCCAGACACTCAAGACCCACGTACCATTCAGGCCTAGTCTCTGCGCGCTGCTCATGATGGCGGCGGCCTCCTGGCGAGTGGAGTACAGAAAAAGGATACGCGCCTCTGAACTCACCAACTCCCTCAGGTCTATCTCCGGGTCACTCACGCGCACTGTGTTGGTGATGGTGAACCTGTGGGAAGGGAATAGCAGTGGTGATGTTGATAGTGATGGTCAGAGAAGCTGCTAGGAAGGTGAAATATATGAATGGTGGTGAGATGGTGTGGTGAAGGGTTGTAGTAGGAGTGGTAGTGAATGGTGATGGCCAGAGAAGGTGCTGGGTAGGTGAAATATACGAATGGTGGTGAGATGGTATGGTGAAGGGTTGGAGTAAGTGTGGTAGTGAATGGTGATAGTGATGGTAGTGTGGTGAATGGGTAAAGAGGTTCTTATCTCTTATCTTTATCGTTTTGCTTATCTTTCGAACATCATAATGGATAAATGTCCTTCCATAACCTTTACAAAACCTAGTTCACTTTTACGTTTTCCTTCACATCTTATCTAAATCCCAATCCTATTTAATTCATTACTCTATTTTCCCTACATCATTCCATCATACCACTGACAAACACACTCTACGTCCCTCTTCACACACCCAAATCACCTCACTCTCTTCTCTCTATACTCGTCAATACACCAATAAACTTCACCCTTTACGCCCAATATACTTACTCCTGACCTGACCTCTTGGCAGGGAGCTCCAGAATCAGGTCACGCAGGGCCTGGATGAAGTCGTTGTGCCCTGCGATAAGGGAAGTCACCACAGCGAACTTTGGCCACGAGTAACGCTGCAGTATGGATAGCATCGCCGCTGCCTGGTGCTCGATGGAGGGCGCCAACTGGAGCTGCGGGCTGGACGTGCGCTGCGGGGAAGGCACAAAGAAGGAGGATTATCACGGGGAAGGTCATCATGTGTCCAAGCTAACTCAGTCTGTCTAGTAAGTACCAATTCAGATGTATTTTCTGCACAGTATTTTCTTTATATAGGAGGGAAAACTGGCCAAGGAAACTAAAAATTAAGAAATGTCCACTTGTATGCCAGTTCCAGTTTCTACTGCTGAAATACTCCTACTTACTCATACAAGGGCATAGTCAGGGAAGAGGATTATGACTGAAGTGTGATCTTACTAAACTCTAGTAAGTACTCATCCAGATTTATCTCCTACACCTATTTTTTCTTTTTATGTAAGAGGGGAAAACTGGGCAAGGGCAACTAAAAACGATTAAACAAAAGGTCTACTTATATATATACCAGTCCCAGTTCTGTCCCCACAAATGCTCAGACAGGGAAAGAGGTTATGATTGAAGGAAAATCTGTTGCTGTGATCTTTTGGCGGTAAAACATCAGGGAAACAAGAAGGCCCACTTGTATGTCAGTCCCAGTTTCTGTCCCCACAATTACTCAGACAGGGAAGGAAAAACTATACTGTGATCTTTTGACTGTAAAAATAAAGGAAGGTAATCAATGTAAAGTTTGGTATTGATGCTTGTGGAGATAGAATGAAGGAAAGTCAATTAGTCTTTCGTTCCTTCCCCTTTCTGACTAATAAAATCTTTACATGTTTTAAGTTTATTTGAGGGGGATGTGATAGAGGGGTGATGTTGAAGTGAATGGAGAAAGAAGTGGATAAGGAAAGGAATGAGAGGAGAAATGAGAAGGATTGGAGAAGTGGAAAGAGGGAAGCTTACAGAAGAAAGAAAACAGGGAGGATGGAGGGAAGGAAAAAAAAAATAAGAGGAAAGAGAGAAAAAAGTTAGAATAAATGTTTGGGAATAATTTCAGCCACTCGTGTCATTAAAATTAATCACATGTAGCTTAAGTCTATGGAAACTCAAGATTATGTACATATATGATACTTAAGATAACAGCTCTCTCTCTCTCTCTCTCTCTCTCTCTCTCTCTCTCTCTCTCTCTCTCTCTCTCTCTCTCTCTCTCTCTCTCTCTCTCTCTCCACTCTCAATGTTACGCTTTATCCTTCTATAGAAAATTGTATTCATGCACTTAGTGAAGGTATGGAAGTTGATTATATATATCTTGTGCAACAAAAGCAATTAGTCTTACCCGATCCTGCAGCAGCCAAGTAAGCGTGGAGGGAAAGAAGAAGGTTGGTATTAGAGTTAAGCTTATCTACATGTTCTGTGTTCTAAGTGTTACGAAAGGAATGGCAAGATTTTAGAGCACAACGACATGAGTATGGGTGGTGTTTTTATCATTGTTTTTCATTTTTATTACTTTTTTCTTTATTATGAGTAATATTCAGTCATTTTTCTTCTTCCTTTTCTTCCTCCTCCTCCTCCTCCTCCTCTTCCCCCTCTTCTTCCTTCCTAGCGTGGTATTTTCATCATTAATTTCCATTATTACTTCTTTTTATTATGTCTTTTTTTTTATCTAATATTCAGTAACTTTTTCCTCTTCCTCCTCCTCCTCCTTCTTAGTGTTGCCTCTTCTCGTCTCTCCTCTCTTTTATCTTTCCACTCATTGCTTCTTCATTAATTCCTTCTTGCTCCTTTTTAATATCATGTACGCATGTATATTTCACCTCCTCCTCCTCCTCCTCCTCCTCCTCCTCCTCCTCCTCCTCCTCCTCCTCCTCCTCCTCTTCATTTCTTTTTAATTTTCCTTACTCCAACTAATCATTTTTTTATGTTTTTTTCTATCTTGCTATCAACCACCTCCTTAATTTTTCTCCTCTGGGTTCTCATCTTCCTTCCTTCCTTCTAGATACCTCCTCCTCCTCCTCCTCCTCCTCCTCCTCCCTTACTTTCATGATGATTTTGGCTTGTTCCACTCCATCAAGGGAACTAAATGGTAATAGTGAAATAATAATGAAATAATATACTTTTTAGAGTACACAATTTCAAACAGTTTTTTTTCTTCACTGTGTTATATCTGCGAAGGTTCTCCGCAAAATAACAAGGCTATTAATTTTAATGAGCCTGGAGTCTTCTGTACGGGGAAAAATAAAAGGTTGGGAGTAGTGTTGAAAATTTTGTCTCGTGTATGAAAGGAGGGAAACTAGTGATAATAAAGGGAGGAGTGATATTAAATGGAAAGGAGGTATTCTTTTATTTTTTTTATCTTCCTTTTTCCTTATTTTTTTCTTTTTTTTATCTTAGTTTTTATTTCTTCTTTTCTTCATTCGGTTCGGTCGCTTAAATTGCTGGTTTTGTGTTTATTTTTTACTATTTCTTCCTTTCTTCCGCATTCCTTTTCTTTTCTGTTTCTTCCTCTTCATTCCTTGGTTTCTGATTTCCCTGAGATTATGCATGTTCCCTTTTCCTCTTCCTTCCTTCCTTCCTTCTCGTCCTCCTCCTCCTCCTTTATTTTCTTTCATGCCCTTGAATATTTTTTTTTTTATTCTCAACATATTCCTTTTCCTCCATTATTTTGTCTCATCCTTCTTTCCTTCTCTATCTTTCCTATATTTTTTTTTCATTTCCTCCCACTCCTTTTTTCCCTCCTTCCTTTCATCATTCTTTTTCATCATATCTTCTCTTGCCTCTCCTCCTCCTCCTCCTCCTCCTCCTCCTCCTCGTCCTCGTCCTCGTCCTCGCCTTCCCTCTCCGCATCTCGCTTCGACGTTCAGATTTCTGAGACGCTTAGGTATGAAGGAAGGTAAAGTGAGTCTTGAAGCCGCTCGATCAGTAAGCTTTTGAGGAGGCGAGAGCAGCGCGGGGAATAGGAAGGTGTGGTGGTTGTGGTGGTGGTGCTGGTAGAGGTAGTGGTGGTGGTAGTGAGGCGTCTGGAGGGGTGGCGCTCTCTCTCTCTCTCTCTCTCTCTCTCTCTCTCTCTCTCTCTCTGGTCGCAGCCATGGAGGGAAAAGCGAACGTGGAAAATTGGAGATGAAACGAAGGTAAAATAAATATGTATCTATGCAGGGAATGGAATGTATAAGTGAAAAATGTCAAGTTGTCTGATATATTTTACTGCTCTGCCCGTCCGTCCATGAGAGAGAGAGAGAGAGAGAGAGAGAGAGAGAGAGAGAGAGAGAGAGAGAGAGAGAGAGAAACGCCGTATTTTCCTAAACTTTTCTTTTATATTTTTAAAGAGAAAGGAAGCTGTACCTAAATTGTATTCACATTTATATGCATTATTAATACTTTCCAGATTTTCTTGAGAGAGAGAGAGAGAGAGAGAGAGAGTGTGTGTGTGTGTGTGTGTGTGTGTGTGTGTGTGTGTGTGTGTGTGTGTGCGTGTGTGTGTAATTCATCTCGGTTGTCTGCTGGTCGCCCAGCCAGTCTTCCCCATTACGGAGCGAGCTCAGAGCTTATTGACCGATCTTCGGGTAGGACTGAGACCACATCAACACACTCCACACACCGGGAAAGCGAGGCCACAGCCCCTCGAGTTACATCCAGTACCTATTTACTGCTAGGTGAACAGGGGCCACACATTAAGAGGCTTGCCCATTTGCCTCGCCGCTTACCGGGACTCGAACCCGGGCCTCTCGATTGTGAGTCGAGCGTGTTAACCACTACACTACGCGGTGTGTGTGTGTGTGTGTGTGTGTGTGTGTGTGTGTGTGTGTGTGTGTGTGTGTGTGTGTGTGTGTTTCCTCAATCAAGCATCATCTGCCCCAGCCCTTTCCTTTCTTCTCATTGGTCTTCTTCCCACACTATTCCTCTGCCTTAATCTCGTCTTTCGTCCCCTTTTTGCCCTCCTCCTCCTCCTCCTCCTCCTCCTCCTCCTCCTCCTCCTCCTCCTCCTCCTCCTCCTCCTCCTCCATATTCATTGTAGCATTTCCATTTTGAGTCTCCGTCTTTTGCAGTCTCGGTGGAATATATTCTTTATTATTATATCTTTTTAGTCCATTCGACTTTCAAATTGGAGTGAAAAGCGTTGATTTGATTTTTTTTTTTTAGGGGGGATCTCTTTTTTCTTCTGTTGATAAGTATTAATGTGGAAGTTACGCGTTGGTATTTGCATTTGAAAAGGAGATAGTCATTCATTTTTTTCTTTATGCTTTTAGGTGTGCATTTTTTCTTCTTATTATTCCTTCTTCTTTTTTTTTGTAGTGTTTATGCATAACTACAAATTTGTGGCTTTTTTTGTTCAACTTATTTTTATTCTTATTGCTCTTTTTCTTCTATTTTCTTCTTTTGTAGTGTTTATGCATAGCTACGAATTTGTGGCTTTTTTGTTCAACTAATTTTATTTATTTCTTTTTAATCTTCTTTATATATTTTTCTCTTCTTTATACTTTTTTTTTATTTGTTTCTTTTATTATTTTTCTGGTCTGTTAATTCATAGGTAAAAGTTTGTGGATTTTTGGGTTTAACTTTTCTTTTTTATTCATTTTGTTTATTTTAAGGTTAGGAAAATAAATAAGCTAAATATTAATAGGTTTTTTTTCTCTATACCTTTTTTTTTCTTTGTTTTGTTTATTCATAGGTTGGTGACTTTGTATCCAACTTTCTATTCCTATTGTTTTCTTTTTTTTAAGCTGAGGAAAATGAATGGACTTTGAAGTTTCCTCTTTTAATATCATTTATATAGATTGGAGGATTTTCACAGCCTTTTTCTAACCAAGTCTCATTTTCTTTCTCTGGTTTAATTTCTTTTTATGGTTTTTCTTTTTCGTCTTTTTTTTTTTTACTTATCTTCTTTCATCCAGTCCTTGATCTGATTAAATTTTCTTCTTTTTCTCTTCAATCCATTCATGATCTTTTTAAGTGTGAGTGCTAGTGCTACTTTTTACGTCTTTTCCCTTTTCTGTTAACCCCTTGAGTACCAGGACACATTTCCATATTCATTCTTGCTACTTTTTGGTGGTTTTATACAGTTTCAGAAACTTATGTTGTGATTAGAATATTTTAATCCCCGCATAAGTCTCTGGTCATTAGTCTTTTGTCCTCCATAGATCCTTCGAAATGTAAATGAAATCGTCTAATCATACACAAATCTTACGGTAAAAATGTGTCCAAGTATTGAAGGGGTTGAGGCTAAATACCTTGTGAGTGTTATCTTTAAATCTTTTCACTCACACGCTTATCCTTAACATGCATTCAAACACTGCTTTTTTTTTTTTTTTTTACTCTCCTTGATTCCTTTTTCCATTACCCTTTCCTCTATTCAATAAACTTTCCATATCCTTTCCATTTTTCTTTTAGCTTACCACTCCACCTTTCTTTCCTTGCCATGCCTCCCCTTCCTTCCTCCTTAATTCCCTTCATTCCTTTTAGTTACCTTTCCTTTATTCATTTCTTCTTCTTTACCTTTCCTTTATCTTTTAGTGTGTCTCTCCAACTTTCCACATCTCCACATCTCCCCTTCCTTCTTCCTCAATTACCTTCATCTACTCCAGTTACACTCTTTTTATTAATTTTCTTTTTCCACACCTTTCTTTTTCCTTTGTCCATCTCCTGACACATCTCCTTCCCACTTCTTTCCTTTGACTCTTTGACTCTCACTGGAATATATAACAATTCAGAACACTAAGATCCGTATTCAAAGACGCTTTTCTCTCTCACCACGACTGTTTTCCAAGGCCACAGAGATGATTAGCTGGGTTTTCAAGAGTGTTCCTCCAGTTAATAATGTAGAAATCTTGTCACTCTACCTCTAGAACCGTAAAAACGCATTGAAAAACTCGTGTAACTAAAAATTTCGATATAGTGGAGGTGAAGCAAAGAAGTGTTTGGGAATACGAGCCTAAAGCCAATGTGTAGGGACTTTTAAAGCATCTACAAGATATAAAAGGATAAAAAAGACAGGTTTTGTAATTACTGGACGGTTCAGTGTTCGGAGGCGGTTGTAAAAGAAAGGATGTCCCAGAGTGGTTGTTAATTAAGGGAACATGTGCGTGATAGAAGCGAGAGTGTTGTTAGTTCAGGCACACAGTTTTCCTGGCAGGTTAAAGGCGGAATTAGTAATATCATCTCCTTGCTGGTGTGCGTTTGATTCATACGCCCACATACACCTGTTGGGAGTTATCGCCTTAGTCATAACTTCCATCAGTGTTTCAACTCGTGTGTGGAAAAAAATTAAATTTCTTTTTCAGTTTTCAAAATTTCTAGCGCTTGTAATTTTTTCTTTCTTTCATCAGAGAGGCGAAAATTTTGTTAAATGCTTTCAGCTTCACACAGAAATATCTTGATTTTTTTCATCCTGTATATACACCTGCTGGTTTTTAAAGAGCGGTACATAAATACATTGAGGGTTTGCACACGTTCAGTAGCAGATTCATTAAACATTACTGAGGATACAAATATTCATGAGCCATTTGCTCAGATTCTAAAGATCAGCAACCGTGTTCCCAGGAGTGCTTTTCTAATTGATGAAGGAGAATGTCTTAAATAACTACTAAAATCATGGAAAACTTCCGTGGGAACTCAAATATTAAGCTCTGTTGTATATAGTTGAGAAAAATCGGCGAAACGTTATAGATTAAGGATCTGTCTCGCCAAGGCCCGTCTTGTATGCCCGCCAAGATCACCTTTGTACTTACAGTGTCATGGCGGTAGTCAGGGCAGGGTATTTTGCACCTCATTAAATCAAACCAAACTCACATCATTAGAAAAAATGAGTACAAATCAACCCCTTCAGTACAGGAACACATTTTTATCATGAATTTTGGATGTGATTAGACGAAGGAAGGGTCTGTGGAGGTCAGGAGATTAATATACACACCCTTCACTATTTTAATCCCCGCATAAGTCTCTGAAGCTGTATAAAGTCGCTGTATAAGAAATGCGTCCTGGTAGATGCTTAAGGTGTTCAAAAAATCAAATAAAATAAAAGGGAGACGAATGAACAAAAGTCTCTGCTGAAAAGACTGAGATACAATAACTTACCCGCTCCAGGCCAGAGTTGTCGGCGTTCCAAGCTATGACAGGGATCCCTAGGTAGCCGGCCAGCTGGAAGAAGTACTGCACGGAGGCTGTTGATCGTCCATAGGTTTCCGAGTTGAAGAGATATAGGATGGCGGACACGTTGCTCGGGAGGAAACTGTCACACAATGTTTCCAGGATCTCTGTAGAAGAAGGAAATGTTTCTTGTTGATTGAGAAAATAATGGAAGTTTTTGTTGTTATAGAGTAGAAATATTGTGACAGAGAGAGAGAGAGAGAGAGAGAGAGTGAGAGTGAGAGTGAGAGTTATAGCAAGAACACACATAGACACACACACACACACACACACACACTTTGAAACGTGGCAAGGTGAAGGGATCAAGTTAGTTAGAAAATCTGGTGCCGAAAAGAACTTCAGGAATATACGAGGGAGAGACGAGGCGAAAGGAAAGGAAAGGAAAGGAAAGGACCAAGAGAGAAACGAGGAGCCTTTGTGAGCGACTTTTTTGAGAGTATAAATGCACTCGAGTGAAGGGAAACATGGAGGAGGGAAACTTGACAAAAGAATGTGGAAGAATGTTGAAAAAAAAGAAAGGTGAACATCGACGAGAAATGTAGTTAACGTTATGAAAAGTGAAATAGAGAGAGAGAGAGAGAGAGAGAGAGAGAGAGAGAGAGAGAGAGAGAGAGAGAGAGAGAGAGAGAGAGAGAGAGAGAGAGAGAGAGAGAGAGAGACAAGAATTACAGAAAAATAGAATCAAACACATCTATCTTTTAAAATATAGGAGACTCATCTATTAAACTTACCAGTCAGTCAGTCAGTCAGTCAGTCAACCAATCAGTCAGTTAGCTATTCAGTAACTTGACCACACACACACACACACACACACACACACACACACACACACACACACACACACACACACACACACACACACACACACACACACACACACACACACACACACACACACACACACACACTACAACTCCTCTTAAAATTCTCTAATATATATAAGCTATTCATATTATCAACTTCCTAAATCTCTTTGTCTGCGTGGCTCCCTACCAGTCGCAGCTGCCACGCCACGCACGCTCTTTATTACAGCTATCACGTCTCCTCGCCTCACTGATTGCTCTCTTTCATGGCATTAGTTACACGCGGGAATGTTTATACTCTGTCTATCCCTGTCTGGAAGCACTTGAATTGTATAGGACTTTTAATACAGTTTGTCAATTTTTCTACACTCATTGTGGTGTAATAGTAGTAGTTGTTGTTAAGGTAGTAGTAGTAGTGGTGGTGGTGGTGGTGGTAGTAGTAGTAGTAGTAGTAGTAGTTTCAATTCTTTCGTCCCTTTCTTTCGGCTGACTCTTTGACATGCAAGGGGATTGGCAATTAAGAGGACTTTTTATTCTAATTTTTTTGTTGCCCTTGGTCAATTTCCCATCTTACATTAAAAAATAGTAGTAGTAGTAGTAGTAGTAGTAATTGTGGTAGAAGTAGCGACGGTAGCAGTAGAGGTAGTGGTGGTGGTAAGTGTCGTATATTACTTGACTAATGACCATAGCTGTACATTCTGCAGTATTTGTTCCTCTGCTTTACATTACCTTCCCTTCTCTGGATGTTCACACGTGTTAGTTACTTGGTCCCTGCATCATGAGAGGGAACACCTAATCACACCTGCTCCTCTTACACATCTGAGTTGGTAATGAGCTTCTATTTCGTTGATTCTTCCTTGATTATTTTGTTACATGTGGTGATGCTTCCATAAACTGGTCTTCACTTTACACTGATATTTTTTTCTTAATTGGTATGCTAGTTAGTGGAAAGAGAGGTACATATAGATAGGTTATTGGCTATATAGAAACATGGAAGGTACTGGATAGATAGATAGGTAGATGGATAGATAGATGGATAGATAGATAGATAGATATAGGTAGGTAGGTAGGTAGATAGATAGATAGATAGATAGAAGATAGATAGAGAGAGAGAGAGAGAGAGAGAGAGAGAGAGAGAGAGAGAGAGAGAGAGAGAGAGCGACAAAAAAGCATACAAACATAACAAGAATCTCACAAAAGTAGCTGAACAAAAAGACAAAAAATAGAAACGGAACAAGAGGCAAGAATAAACTGACACATACAGAGAGAGAGAGAGAGAGAGAGAGAGAGAGAGAGAGAGATAAACAGAAACAACCAGATATGATAGATACAAGAACACAGATTAGCAACCCTCACAAAAACATTCCCATGCAATACACATGAGAAATGGTAAGCTGGTGCAGTTTTGCTTGCCAAGGCAGATCGTGTATCGAACCGGCGCCAAATCCTTCTGTGACACACCACCTGACCCTCGCACACCTGTTCCTCCCCTCCCTCCTCCTCCTCTCTTCCCCTCTCCCGTTCCTTCCCCTCCCCGCGTCTCGTCATTCTCCCATATCATCTTTCCTTCCTTTATTATTTTTTTTTCCCTTTTATCCCTTTCATATTCCTTTCCTTCACCATGCACATGTTTCTCCCCTCCTTCCCTCTCCTCTTCTCCCCTCTCCTGTCCCTCTTCTCCCCTCCTTTTGTCATCCTCTCATATCATCTTTCCTTCCCTCTCACATTTTTTTTTATCCTTTTCATCTTTCTTTCCTTCACCATACACCTGTTTCTCCACTCATCTCTCCTCCCTTTTCTTTCCTCTCTCTCTCTCTCCTTTTTTTTGTTTATCCCTTTCATCTTCCTTTCATCTTCCATTTCCTTCCACATCATTCTTTGTATCCTTCTATCCTTTTCGCTCCTCTTCCTCCATCCATTTTTTTCTTATTTTATTTACTTTCTTATTCCATTTCCCTTCATCTCTTCGCCCTCCTCTTCTTTTAACTCCTTCCCTTTCACTTCCTCCATTTCGTTTTTTTTATTCTCTTTTTTGCTTCTCCTTTCATTTCTACGTATTTGTATGGTTTCTTTCTCTCTCTTTTTCATTCCTCCCTCCACCCATTCCTTTCTTTCTTTCTCTCTCTCTCTCTCTCTCCCTCCATTATTCTCCCCTCGCCTTTCTCTTCATCTATTCGTGCTTTCTTTCTGCTCGCTCATACTGAACAGCAAGTCTTGAATGTTCCTCGAGTGTTGAGTGAGTGTCTCGCAACTCTTGATACAGTGTTGAGCAGGTGTTTCGATACAATTTAGCTTGAAGTCTCTCTCTCCCACTTTTTTTTCTCTCGCTCTTTTTTTTTCTCTTTACACGTACACGCACGCACACACACACGCACGCACGCACGCACGCACGCATGCATACACACACACACTCTCTCTCTCTCTCTCTCTCTCTCTCTCTCTCTCTCTCTCTCTCTCTCTCTCTCTCTCTCTCTCTCTCTCTCTCGTCTTTGTTTCTCCCTTCCTACCTGTTTTCTTTTTTTCTTCTCTCTTCGCTTTTGTTTACCTCCATTTGTTCTTCCATTCTTTCCTCTTGATTGCCTTCTCTCTCTCTCTCTCTCTCTCTCTCTCTCTCTCTCTCTCTCTCTCTCTCTCTCTCATTCATCTGAGCGAATCACTCCCAAAAATGGAATAGAAATAGGCGATGGGTTAACATGACAATTTATGGGCAGTGTGTGAGCCTCTCTCATTCATTTTTTTGCCCCTTTGATAACATTGTTCCAGAGTCACCAAGGGGAGCACGAAGGGATCTCTCATATATCTGTTAGCTTATTGTTATTTGTTCACATTTTACTGGTGCCTGGGTGGTGGTGGTGGTGGTGGTGTACGTATGTTTTCAGGTTCTTTTTTTTTCTTTTCGTTTTTTTTTGTTTTTTTTTTAGGGAGTGAGTGAATTTGATAGTGTTTTTTTTTTCAGGCATGTATTTATTTTTTTTTATTTTTTTTTTTATGCGATTGAGTGTTAAGTGAAGTCTCTGGAGTGGTTTTTGGTATTTTATTGCGTATACACTATACAGATCACTTACTTTTTCTCTTCCGTTTTCTCTTTTTTTCCGTTTTTTTTTTTCCTATCTCTTTTTATTATATATTTTTTTATTTGCAAGAATCGTTAATGTTCAAAACAGATTCTATTTTTTTTTTTTTTAACTTTTTATTCTGTATTTCTCACTTAAAAATCCTAACTTTTTTTTCATTTTCTATTTTTCCTTCTTCATTCTTTTCATCACCATTCACCATATTTTTATCCATCCATTTCATCACTCACCATACACACACTAACATCCACTGCTCTCTCTCTCTCTCTCTCTCTCTCTCTCTCTCTCTCTCTCTCTCTCTCTCTCTCTCTCTCTCTCTCTCAAATAACCTCCAGCACCACACCCATACGTCAATCTCAGCTCTTTTATTATTTTTCCCTATTTACGAACAAACTCCCCTTATAACGACTCCATTTTACTCCCTTACACGTGATGGGAGGAGCGAGAGAGAGAGAGAGAGAGAGAGAGAGAGAGAGAGAGAGAGAGAGAGAGAGAGAGAGAGAGAGAAAGGAAAAAAAAAGAGGACTAGGCATGCTCGTATATTTTGCTTACAATATTGACGTTTATTATAGACCAGAACAGCCTGGAGAAGCTTTATAGCATAGCGTGTATTTTCCGCCCACCATCTCCGCCCTCCATCCCGCTTCTGCCTCCCTCGCTCAGCCTCCTATAACCCCTCCCCCGATTTCTCCCTTCCCCTACCCCCCAAACTTCCGTGGCATTTAAGCGCCATATTCAGAAACACTTCCCTCTCTCACCGTAACCATTTTCAAAGACCATAGAAACGATTAGCTGAGTTCTATAGAGTATTTGTCCTGTTGATGATATAGAATACTTGTTAATGTGTCGCTGGAATTAGAGATATCCTTAAAAAAAACAGTGTCATTTCAACTAGAGTCTTTGGAACATAGTTAAGGTGCTGTGAGGTGTGGAAGTGTTTCAGAATGTGGGTATTTTATTTTCTATTAGTGTCTTTGGTGTTGATCGTTGTTTGTTTTGCAAGTGTAAGATTGGTTTGCCTGTTTCACTTCCTTCCTCTTCCTTCACTCCACTCTGACTCTGCTTGGTGAAGTTTGTTTAGGCTTTTTTCTTTTTCACTTCCTTCCTTCTCCTCCTCCTCCTCCTCCTCCTCCTCCTCCTCCTCCTCCTCCTCCTCCTCCTCCTCCTCCTCCTCCTCCTCCTCCGTCTCCTCGTATACGTCAGGTAAATTCATGCCCATGTAAACTCAGGTATCCAATTTATTTTGCTTTTAGATAAGTCAGATAAGATAGTCAGTCTATTGGACCTCTATGGGAACTGGCAACTAAGTGGACCTTTTCATTTTGTTGCCTTTCACCAGCTGTCCCTTTTCAGTTAACAAAAAAAAAAAAAAACATTAGTAAGTCGTTTCTATTAGTATGAATTAAAGTCAGGTTTTATAAGCATGTGTTCACCAGAGTCAGGCAAATGGAACACTGAAAATAAGCACAGAAGATCACTTGATTAAATCCCACGAATGTACCACGAAAGAGGCATCGTTTTGTAAGCAGCTATCCTATTCTACAGGATCTTAGTGGAGCGAGGCAAGGCTCCCACGCTATAGTGAGGAGAATAAAGCTTGGGAAAGAAAGGAAAGCACCACTGAATGACTCCCACATGTCCCCTTGAAGCGTCATTCCATCTGCAAGCCTCGTTCACTCCACCCAGGTACACACAGCTTACTTAGTCTTTACAAGCCCCGCAGGACGCGCCCTCAGGGTTGTGCGTCTAAGTTTAGAAGGGGAAAAGGATCAAGAAAGGTTTGTTGTCTGCGGTTTTTCCCTTCGTGTATCGCCGGGAACACCGTGTTGTTTGCACCGCACGTGTGATGGACATGGCCTGTGTGTGCGGCTCCAGATGTAAATATCATAAAAAGGGAGGAAAATAGTGGAAGAAGAGATTCAAGCGAGCTTAATGTGAGCTGGGCTATCTTCTCGCTGATGCTCATATCGTAACTTAACTACTTGCCTATCTATATACCTAATCCAACGTAACTTACCTATTATGCATTTATCCTAACCTGAACTGCCAATATACGTGTTTACCTTACCTAACTTAACCTCCCTACCTACTAGTACACTTATCCTAACTTAACCTATTGTTTACACTTATCCTAACCTACACATATTCTCTCTCTCTCTCTCTCTCTCTCTCTCTCTCTCTCTCTCTCTCTCTCTCTCTCTCTCTCTCTCTCTCTCTCTCTCTCTCTCTCTCTCTCTCTCTCTCGTGATGAGGAAGAGAGCAGGG
This sequence comes from Portunus trituberculatus, assembly GCF_017591435.1. Classification (NCBI taxonomy): domain Eukaryota; kingdom Metazoa; phylum Arthropoda; class Malacostraca; order Decapoda; family Portunidae; genus Portunus; species Portunus trituberculatus. Next base: position 14,409,811 of record NC_059272.1, on the reverse strand, counting down.
CGAGATGTCACTAATCATCTAATCAAGGGGGAATTAATTTTGTGAGGCATGAGTTAGTCTGCTGACCTGGAAACGTCAATAAAAGCCACGACTCAGCACGACACCAAATCTAAGAACGTATTCCGTAACCTCTTCAGTACCAGGATTTTTTTTTTTGCTATTGAAGAGGGAAGCTGATCAACGGCAACAAAAAAACATAACAAAAAAGGCCAACTTGATTGCCAGTTCCCTAAAAGTTTAGTAGAGTTAGCCAAAAAAAGCCTGGGATAATGGTCTTGAAACCTCTGTCTTAAATTATGTCAACACGTAGGAAGATGGAAATATAGAAGCAGACATATGTTTTCATATTCATCGTGGTGACTATTTGGGGATTTTTATACAGCTTCAGCCACTTATGCGGGAATTGAAATATTGAAGAATCTGGCCTATTAATCTTCTGACCTCCATAGATCCTCCCTGATGTAAATTAAATCTTCTATTCGTACTCAGAACTCATGGTAAAAATGCATCCCAATGCTGAAGGGGTTAATATTCCATCAGGCTGTCTCTTACATTATAGTGACTGTAGCGCGAGTATTTCAGGTGTTGGCTAAGGTCTTTAACTCCTTCAATACTGAGAAACATTCTCACCTTTCTTGCCTTGATATTTTGGGTACGATTAGACGATTTTATTTGTATTAGGAAGGGTCTATGGAGGTCAGAAGAGTAGTGGCCAGAGTCTTTACTATTTTAATCCCAACATATGTTTCTGAAGCTGCATAAAATCCCCAAATAGTAACCAGAATGAATACGAAAACGCGCATTGTACTGAAGAGATTAAGTTCAGTGTGTTTTTTTTATGATTTTAAGGGTAGTTTTTCCTAAGGGTATTGCATCTTAAGTAGGACAAACTCTCATATTTTTCTATGTGAAATTTGAAGACAGTCTTGCTAATAAAAAGCACTTACGTTGTGTAACGTTAGAATGATAAACTCTTCGAATGACACGTAGCGAGTAGTCACGTAGTAGTAGTTGTAATAGCAGAAAGGGAGAAGGGAGTAGGCCTTAGGGATCTCTACTTATACATTGTCTAAGCTATTCGAGTGACACGTGGCGGGGAGTTAAGTATAGTCTGGCTACTGTGAAAATGGCTAATGGATTTAAAACATATTGTAGCTTATTGATAATTGATTTTATGTGAATAATACTTGCTTTCTGTTAATCAACGCACTCATTACAAGGACAGCTTACGGTTTTCCTCAATATCTGACAACCACACATTCCCTGAGACACCATTCGGACCGAGACCCAGGAGCCATTTTAGAGTAGACAGACAATAGCAGTAGTAGTACTAGTAGTAGTAGTATACTAGAGAGGAAGAGGGGAGAGAGAGCAGGCCTTAGGGAGCTCCATTTACATTGTCTGAGGTAACAATGATAAACTATTCGAATGACATGTAGCAGGTAGTTAAGTAGGAGTAGTAGTTGTTGTTGTAGAGAGAGAGAGAGAGAGAGAGAGAGAGAGAGAGAGAGAGAGAGAGGGAGAGCAAGCCTTAGGGATCTCCACTTACACTGTCTAAGGTTACAATGATAAACTATTCGAATGACATGCAGCAGGCAGTTAAGTAGTAGTAGTTGTTGTTGTAGAGAGAGAGAGAGAGAGAGAGAGAGAGAGAGAGAGAGAGAGAGAGAGAGAGAGAAGGCCTTTAGGGACCTCTAGGACTGGGGTGGGGAGTGGGGTAGGGAGGGGGAGTAGGGAGGGAAGGACGGACCTGGATTGCATTACGTCAAGATAATGTATGATCAGAATTAATGGCTTGCCTTAATGCCACGCGACGCAATTCACTCATTTCCTTTGACTAAATGTTCTGTTCTCTCTCTCTCTCTCTCTCTCTCTCTCTCTGATACACAAGAGAGACAGACAAAAATATATATAAACAATTAGCGATGCGATGAAAAAAACAGGAATAAGATGAGTGTGGTTTGATGCGTCTTGTGTCTGTTATGAGTGTTGTGTTACTATTATTTTCTATTCATCGGAGGAGGAACACAAGGTCGGTAAACACACCCATGCGGACACCTTCATTCCATAACTCCTCGTGTTGGTGACAGTTAGTGCGTCAGTGGGAGAAATGTGCGAGTATGTGAGTGTGTAGTGGTTTCTCAGTGCTGGAAGTGTATAGTTTTCAGTCAGAGGGGATAGTCATGAACGTTAAAAAAGATTAGATTAGTATAAAGGTGGCAGAGAAACCTTGGCTGAATCAGAAAACCACCTCTCTTATTACTACACAAGATGAGATCAATTTATGGAAGTGGATGATAGATGAAATTACGTAGCTTTGCTTATACAAGGACTGCCACGTGTAGGTCTGACCGCCTCTTACAGATTCCTTCTTTTCTTATGTTATGTTAAAAAAGGAAGAAAAAAAACGATGAAAATAAAGATGATGTTTATAATGAATAATAGTTTTCCAGGTAAAAATTATTGTATTGAGATTTTGTGTTGAATTGAGGATCTGTATGAGTGAGTGATGGAGTTACGGAAGGGTAGAGGGAGTGAGGCAAAGGAGGGTGAGAGAGTGGAGGAGCGAGTGAGGAAGTGAGTGAGATGAAGGAATGCGTAATAGTGGGATAGTTTGTTAATGCAGGTAATGTTATGTAAGGTTCTGAGTGAGTGAGTGAGTGAGGGAGGGAGGGAGGAAGGGAGGGAGTGAGATGAAGGAATGTAAAAGTGTGAGATAGTTTGTTAATGCAGGAAATATTGTTGTGAATGAGTGAGTGAGTGAGTGAGATAGAGACAAACAGCCAGAGGAAAGAAAAAAAAAAGGAAGTAGAGACATAAATAGACTGCGTGACAATTACATTTCACACAGACTAAACAGCAAAACGACCGTGGAAAATATATTACCTTATGAAACAAACGAACAAATGAGAGATAGAGAGAGCGAGAGAAAAGAAAATAAACCTGAATGGATGGTTGATTATTCACGCACACTTGCACTCTCTCTCTCTCTCTCTCTCTCTCTCTCTCTCTCTCTCTCTCTCTCTCTCTCTCTCTCTCTCTCTCTCTCTCTCTCTCTCTATGACCTTCAAGTAAACAAGACGAGGAGCAAAAAGGAGAAGAGAAGTAGAGAGGAGGAGAAGAGGAAGGGAAGGAGAAGGCATGAGATATTCTATTTCAGCACAGCATCTCCCGTCACGAGTCTCCGGCCTCCTCCTCCTCCTCCTCCTCCTCCTCCTCCTCCTCCTCCTCCTCCTCCTCCTCCTCCTCCTCCTCCTCCTCCAACTCCTCCTCCTCCTCCTCCTCCTCCTCCTCCTTCTCCTGCTTATTGTAATTACGCTGCCCTGCACAGGTGGTGGTGACTGCCTGCCGACCCAACACCTGCCAAGCTTACCTGTCATGTTCTCTCTCTCTCTCTCTCTCTCTCTCTCTCTCTCTCTCTCTCTCTCTCTCTCTCTCTCTCTCTCTCTCTCTCTCTCTCTCTCTCTCTCTCTCTCTCTGCATTAGGGAAGGAGGAACACAAGGAGGAGGAGGAGAAGGAGAAGGGGGTGGAGGAAGAGGAGGAGGAGAAGGAGGAGAAGGAGGAGGAGGAGGAAGAATATAAATGAATACAAAGGAAAAACAAACAACAACAGTAGGAGGAGAAGGAGGAGGAGAAGGAAAAGGAGGATTTGGAGGAGGAGGAGAAGAAAAGGAATGAGAGATGAGAAGAGAAGAGAAGAAAAGAAAAAGACGTGAAGGAGGAGAAACAAAAGAGAAGCACAATGTGAATGAACAGAAAGAGAATGAGGAATGAGGAAAAGGAGAAAGCGAATGAAAAAAAAAACATGAATAAGAAAGTAGAACAGTAATAAAGGGAGAGAAATAGAAGGAGGAGGAGGAGGAGGAAGAAGAGGAGAAGGAGGATGGAGGAGGAGGAGGAGGAGGAAGTAGTAGGAGATGAAACAAGCAACTCAAGTCAACATAGATAAGCTTCCCTGGCCGCTTTAAGTTATACATGAGGCTTGTACCTCTATTGCGTGTGTTGCCTGTGAATTGCGTGTGTTGAGTGTGTTGTGTATGTTGCGTGTGTTGTCTGTGTTAGGTTGGGTTAGGTTATCTTTAGGTTAGGTTGCGTGTGTTGTCTGTGCTGCGTGTGTTGCCTCTGTTGCCTGTGTTGCATGTGTTGTCTGTGTTTGTGTTGCGTGTATTGTCAGGGCAGATGTGGTGCAGAGGTGGTGGTAGGGAAGGGCGGACGGAGGTGGATGTGTAGAGGGAAGAGGAGGAAGTGGAGGGAAGATGAGGAAGCAGAGAGAGAGAGAGAGAGAGAGAGAGAGAGAGAGAGAGAGAGAGAGAGAGAGAGAGAGAGAGAGAGAGAGAGAGAGAGAATTGATAGAAAAAAAACAAGTATTGGAGCCTATAAATAATCAAAATAGTTTCTCCTTCACCACAGCGGTACAGTTTATCAGTTTTGGGGTTTTTGATATTCCCTTCAAAATTTGAATTCCAGTTTCCACCAATCGATGGAAGGGAAACACTGACCTCACTTCCGCTCTGTGAGTGTGTGTGTGTGTGTGTGTGTGTGTGTGTGTGTGTGTGTGTGTGTGTGTGTGTGTGTGTGTGTGTGTGTGTGTGTGTGTGTGTGTGTGTGTGTGTGTGTGTGTGTGTGTGTGTGTGTGTGTGTGTGTGTGTGTGTGTGTGTGTATATATATATATATATATATATATATATATATATATATATATATATATATATATATATATATATATATATATATATATATATATATATATATATATATATATATATATATATATATATATATATATATATATATATATATATATATATATATATATATATATATATATATATATATATATATATATATATATATATATATATATATATATATATATATATATATATATATATATATATATATATATATATATATATATATATATATATATATATATATATATATATATATATATATATATATATATATATATATATATATATATATATGAGAAGATTGGTCTGATTTCCTGAGCCTGTTCCTTTCCTGGGCCTTCCAATCCCCGTATCTTCGAGTTCCATCCTCCCAATACTCCAATCCCTCCTCCATCCTCCCCAAATACTTCAGTCCCTTCCTCTCCCAGCTTCCTGCCGTCCTCTGCGCTGGCTCCCCGCTAACACGCCCCTCAGACTGCCTTTCAGTGGCTGCTCTGACCACGGCACAATCAGGTGCTCAGACTCTCGCGTACCTTGTTAGCTCAGTGAGTAGCCGCTCTTCCCACACAAGTGCAGGAGGGAAGCACAGAAGAGAACCTTTGCAGAGTTCACTCAAGCTTATTTGGGACGACTTCCTTTGTGTCTGCGTGGGAAGCTCTCGTGGGCAGAGGGACCGTTGACTGGGATCGTTTCAAATGTCAATTTAGTGGAGAATATGAATATATACCGCCACCACACGCGTCATGGGGATGAATTATTACAGTTCTGTTAAGCTTACGTTAAACTATATAGATGCTATTTCTGTCTCGCCTTGAAAAAAAAATGTTATACACTTTTACTATGCATATCATATCATTGCTCTTCGTGTGTTTGATTCATCTTATTGTAAAAATACACGAGGAAAAATACAAAATAGGCACTTAAAATAAAAGCACAAAATATTTCTATGCAAGTTTCCCGAAGGAAGAAGAAAGTAGATGAGGCGTCACTAACACTAGAGAAGACAAAACAAACATTTTGTCCTTTGTAATCATTTTAATTCTTCTTTATCTGTAACTTCTTGAGCGCATTAGGAACACTTAAGAGAATGTTCACTATAATGTAAACACACACACACAAGAGGTGCTGCATGAGTGCCACTTAATCCTTATCTCTGGGAAGCAGCGCGTGCCACCTCTGACTGCCGCTTGTTGGGTGCCTCGCCTACCGCCACGCTGGATGTTGTCAAGTGAACACCCGTATTACTTTTGCCAATTGGGGCTTGAAGTTACGGCGTGGTGGAGAGAGGTAGGAATGGTGTGGCGGGGATGGTGTGGAAGGGATGTGTGGCAGATGGCAGGTGGAGGAAGGGAGAGGAAGGGAGAGGTTGGGAGAGGGAGGGAGAGGAGTGTGAATGAAATAAATGATGTCAAAAGGGTAAATTAGGGAAGAAGGGAGAGCTGGAGGAAGAGAGAGAGAGAGAGAGAGAGAGAGAGAGAGAGAGAGAGAGAGAGAGAGAGAGAGAGAGAGAGAGAGAGAGATACACATTACACACCAACTTTTCTTCCTCCCCTCTCCACTCCCCTTCCCTCTCTTCCCCTTTCTACCCTAATCCCATCCCACCACACCCCAAACACACTACATACATCCTATCCCACACACACAAGTCGCTTTTCTCATACAGCGAGTGGAGATAATGGAAACCCAGCAATACAGTGACCTAGTATCTATCAATTCAGCTGCATTACTTCGCATGTCAGAAAAAAGCTTGACTGGGTATAGGATTCAGTGAGGCCAACGGTTCTAAACTTCCTCTACGTAGTATTCTGACATGCCTAGATTGCCTGATGTATCAAGCGTTGCGAAAGAGTCACTCAACACGCGAGGAACATTCGGGGTTTGCTGTTCAGTATGAGCGAGTAGACAGAAAGCACGAATGAATGGACAGGAAGACGAGAGGAGAGTGATGGAGGGAGAGTAAAAAGAAGGGATGGGGAGGAATGAAGAAAATGAAGAGAAAGAAACCCCCAAAAAAAAAAATACGTAGAAATGAAAGGAAAGCAAGAAGAGAAGAAAGTAACGAAATGGAGGAAATGAAAAGGAAGGAGGAAGAAGAAGAGGAAGGGAGAAAGGATGAAGGGAAATGGAACAAGAAAAACTAATGAGAGGAAGAGGGGCGGAATAAATGTGAAGAGAGGAAAAATAAGAAATAAGGCTGGAAATATACGAATTAGAGGAAGAAGAGGCAAAATAAATAAATCCAAGACAATAAAAGAAGAAAGGTCGATTACAGGTGAGTCAAATTTAACCCCTTCAGTACCATGGCGCGTTTTCATATTCATTCTTACTGTATGGCGATTTCATACGGCTTCAAAAATTTATGTGGGGATTAACGTAGTGAATACTCTAGCCATTAAACTTTTGACCTCCATAGACCCTTCCTAATGTCAATAAAATCCTCTAATGACTATCAAAACTCAAGGTAAATATACGTTCCAGCACTGAAGGGGTTAATGGCGTTACTTTGCTGTGTCCACGATCAGATTGGTTTCTTAGCCCTATTCAGAAACGCTTTGCACTCTCACGACGACTGGCTCTAATTGAAGATACTCATGTTTTTAAGGGTGTTTTTATGGTTTTGGTTATCGATTAGCAAGATTTCTAATTGATCATAAGGAGAAACTGTCTTGAAAACCCAGCTAGTTGTCTAAATGGGCCTTGAAAAATTGTCGTGGTGAAAAGGCAAGGCGTTTCTGAATATGGCCGTCTGTCATAATGGTGCCTGGTAACTTTGTGTTATTCTGTGGTGAACTGAACCGGACTCAAATGTTACCTATCAGGACACATCCGAATATATACGTATCCGAACACAAACGGATATAAACGCACCTTTTCCTTCTCCGTTTGACATGCGGCTAGTAAGGGAGAAACTGAAACCGGACTCAAATGCTACCTATCAGATCAGAACACATCCGAATATATACGCATCCGAACACAAACGGATACAAACGCACCTTTTCGTCCTTCGTTCGACATGTGTCTAGTTGGGGAGGAATCAGAAACAGGACACCGTAATCCAGACGAAGCAAGAGCGAGATATTACGGAAAGCCAGTGCCAGATTTGTATTCGGGAAAAATGAGGGGGGTAAAAATGTGAGTTCCTTCCGCCTTGATCTGCTGACTTGTTGTCCTGCTGAGTTATTGTCCTCTTGACTTGTCCCGATGAATTTTTGTCCTCTTGACTTGTTGTCCTGCTGACTTGTTGCTCTGCTGATTTGTTGTCCTGCTTATTTGTTGTTCTGCTGACTTGTTGTCTCGCTGATTTCTTGTTACATTTCACGTTTTATCTGAGCCAGTGTGTGTCCTCTACATGTTAATTATTTCCTGGTTCAGACGCGTATTTCCTTCACGTCACTAAACTCAGGCGCTATTCAATGACAGGTGGCGTATCAGTTCCTCCATATTTTATCTGACCAGGTGACGAGTTTCTATTGCATTCTACGCGTTGCTTTCGTAATTCGAATATTTCCCTTCTGAAAAATATTCCTCAACAATTATTGCATATTGACGCTGCGTGGTATTTGGCATTTCCCCGGCCACTGGAAAATATGAAGGCCGCGTTGAGAGCGTTGGTGCCCTGCTGAGCCTCCACCTCCCCAGGTTGGCAGCCCGCACACAGAGGCATAACTCATTCAAACCAATGTACTGCTGATACTAACTTTCATATAAGAAAGCTGAATACACATACAAAAAAGTCCGCCTCCTTCTCGTCTACCTGATCGCGCTCCGGAAATTTCATATTGATTTGGTCTGGAGACGGAGCCATAAATTTGGCGAGTGATGTTCTGCGTCAAATTATATTCGCTTCTTGGAGCTTTAGAAGTCCCGGAGTATTAACATCCTCTGTCATTGAGGAGCCGCGCCGGCCCGGCCCTTCCAGCGAGGCAGAGCCACCAGTGAGAGATTACACTCCGTGCTCAATTATCGTCTCAATGTTTTCAATTACTTTCAGAAAGAGAGAGAGAGAGAGAGAGAGAGAGAGAGAATATGTGTGTGTGTGTGTGTGTGTGTGTGTGTGTGTGTGTGTGTGTGTGTGTGTGTGTGTGTGAGACGAGCGAGATGGGGAGAGTGTAAAGTGAGACCTGGGAGGATGACAGTGATAGAGAGAGAGAGAGAGAGAGAGAGAGAGAGAGAGAGAGAGAGAGAGAGAGAGAGAGGGGTGGGGCTGGATGGAGTGAGTGATTATTTGGTAAAGTGGGAGATGGTGGTTAGTTGGTTAGTTGTTTTCTCTCTCTCTCTCTCTCTCTCTCTCTCTCTCTCTCTCTCTCTCTCTCTCTCTCTCTCTCTCTTGCTTCGTTTCCTGCCTGTTCATTTGCTCGTTTGCAAAAGTAATACGGGTGTTCACTTGACAACATCCAGCGTGGCGGTAGGCGAGGCACCCAACAAGCGGCAGTCAGAGGTGGCACGCGCTGCTTCCCAGAGATAAGGATTAAGTGGCACTCATGCAGCACCTCTTGGGAGTAAAGTGTGAGACGAGCGAGAGGGGGAGAGTGTAAAGTGAGACCTGGGAGGGTGACAGTGATGATAGAGAGAGAGAGAGAGAGAGAGAGAGAGAGAGAGAGAGAGAGAGAGAGAGAGAGAGAGGGGTAGGGCTGGATGGAGTGAGTGATTATTTGGTAAAGTGGGAGATGGTGGTTAGTTGGTTAGTTGTTTTTCTCTCTCTCTCTCTCTCTCTCTCTCTCTCTCTCTCTCTCTCTTGCTTCGTTTCCTGCCTGTTCATTTGCTCGTTTCTCGATTTTTTATCCTTGCCTTTTTTTTCATTTTCATTCTTTCTAACCTACTCTCTCTCTCTCTCTCTCTCTCTCTCTCTCTCTCTCTCTCTCTCTCTCTCTCTCTCTCTCTCTCTCTCTCTCTCTCTCTCTCTCTCTCTCTCTCTCTCTCTCTCTCTCTCTCTCTCTCTCTCTCTCTCTCTCTGTGTGTGTGTGTGTGTGTGTGTGTGTGTGTGTGTGTCCAGGAAAGTAATCGGTCTTTTGTGAGTGACTGTGCAAGCAAATAGACGAGGAACGATGGACGGGAGGGAAGGTGGATGAGGAGGACGAGCACGAGGAAGAGGCAATGGATGAACGAAAGAGAAGAGAAGGTATAGGATAAAATGGCACTGGAAAAGAGAGGTGAAGGGGATTGGAATGTCTGTACGTGTATGTGTGTGTGCAGGGACTTTGAAGAGAAAAAAATGGGAGGGAATGTCAAATAGAAGATAGAAAGGAAGGAAGGAGTGTGAATGAATCGAAGGGAGGAAAGAAGAACAATGCAGAGGGGAATGCAGAGTGTAAGAAAGGCAGATAATGAAAAGGGAAGTTTATATAGAGAGTTTGAAGGCAAAGAAGAGGTGTTTAAGTGAATAAGGAAGGAAAAAAGGAGGAAGAGGAGGAGAAGAAGAAGAAGTGGAGGAAGAGAAAGAGGAGGAAGAGGAAGAAGAGGAGGAGGAGGAGGAGAGGAGGAAGAGAGAAGGAAAAATTAAGAAGGAAGATTGCAAGTAAGTAGAGGGAATGAAAGCAAAACAATAACAACAAGTAGGTAAAGGGAACAAGGTCACAGAATACAAACAAAGAAAAACACCATAGATGGAAATGAAAGCAGCAGAAGGGAGAGAAAAACAAACAAAAAAAAACAAGGAGGTACGAAAGAATATAGTATTTGTTTTTCCTTTCACAAGACTTCATTCACTGACGCGCTAAAGAATCAGTTTATCAGCTTTATTAATTAAGTTGACAGGGTCTTGAGGGCTTACTCTGTGACCTCCTCCTTCCCTTTCTAACCCTCCAATCTCTCCTCCTCCTCTTCCTCCTCCTCCTCCTCCTCCTCCTCCTCCTCCTCCTCTTCCTCCTCCTCTCCTCCTCCTCCTCCTATCTCTACTCATATTCCTTCTTCAATATCCTGTTTTTCTTCTTTATTGAGGTACGCAAGGTTCTCTGGTGTCATGTTATCTAGTGCTTCGTGTTCCCTGTGTGTGTGTGTGTGTGTGTGTGTGTGTGTGTGTGTGTGTGTGTGTGTGTGTGTGTGTGTGAACGGCGTGACGAAATGCTGGAAATAAAAAGTTGTGATTTGAAAGGATCAGAGAAACCCAACGGTGAAGGAAATTGTAAGCGAGAAATTGAATGTTTTTGCCAAGAATAGTCTATGAAATGTTTTGGAGCTCCACGTTAAAAGGACTGGAATATTCACGTGTCTCATCCTGGATATGGTGTTTGATTCCATGTTAAGGGACAGGAGGTATTTAAACTCTGGATACTAAGGAAAGTTCGAGGAATCTATTTCAGTGCCATGTTAATAGAACTGAAATTTTCGACTCCAGTGCCAATGACGCGTTTTCGTATTCATTCTGCTTAGAAATAAAGGATAAAATAATCAAGCAATAATTAAATAATGGTGGTAAATAATAATGCTTAAGACACTACAGAGCTATCAAGGCCCTTCAGGTTGGGATGTGTGTGTGTGTGTGTGTGTGTGTGTGTGTGTGTGTGTGTGTGTGTGTGTGTGTGTGTGTGTGTGTGTGATCAAATAATAATAAACTAATGATGATAAATGATAACAAGAAGTAGTAAAATTATAAAGACACTACATAACAAGCAAGGCCCTTCAGGTTGCCATGTGTGTGTGTGTGTGTGTGTGTGTGTGTGTGTGTGTGTGTGTGTGTGTGTGTGTGTGTGTGTACGTATGGTTGAATGTCTGTCCTATTTGATGACTAATTTCACCCCTATGTCTGACTAATTGCACGGCTGAGGATTTGCATAACTGAACACATGAATAATTATCTTCTTTTGTCATTGTTTTTTTCACGTTTTTTTTTTTTTTTTTTTATTAATGGCGTTTTGTATTTTGTGTAGCTTTATTTTTATTTTGATTTTTGTTGCGTTAGGTTAGGTTAAGTTTTAATGGCATTTCTTTATTTTGAATCTGTATTTTTTCTTTATAATTTTTGTTGTGTGTTATGAGTGTTATTTTATGTTTCTTTCTTTTGGGCTTTTTGTTTTGTTTATGTTCCTATTTTTTCTTTTCTTTTTTTTTTAGTATTCGCGGTTAATATTTTTTTTCCTTCTTTTCTATTATTTGTATCAGTTGGTATTCCTGTTTTGTATCTGGAGTATCAGTTGGTTCTATTGGTATTCCTGTTTTTGTATCTGGAGCATCAGTTGGTATTCCTGTTTTTGTATGTTGAGTATCAAGTGGTATTCCTGTTTTCTATCCCTGTTTTTCTATTGTATTCTCTTCTATTCTACTATTTTTCTATTCTCTTCTATTTTTACTCTATTCTCTTCTATTCTATTGTTATTGCATTCCATTCTATTCCTATTATTTCTATTATATTTTATTCTTATTCTCTTCTATTGCCATTTCAATCTATTCTTCCCATACCGTTGATAGGAACCGCCGGCCATTCCTATAGCAATAAGTACCACATTTGCCTCCATCACTTGAGTATTCATAGAGTTTCACCAATCTCTCTCTCTCTCTCTCTCTCTCTCTCTCTCTCTCTCTCTCTCTCTCTCTCTCTCTCTCTCTCTCTCTCTCTCTCTCTCTCTCTCTCTCTCTCTCTCTCTCTCTCTCTCTCATCACGTGGTACAATTGTGATGTTGTGGAAAGAACTGTCTCACGTCTTTAATATGCAAATGTAAGCAATTACCTGTAGCGAGGCGTAATCAGATTATCTTCATTGCGTCTCTCACCTTCGTCAGCGCAGGTGGGGGATCTATTATGCATACGAAAACACGGAAGCACAGAAGTAAATACAGTAGAAGGTAGGCCATTTATGCAGAGGCACTCGGGAACACGGGAGTAAGTATAGTAGAAGGTGAGGGATCTATGCACACGAAAACACGGCAGCACAGTAGAAGGTGCGGGATCCAAGCACAGGGACACACGGGAACACAGGAGTAAATACAGAAGGTGGAGGATCTACTATGCACACAGGCACACGGGAACACGGGAGCACAGGAGTAAACACAGTAAGAGGTGGAGGATCTATGCACACGAGAACAAGGCAACACAGGAGTAAATACAGTAGAAGGTGAAGGATCTTTGCACACGGAAACACGGGAACACAGGAGTAAATACAGTACAAGCTTGGGGATCTACGCACAAATGGACACGGGAACACAGGAAGACAGGAGTAAATACAGTAGAAGGTGGGGGATCTATGCACAGAGGGACACGGGCACACGGGGACACGGGAATAGATACCGCAGAGATCATGACTCGAATTGTACATTCACTCATGCTATACTGTTTTGTTTATTGGAGGGACACAGACACACAGAAAAAAAGTACAGTGAAGTTCGAAAGTTCTAAAAATACTTCCAATACACAATCAATTGCAGAAAGGTTAGAATGTAAGTCGAGTAAAGATCCTACTTCTACTAACGATACACGAAGACTCACAGCAGGCAGGTGTTAATTCATCAGGTGTTGCTAATTAGAGAAACATAGACAGGTAAGGTCGTGTTAATAATTCGAGGAAATCTGCTTTCATTTACGTCACCCTAAGGTCAGTATTCAGAAACGCTCGGCTATTTTCCAAGGATACAGATATGATTAACGGGATTTGGAAGAGTGTTTCTCCAGTTAACAGTGTAGAAATCTTGTTGATCTGACTCTGGAACCGTAAAAATACATTATATAAAACTCGTGTGAATTTGTATGAAGCCTCTTGAAACAGTGGAGATGAAGCACAGAAGTGTTTGAGAATACGAACCTAAGACTCAGGTAAGACATATGTGTATCGTTTACCTGTAAGTAAGTAAGGCTGTTGTGGAAGTCATTCAAGTTTTCAAGAGGTTCCATGACTGTTGTGATAATTGAAAAGAATTCTGTACCATTTACTAGAAAGATTTCCGTAGCAACACGAATAATGATCTTTGTGGCCTTTGGAAAATAGTCGTTATGAAAGATCGAAGTGCTTGACAATATTGTCCACAGTAATGAGCGTCTGTTCTGTATTAACCCCTTCAGTATTGGGACGCAATTTTATCTTGAGTTCTGGGAATGATTAGGCGATTTTATTTACATTAGGAAGGCTCTATGGAAGTCAGAAGATTAATGCTCAGAGTCTTCACTATTTTAATCCCTACATAAGTTTCCGGAGCTGTATAAAATCAAAATAGTAACTAGAATGAATATGAAAACGTGTCATAGTACTGGAAAGGTTAATTAAGTTTTGTAATCAGCTGACAGTCTCTTTCCTCACAGTAAATCATCCTTTTTTCAATCAGAGAACAGTAGAGGTGAGTGTGTCGCGTTATTCCACTGTACACCTGAAGCCAGAAGCGGTGTCACGGATTTCAACAAAGCTTCAGTCTGATACGATTACGTGAGTCAAATGAAAAGGGAACCGTTGCTTTGATTCGTGAATGAACGCTATTGAAAAAAAAATCTTTCATGTTGTTTTGACGTTTAACAATTTGTAAACAGTGGCATGGGAATGTATTAATATAGAGTAAATAGAAGCACAGGTATATTAATTGATAGGTAGATAAGTGAATGGGATAGATAAATGGATAGAGAGAAATACATAAGTAGATAGATAGATAGATAGATAGATAGATAGATAGATAGATAGATAGACAGTGTACACATATGAACAGACAACAGCATACACATACGAACAGACAACAGCATACACATACAATAGAATATAGAAAAGATGTGTGTGTGTGTGTGTGTGTGTGTGTGTGTGTGTGTGTGTGTGTGTGTGTGTGTGTGTGTGTGTGTGTGTGTGTGTGTGTGGCAGTGAGAGAAGTAATAACTCTGGTTAATGATGGTGGAAAGTGGAGGCAGTTGTAATAATTCACGTTATTGCAAGTTGGTGGTGGTGGTGGTGGTGGTGGTGGTGGTAGTAGTACTAGGAAATTATAGTCGCTATGTTTATTTTCATTACAGAAAATGAATGAGTGACGATCTTATACTCTCTCTCTCTCTCTCTCTCTCTCTCTCTCTCTCTCTCTCTCTCTCTCTCTCTCTCTCTCTCTCTCTCTCTCTCTCTCTCTCTCTCTCTCTCTCTCTCTCTCTCTCTCTGTGCAAACAACAACAATAAGGAGGAAAACTTTTATGACAACAATACGTGGCGGCAAAAATAACAAGGAAACTAATAAAAAGTAAAGCAGCCTACTTGTTTACATCGGCGTGGGTGTTTGTCCTGTTTATTTGCTTGCTGCTGTAAAAATTTTACTTATTGTTGTTGAGACTTATTGTATTTTTTCACTCTTTTCATATCAGAGAGAGAGAGAGAGAGAGAGAGAGAGAGAGAGAGAGAGAGAGCAACAGGTAAAGGAATCCACCACCACCACCACCACCACCGCCACCACCACCGCCACCGCCTACCACACAAAGAAATCAACATTTTCTTCTTTGCCTTCGCATGCAGCTTATCTCCAATGCATGGGAATATCTACGGAGTCATGAGAAGCGAAGGAGGAAGAGAAGGAGGAGGAGGAGGAGGAGGAGGAGGAGGAGGAGGAGGAGGAGAGCGATAACAATAACAACGATAACGACGTGAAAGAAAATAACAAGGAAGGACCAGAATAAACTTAAAAGGGAGAAAAGGAAGGAAAGGAAAGCAGTAAGAAAGGAGGAGAAGGCGATGTGTAAAATGGAAAAGCTGCAAAAGGGGAGGAATATGTGATAATCTTAAAGGGGAAAGATGAAAGAGAGAGAGAGAGAGACAGAGGGAAGAGAGAGGGATGAGAAGGGAATTTATGGAGTAAGGGAATAAGGATAAAGAGGACTGTAGGGCAATGTTGAAAAAGAAAGGGAGAAAGGAAAAGAAAGAGAAGAGGGTAATGTAAGTAAGAAAGGGGGAATAGAAGGAAAAGGAAGAGATGTGTATGTAAAGTGGAAGAATAGGAAAAGGAAAGAGAAGAGGGTAATGTAAGTAAGAAAAAAGGAAAGTAAAGGAAGCAATAGGAGGAACAGGAAAAGAAAGTCATGTTTGATGTAAGAAAATACAAATAAAGAATAGGATGATCTTAAAAATGAAAGAGAGAAAAGGAAAGAAACGAAACGAAAAGAGGATAATTCATGTAAGGAAGGAGGAATATAGAGGAAGGAATAGGAGGAATAAGAAGAGAAGAGGGATGTATAGTCTAAGGGAATAGGAATAAAGAGGAATGTAGAATAATTTTAAAGCGGAAAGAGGAAAAGGAAAGAAACGAGAAGAGGTTAATTCATGTATGGAAAAAAGTAATGTGGAAAAAAGAATAGGAGGAATAGGAGGAATGGTGTAAAGGAAGAGGAATAAACAGAAATGTATGGTAATTTTAAGACTGAATGGAAGGAAATGAGAAGAATATAGAGGAATATAGAGGAAGAGAAGAAAGAGGGAATGAAAACAAAAACTACCACTAAGTCAGTATCAAAGTTTCAATATGGTAGCAAGATGAAAACATTATTTATTTATATTTCTAACCCTTTCCTGCCTTCCCTCTCCTCTTCCCTCCCTTCCTCTTCCCTTCCCTGCATCTCCTCCCTCCTTCCTTCCCTTACCAATCTTCTCCCTTCTTCCTCCTTCCTCTTTCCTCCTCATCACCATCCTCTCTTATATTTCTTCCCATCTTCCTTCCATGGCTTTCTCCCTCCCTCCTTCAATCACCAACCTAAATGTCTGCTTCCTTTCCTCCTTCCTTCTTCTATTTCTTATTATCTCCTATTTTTGCCTTCTCTTATCCTCTCACATGCCTCTCCCTTCCTTCCTTCCTTCCTTCCTTCCTTCCTTCTTTCATTTTTTCCTTCCTTCCTTCCTTCCTTCCTTCCTTCCTTCCTTTCCTTTCTTTTTCTCTCTATTTTCTCTTCAGGTGTTCTCCTTTTCTTTTTCTTTCATGTATCCTTCAGCTTTCCTCCCTCCTTCCTTCCTTCCTTCCTTCTGTCTCTCCCCTTCCTCCATCCCTTCGTCCCTTTCCCTACAAATACCTTCGTTTCTCTTCACTTCACCATATTAACGCTTGCTGTCTCTCCCTTGCCTTCAGTTTTGTTCCGTTCAGAGAGAGAGAGAGAGAGAGAGAGAGAGAGAGAGAGAGAGACTGGTGCACTTCTCGTCTAGCATCTCTCTCTCTCTCTCTCTCTCTCTCTCTCTCTCTCTGACGTCACTATTTCGTCTCCTTGGTAACTGACGCTACGCAGAGAGAGAGAGAGAGAGAGAGAGAGAGAGAGAGAGAGAGAATATTGCAGGTCGTCATGAATAATAATAATGTGTAAATGTTTCCTTACTGAGCTTCTGTAAATACGTAACTGAATGTAAACAGCCATCAAAGAAATAAACTTGCAATATATTTCAGCCCACAAACATAGAAAAGCTAAAATGAGTGTGGCTTATTTGGGAACCTACCACTCTCTCTCTCTCTCTCTCTCTCTCTCTCTCTCTCTCTCTCTCTCTCTCTCTCTCTCTCTCTCTCTCTCTCTCTCTCTCTTTAAAAATGTAAAAAGAGAACTGTTTATGAAAATACTTCTGTTTATTTAAGCGCTACTCTCTCTCTCTCTCTCTCTCTCTCTCTCTCTCTCTCTCTCTCTCTCTCTCTCTCTCTCTCTCTCTTACTCTTAAATAATGTAAAAAAGTTAATTTATGTAGAAAAAGTTGGTTATGTTTCAAAGTGGTACTCCCTTCTCTTGAAAAAAAAGTAACCTCTTCAATACTAGAACACATTTTGACCTTGAGTTTTTGGTATGATCAGACAGACTATTTCATTGATATTAGAAAGGATCGATGGAAGACAGAAGATTAGTGGCCACACTCTTCACTAGTTTAATCCCTACATGATTTTCTGAACGTGTTTAAAATCAAATAGTAAATAGAATGACTATGGTAACGCGTCATGGTACTAAAGGGGTTAAAGAAATTGAAAAAAAAAGAAATGAATAAAAACGATGAATATTTTACTGAGGATAGAACGCTCTATCGATAATCTTTTTGGAAATAACGTTCGTCAAATCGTTATATTTATTCCTCTAGTACAGTGGTTCCCAAACTGTGGGTAAATTATCCCCTGGAGGTAATTTAACCATTTTCGGGGCGTAATGGAGGGGTGACAGAAAAAAAGTTATGAATTCTGAAAATCAAGAAAATAATGCGGTACCAGGTATTAGGATTATTGTTAACTTTGTCTTAGTATATAAAGTTGTAAAGTAAACCTATTATAAGTAATATTATAAGTGAAAGGGGTAACATGCTTTATGTGGCATGTTAAATTGGGTAACAAGCTGAAAAAGTTTGGGAACCACTGCTCTAGTATATTACGCTCAAAATACTTTCAAAACACTACTTACTATATACGTAAAAATCACTCGTAGTACCTTACTCATGATTTTTTTCGTCAATATTTCCCTTCGTGACATTCAAAAGTGAGTGAAATTTGAAAACCCAGCCAAACTTAACCTGACCTGACTTATCCTAACTTAATCTAACCTATCCTTAATTTTCTTCCTCCGTCTGTTTTTTTTCCTTTTATTTTCGTTATTTCTTCTTTATTTTCCTCTTCTCTTCGCCTCTCTTTCTTTTTCAAAATATCGTGAAGGTGAAAATATATGCAACTCGGAAAATGCGACACAAATTTTGAGGAACTGTTATGCGTGTGTGAGGGAAGAAAATTGCCACACATGGAGCAGGGGAGAGCAGAGCAGGGGCCAAGGAAGGGCAGGGCAGGATAGCGACAGGGCAGGGCAGGGCAGGGCATGGCAGGGCAGTGCAGAGCAGAAGCAAGAAAGGACAGGGTAAGACAGGGTAGAGCAGAGCAGGGCAAGGAAGAACAGGGCAGGATAGTGACAGGGCAGGGCAGGGGAGAGCAGAGGATGGGCAAGGAAGGGCAGGGCAGAGCAGGGCAGGGGAGAGCAGAGGATGGGTAAGGAAGGCAGGGCAGGATAGCGACAGGGCAGGGCATGGCAGGGCAGAGCAGGGCAGGGAAGGGCAGGGAAGAGCAGAGCAGAAGCAAGGAAGGGGAGGGCAAGGCAGGGTAGAGCAGTGGAGGGGCAAGGAAGGGCAGGACGGTGCAGGGCAGAGCGTCTTGAGGAGCAGCCTGAAGAAGGAGAACCCGACGAGGAAAGAACCTGCTGGAAAATATCAGTGGTTTATTATTATTTCTTTTTTTCCCCCAGAGCAGTTTGTAATCAGTCAGCCATTAGACCACTTTGCTAGGATGATCAACCCTTCCTCTCCTCTCTCTCATCCCTTCAATTTTCTCTCTTTTCCTTTCTTGCATCATTTTTTTTTCTCATTTTTTTTCTATATATTTTTCTATTATTTCCATATATTTTCCTTGCTTTACTTCTCTTTTGTTTCTTCCTCTCTTCCTTTCTCTTCCCTTCCCTTCAATTTTCTTTTCCTTTCCTTTGTTTATCATTTTTTTCTCACCTTTTTTGTTGTCTCTTTTCTATTACCTCCATTTAATTTCTTTACCATCCCTTCTCCTTTTAATTTTCCTTCCTCCCTTCCTTCTCCTTTCGTTTTTTTCCCTCTCCTTTACATACATACAATACAAATTAAAGGATTATAAGTGCATTCCTTCATCCTACAACCCCAAAAATAACAACTTCACCACACCGCATCCAACTACAGCAAGAAAAATACCCGTAACCCTTTCAGTGCCATGACGTGTTTCCATATTCACTCTGCTTACTATTTGCTGATTTTAATAAACCTTCAAAAACTCATATGGCGGATGTAAATAGTGAAGACTGGCCATTCATTTTTCTGACTTCCGTAGACCCTTTCCTAATATCAATAAAACGGTCTAATCGTATACAAAATCTCAAGGTAAAAATGAGTCCCAGTATTGGAATTATTGTTGTTTTTCCAAAGTGCGTCATCAGATCGTCATGTGTAAAGAAAATATTGAAGCTTGTTGTCCTTTGCTAACGTCAGTGTAGTCTAAGTTTAGCCTTCCGTATGCGCGATGGGACTTGAGCTGTGAGAATATTGAAGTGTCTGCCTTGAGGACTGTGGAAAGGTCACGTGTTTAAAACTGGTAAAGTGAGAGCTTTTCAGTTATTGGATAGTTCAGTGTGTGTAGCCTCCAGTACAGTTAAGTGCTAGTCTGGTTGTATGGATATATTTCAACATTCTTCGTCTCTCTCTCTCTCTCTCTCTCTCTCTCTCTCTCTCTCTCTCTCTCTCTCTCTCTCTCTCTCTCTCTCTTGTCAACTCACATTCATAATACTAACAGGATATGCCCTTCCTTTCAACATCCTACGCTTTCGCTCGATACCCCCCCACGCAAATACACACACACACACACACACACACACACACACACACACACACGGAGATACAAATAGCAATTCACACAAGACAAACACAATTACAAACAAACAAGCAAGAACAACACTAAATTACTACTACATTTATCCAAGAAAGCTTTACAGTCTCCCCTTCACATCACTCCCACATTCACATCTCCCTATTTAAAGACAGTACTCATCTCTCTCTCTCTCTCTCTCTCTCTCTCTCTCTCTCTCTCTCTCTCTCTCTCTCTCTCTCTCTTCTTTTTACCTCATTTTTTTTATAGTTTCCCAGCACCACTCACCGTCACCCTCACCCTGACCTATAAAATCTATATATACTCTCCCTTACCCTCCTTCTCTGTTCCCTCTTACCAACGTTCTAGTTAGCAAAGTTACATCAGCATCACTTGTGTTTGGAAATACCACTTGTTGTCTCCGTTTCTTGCTTAACTCCCCTCTGTACTGAGACGCATTTTTTACCTTGACTTTTTTGGTATAATTAGACGATTTTATTTGCATTAGGAAGGGTCTATGGAGGTCAGAAGATTAATGGCCAGAGTCTTCACTATCTTAATCCCTAACATAAATTTCTGAAGCTGTATAAAATCACCAAATATTAACCAGAATGAATAGGAAAACGCATCATGGTACTGAAGAGATTAAGTGTACGATCTGAGGCCTCCGGAGCAGCAGAGCATTATGTTACGCCCTCGAGCCGCACCGTGTGACATCTGGAGAAAGGAAAGGAGCGGTGTGGGTGAAGAAGGGAAAGAGAGAAATGAACTGAGGAAGAATAGAAAGTGCAAGAAGACAGAGAGAGAGAGAGAGAGAGAGAGAGAGAGAGAGAGAGAGAGAGAGAGAGAGAGAGAGAGAGAGAGAGAGAGAGAGAGAGAGAGAGAGAGAGAGAGAGAGAGAGAGAGAGAGAGAGAGACGTAGATGGATAGTAGTGTAAAACTGTAATGGAAGAGGTACAAGAGGAGAAATATAATAGCAAATGACAGATAGGGAAAAGAGAGAAAGACAAAAGAAGAAAAAGAAAATATCAGGCGCAGTGGGAGAGGGGGAAAGGGAGAGAGGGGACCAGAGAGAAGGAAAGAGAATATATAGGTTGGGCACAGGAGATGAGGAGGGATCAGGTGAGGGAAAGGTAAAAGGAGAGGAGAGGGAGGCAGAGAGAGAAAGAGGGAGAGGTATGAATGGAGTGGAGGAACAGAGTGGAGTAGAGAGGGGAGAGAAAAAGGATGGAAAGCCAATAGAGACGAGCAACAGAAGGAAGGAAGAAGGGAATAGAAAAAAAAATGTGGAGGTTTGATGGAGGAAGAATAGAAGATAAAAAAAATAAAAGCTAGCGAAATAGATAAAGAATAGGTTAATAGAGAGAGAGAGAGAGAGAGAGAGAGAGAGAGAGAGAGAGAGGAGGGGAGGCAGTTGGGGAATGTACTCCTGCAGGTTTTCGTCACAAAGTTGAGGCAAGAATGTGGATGAAGGAAACTATTGATAATTACTCCAACTCCACACCACTAGGTTGTTCTCCTCCTCCTCCTCCTCCTCCTCCTCCTCCTCCTCCTCCTCCTCCTCCTCCTCCTCCTCCTCCTCCTCCTCCTCCTTCCTCCTCTTTCACTTCTTACGTTTCTTTCTTATGTCTTAACTGTTCTTATTTTTCACTTACTGAATCAGATTTTTCTTTTTTTTTCGTTTTATTTTCTTGGTTTGGTATTTTTTCTTCTCAATCCGCTCTCCCTTCCCTCTCTTTCGTTTTATCTTCTTGCTCCTCTTATTTCTTTACCTCCAGTTTCTGTCGCGATTCTCTCTCTCTCTCTCTCTCTCTCTCTCTCTCTCTCTCTCTCTCTCTCTCTCTCTCTCTCTCTCTCTCTCTCTCTCTCTCTCTCTCTCTCTCTCTCTCTCTCTCTCTTCCTTCTCCCGTTTTTCTTTTTTTTACTCCGTTTTTTTTTATCACCATTCTATTTTTACACTCTTCCCTCTCCCTTTCTTTGCCTATACAACTGTCCACTGCCTCGTCACGCTGCTGCATCTCTCTCTCTCTCTCTCTCTCTCTCTCTCTCTCTCTCTCTCTCTCTCTCTCTTCCTTGTCCTTTCTCTCATCTCTTCATTGTTTTCCTTTCAGTTTGTTTGTTTTTTTTCACTTTGTTTTTATATTCTCTCCTCGTCCCCTTTTTTTTCCTCCCCTCCTCGGCCCTTTTCCTCCCTACTCCTCTCTCTCTCTCTCTCTCTCTCTCTCTCTCTCTCTCTCTCTCTCTCTCTCTCAGTCGCCATCAGTCAGGCGAGGGAGGGAGGGGACGGCGTTAATAAAAGCTGTAAGTCGCCGCCACGTCTTGATTCATGCCTCATACCACCACCAGGATTTACTGCGTGAACCTTCATTGCCTACTCTTACCGCTGCCACCACTGCCTCTTCCACCGCCTCTTCCTCCTCCTTCCCACGCTGCTCTTTTTCTTTTTTTTTTCCTCAATGACGTGAGTAGGATGTGTATTTTTGTCTATTTTCTTTCTCCTTTTCCTTATTTTTTCTTTGTATATGTTTGTTTGTGTGTGTGTGTGTGTGTGTGTGTGTGTGTGTGTGTGTTTTGTACAGTGCTGAAGAACGTGTAGCGTAAACTCGCCTGCTATTACCTTCAGTTGTGTGTTTCGTTTCATATGTTTGTCTCTTTTTACGAGGAGTGCCACCTTCTTTTTCCCTCCTTCCTCTTTAACAGCACTTCATGGGATCGTCGCAGGAGCAGGAGGAGGAAGAGGATACTTAGCACAGTACTTGAAGCAGGCTCCCGAACACCGCCTTGGGGACCGCCACTGACTCACACTATAACTGAAATGGAGTATGTGATGTGATAACAGCACCGCAGCTCCTTTATTTTTCTTTCTTAACCCCTTCAGTACCATGACACGTTTACATATTCATTCTGCCTACTATTTGGTGATTTTATACAGCTTCAGAAACTTATGTGGGGATTGAAATTTGTTGCCATTAATCTTCTGACCTCCATAGACCCTTCCTAATGTTAATAAAATTATCTAATCATGCCTGAAACTCAAGGCAGAAAATGCGTCTCAAGCTGATGGGGTTAAATAAGCAAGTTAGGTGCAGAGAAACGCACGTCCCCGCTGCCCTCGCCACCGCCACGCTGTGAATGCGTAGTGTGGCGCGAGGCGAGGTGGGAGGGTCCGTCTGCTGTCCTTCATACAGTTCGGGTCTTCACATTTTATTTCATCCACTTCAGAAAGAGGCAGGACGCACTAACTGTGACTGACGGTGTGTCACCACTCCATGGCTGTCTGGCTTTCTAGCTGTCTGGCTGGCTGTGTGGCTGCGTGAGTGGCTGACTGGCTGAGTGAGTGGCTGGATAAATGATTCCTGGGTGGGTGGATGGGTGGATGGGATGGATGTGTGGATGAGTGGTTTACTTGACAAATTGACTGCGTAGGTGAGTGACTGACTAGCTGAATGAGCAAATGGATGGATAGACGGCTGGTTGGTTGAGTGGATAGTTGGGAGGCTAACTAAGTGGCTGTGTGGCTGGATGATTGGAAGGATGGATGGATGGATCGATGGCTCATGGATCATACTGTAACCCCACAAGCTACTAATGTACTTAAAAGTTTAATCAGTTGTTAGTGGTCGGAGGATGTGTGGCTGGCGAACTGGATTAACTCGCTGGCAGACCCTCCTTAACGATTGCCATATACGATCCAACTCACTCCTCTCCTTCTTTTTCCCCTGTCACGGTGAAATATTTCCTCACTTTCAAGAATCGTATATAAAGGACTTTTATTTTTTGTCGCATTTTGAAGCTTCAGGAATCTCGTGACGTGCATTACTCATCGTCATGAGAGAGAGAGAGAGAGAGAGAGAGAGAGAGAGAGCAGTGTTGCGCCACGTTTCGAATCACAAGTGCTTTGAAATGAAACACCCGAACTCAAATGACGCCACCACATAACGGGGAGACGGCTAGCTGGTGACGTGTGCTGAGTGCTGAGGACACTGAGGACACACACACACACACACACACACACACACACACACACTTTAGAATCTACGAAAAAGAATCTATATGAAAAAAAAGAAGGAAAGAAAGCGAACGATGTATTGTGGCGAAATCTCCATAACAAGACCAATCATTTTACATGTATTTCCTGTTCAATGGCTCACAAACTACGTCATCTTTTTGGAAAATAGTTTTTTTTTTCTTACGAGGGGAACACTGAGTACCTAACCTAACAAGCTGCAAAGGGAATAGGGAATACTGCAGGTGTCCCTAAGAAAAGAAAAGGGGAACTAGTTTCTTAAGCGCAACTCTGTGAAGCAGAGATAGGCATTAGGACTCGACTCGAGTGACCGAATGGCACACACGTGTAACTACCAGACACTTTTGGCTTCCTATCCGTGCGAGAAGTTACTGATTGTGGCTAAAACTTTGTCATACGTTTAGTGCTAGTGCAGTATACGCAGCAAGCGGCACTGACACTACACCAGTGAGGAAGCATAACTGTAAGGAAAGACTACAGTAATAAGTGTTCGCGTCAATACACGTGGCTGTCTCACCGCCCTACTAGATATCTCAGGCGCCTTCCTTTCCGTCCCCCAGCCCGGCACGACGTAAGGTAAATAAGTACCTCTTTAATATTATTTTTTGTTGACACATTACAACACACTCACGTTTGGCTGTAAGTGAAAGGGCAAAAAGATTAAGTGACAGTGTATAAAAAGGCTTGTTTTTTTCTAGTGAGGGTGGTAAAAGTGAGGAAAGACACTCTAGCGTTAAATGGGGAAGGCTTAAAAATAGCCTTGTTATCCCATATATTTGACGGGTGGATGGGATGACAATGGGAGGAAGTGTAGCATAAGCAGGAGCAACACGAGGCTGGGAGGGAGTGACGGAGGGAGAGCAGAGAAAGCGTCGTGTAGATTAAGAGATACAAGCGAACGTGTTATTACAGCTGTGATGATAACATAGACTGACTGCATGTGTCCATCTGGTTATTATTTTTTCATGCCTCTATCTGTCCACCACCGCCACAGCACACAGTATGTTTTGTGTTTGTAGTATGTTACACGGACTTTTCAGATTAACCTTGCATATTGATCAGCTTTCTGACAAATTCGTCTGTTTATTTATACGTTTGCCTATTCACTCTTCCCATCCCTGCGTTAACCGGCTACTTCCTCCTCCTCTTTCACTCTTTCTCCCTCCCTCCCTTTCTTTCCCTGTCGTCTTCCCTCCGTCCCTCCCGCTTTCTGTTCATCTGTCCCTCCCTCCCTCCTACTTCTCCTTCCTCCTCTCCCTCCCGACAGTCATGGCTCCCTTCAAAGTTGTACCCAAGTTTCCCCACCAAACTTTTCCAGTCAAATTTCTCCACCTCGTGTCTGGTCTTCCTCCACGTCCGCCTTTACCTTGCTCGCCGTCTTTCTCACTCCGTTCAGTTTGCTTGCCTTGTCGGGGGTGGAGAGGAGAGGCGAGTTGCTGTCTGGGAACTCTCCTTTACTTCCTGTCGCATGAACTGTTGCCTTGTTTGTCATCGCTACGTAGTTCTTTGTAAACTATTGCTTCTCCATATATTTTTCTTTGAGTGACAGAGAAGCACGTAACTTTCTGTTTGCGCTGACAGAAGTCGATTAGAAAGATTTCCCTTAACATAAGTTACTATGAGTTATTAACAGTTTTTTTTTTTTTTTCAGTGTGACAAAGAAGCACGTGACTTTTTGTATACTCTGACAGGATTCGCTTAAGAAATTTCCTTTAACATAAATTACTTGACTTACAAACAGTTCTACGTTGATTTTTTTTTTTTTCTGGAATAGCTCATCTCTGTGGTCCTGGAAAATAATCATGGTGACAGAGCAAAACGTTTCTGAATATGGACTTCACTTCAAACCTTTACTAATACTCCTCGTTGCTTGGTAAGGAAATGCTAACAAGTATGCCTTAATTATTATTCTTTCTTCATCCATCCACTTCCTCTTATTCGCTCCCTTCACGCGTGTCTTCATCGTGTAGGCCTGACATCCAATACCAGCAGCGACGCCTCCTCTTAAAAGCGACCTACATATTTTGGGAACTTAATTTCAGGCCCCCTCTGTCCTCACCTTATAAAATTCTGGTCCGACAAAGGCCTTGACAGAATAATTATATAGATTTAAGGCTGAGATCGTGCGTCGGGAGAGAGAGAGAGAGAGAGAGAGAGAGAGAAAGTATGATAAAATGATAGAGACAAATAGAAACTACACACACACACACACACACACACACACACACACACACACACACACACACACACACACACACACACACACACACACACCGGTAACAAACGTGGTAGGAGAGAGAGAGAGAGAGAGAGAGAGAGAGAGAGAGAGAGAGAGAGAGAGAGAGAGAG
>NC_059272.1:14373485-14380985 GCF_017591435.1 Portunus trituberculatus | reverse complement strand
GCCAATATGACGCGCGAGGAATTGCGGGCCTGAAGTGAAGTGTGGCGGTGAGAGAGAGAGAGAGAGAGAGAGAGAGAGAGAGAGAGAGAGAGAGAGAGAGAGAGAGTCCGGCAGGAAGAGGGAAAACTGGCCGGCAGGGGCGTGGTAGTGAGGGCGAGGGTGTGAGGCTGACAGAGTTTATGGTCGAGGGAAAAAAGGAGGAGGAGGAGGAGGAGGAGGAAGAGGAAGAGGAAGAGGAAGAAGAGGAGGAGTACTGGTTGGTGGTGGGATGTCAACAGGTGTTCTTGTGCTTATGTATTCAAGGTTCGTGGTGCCTAATGTGTGCAAGGGTGTAAAGTCTCTCTCTCTCTCTCTCTCTCTCTCTCTCTCTCTCTCTCTCTCTCTCTCTCTCTCTCTCTCTCTCTCTGAAAGTGCTGTTTTTTAACCATTTTTAATTGTAAACATGACTTTGCCTTTAAATGTAATAAATTGTACAGCTAGTTTTGGCATGAATTTTACGTTTTCTCTCTCTCTCTCTCTCTCTCTCTCTCTCTCTCTCTCTCTCTCTCTCTCTCTCTCTCTCTCTCTCTCTCTCTCTCTCTCTCTCTCTCTCTCTCTCTCTCTCTCTCTCTCTCTCTCTCTCTCTCTCTCTCTCTCTCTCTCTCGTGTCTCGCAACTCAAAGCCGCGTGGAAAGGTTATGTATCTGTCTCACCTCGACCTTGGAAAGCGGGGCGACTCACGGTGTGCGGACTGCAGAGGAGGGCTTGCCATAACTCAGAGGCATTTTACACCGCTTGCAAGGACAGTTTAAAATGAGTTGATTCACTGCGGGAGCCTCCACTACGAATGTGTGCCAAGGATAGCGAGACAGGCAGCGTGTGTTGCTCGGCTAGAAAAAGTTAAGGTGTCGCCATAAACACGGTATCTGGCCGGCGAGATAAGAGTGGAAATCTGCTCTGGCCTAAACGGTCTTGATGAGGAACATTCATGATTTATTTACGTTTACTGCGTAGGTGTGAGATAAGGATGAGGAAGGAAATGGTGAGGAGTTTGCATAAAAGGGAAGAAGGAGGAGGAGGAAGTAAGGGGAGATATATTGTGTGAGAGGGATGTAGAAGAAATTAAAGGAAAGTAAGGGAGGATACAAGAAGCCATTAAGCCTACACGTGATAGTCCCTGTGTAAACCATGCCAACCTATTTCAACCTATCATCGCCTTCCCATAAATAAATCCAGTCTTCTTTTAACCCCCTCTGTACCAGGACACGTTTTCGTATTTATTCTGCTTACTATTCGGTGATTTTATACAGCTTCAGAAATTTACGTAGGGATTTAAATAGTGAGGATTTTGGTCATTAAACTTTTGACCTCCATAGACCCTTCCTAAGGTAAATAAAATCGTCTAATTACATCCGAAATTCGTAATGCGTCCCAGTACTGAAGGAGTTAACGTTTCATACATTAACAGGTGAAGGAAGAAATGAAGATGAAAAGACGTATAATAGAGTGCAGTTTCTCAAGGGAAGGCCAGGAAAGGTATGGCGGTGGGCAAAATTGTTTAAAAAAAAAACTTGAATATTGAAGGTGCGGAAGACGGATAGTGGAGTGTAGGGTTATGATGGATGTGCCCCAAGCGTCCATGTGTCCTCAGTCTCCTTCAGCCCTCCCTCCCATGCGACTAAGCTGACGTGACTCCACCTGCGGCTCTCTGTTGAAATAGGTCAGGGTGTGTGGCGGTGTGAGGTGTGGTATGAGACTCCACCATACCACCTTAGCGCGACATCACACCGCAAAGGCTTCTCTATGCACTGAAAGGCCGTGTGTTGTGGTACTCTTTACTGCGCTGTTCGTCTTTATCTAGGGCTTGTATGCTTCAGTGTTTTGAATGGAGCATATTGAAAGTTATTGTGGTTTTCAAGAGTGTTTTCACGATTGTAGCTTGATGATAGTTTTGAAGGGTACTGCTACTGCTACTGCTACTACTACTACTACTACTACTACTACTACTACTACTACTACTACTACTACTACTACTACTACTACTACTACTACTACTACTACTACTTCCTACAACTATTATTACTACTCTTCGGACACTCTACGGACCTATTATTCCTCCGCGCACAGTTTAGCAGTTGTACCTTTACTGCCTCACAAGCATGGCGGCTGGAGGTGGCTGGAGGGAAGGTAGGAAGATGGGAGAGAACTAGGTAGAAGGGTGGGTAGGAGGAAGAGAAGGCAGGGGAAGTCATTACATTCTTTCATGACTCTGTTTGTGGAAAAAGTGTATAGGCAATCTAAAAGCTGTCGACAAGTTCGCTTCATTCCATTACTTCGGGGCGCAGTTGTGTTAAGTGGGCGGGAGTGAGAGGGAGAAAATATTGGGTTTAACATTTGCCATTTTATCCTATGAATATATAGTGTGTTTATTGTGTGTACTATTGGGTGGTGCGGGATCTAACACCATTTTGTCAAGCTTCAGATGCTATGGCCGCCAGTGAGTTATCCCAGATGCGCTCTATGGAAATCAATGCCTTTTAAACACTCCAATTTGAATCACACCGTTTTGTCAAGCCTCAGAAATCATAAACCTCACAGTTAATCCAGAACTGCTGTTTGGAAATAATACCTTTTGACATTCTTCAAGCCTCAGAAGCCACACACGTACGTCAGAGTTAACTGCGAGCCGCTGTATGGAAACCAATGCATTTTGTCACTGGAAATTCAGGACCATGTCAAGAATGGCGAACCCACCAGCTGCCCTAGTTTCCCGTCTCCCTCTTCGCAGCTCTTTCACTCATTTGACAAGACGGGGAATGAAAATATGATAACCAAAACTAAACCAACCCTATCTTTAACCTAATCAAACCTAGGTAAACCCCTTCAGTACTAATACACATTTTTTATTTTAATTTGGGTATGATTAGAGAATTTTATTTACATTAGGAAGGGTCTACGGAGGTCAGAAGTTTAATGGTCAGTGTTTTAACTATTCTAATCTCCATGCAAGTTTTTGAAGCTGTATAAAATAACCAAATAGTAAACAGAATGAATATGAAGATGCGTCCTGGTACTGAAGAGGTCAAAGTTATGGTTATATTAGGTTAGTTTAAAGTTCGGGTTACGTTGATTTTGGTTATCATATTTTCCTTCACATGTCATGTCAGCTGAGTGATAGAGCTGCGAAGAGGGAGTCCGGGAAACGAGGAGAGCTGGAGGATTCTCTAATCTTGACATGGCCCTGAATTTATTCCGCACCATTTTGTCAGTCAGGAAAAGACAGTTACGCTTCGTAGGACACGTCATGAGGGAAGACCAACTAGAACACACGTGCTTAACGGGAAAAATAAAAGGAAGGAGGGCAAGAGGAAGACCACGCAAGATATACTGATTGGATAAGGACATCTGTAAGAGAATAAATAACAACTGCCGACTTGTTAAGAGCCATGTGCAGGGAAGAATGGAGCTTCATAGTGGCCAACGTCCAAGTGGATTCGGCACCCCGGTAAGGTAAGGTACCATTTTGTCAAGCCTCAGCAGCCACATGGTTGAGAGAGTTAGCCGAGAGCCGCTGTATGAAAATCAATCCGGAATGAACAGGTACGGCGCGGCGAGGCAGGTGAACTCGCGGACGGTTACGTGACTGGGATGCAGGGTTGGGATTATCGGTTTGTGTGCCATCCGGATGAACGCCTCGCTGACCCAAACCTGGCGACCTCTGCACCTCTGCCTGGCCGCCTCGCTGTGCAGTGCTGCGGTGAGAGATTGCAGGGGTCGAGGCCTCACCTGCACCTGTGTCGGGGTGAGCTGTGTGGTTTGCTTTTTTTTTTATGTAAGAAGAGAGAGAACTGACCAAGGGCAACATAAAACAAAAAAAATGGGTCCACTTAGTTGTTAGCCCCCTTGCAGGTCCGAGAGAGTTTGCCAAAAGGAAGGATAAAGGTCTTGAAAACTCCCTCTTAAATGAAGTCAAGTCATAGGAAGTCTTAGGAAATTCAGGTAAGGAGAGAGTTCCAGACTTTGTCATTTCTCTCTCACTTCAGGAAAGGCTATTCAGAACAAACAACGGCTTGTCTGTTGGTCTTTATAACGTTGCTTGTGATTAAATAGACGACATAAATGTAGCTGTATAAACATGAGTGTGCATGATTAGCTTACTATAAACGCGTAACCAGACAGTGATATAGAATGAACAGAGGGAATTTATTTTTCATCGTATCTCTTGATCTTTATAAAGCCGTTTGTGACTGAATGGATTACCTACCCGTGACTGTATAACGTGATTGTTGAAAACCGTCTTAATATGAAAGCTCAACTACGCCGTGAAATGGAAAAGCCGCAGCGAAAAAGTTCAGCATACCAGTTGGTCTTTACGGAGCTGTGTATGGCTGAATGGACTATAACAACAACTGTATGACAGTCGCTCAATAGAACTGACTCAATATAAACAATTAACTAAACAATTAAATAGAGTGACCGGTGGGGAAATGTTTCCGCATAACTATTGATTGTTACGAAGCTGTTTGTTATGAAATGGACCATATAACCTTAGCCCCTTTCAATGCAGGGACACATTTTTACCTTGAAATTTGTGTACGCTTAGACCATTTCATTGACATTAGGAAGGGTCTGTGGAGGTCAAAAGATTAATGGCCACAGTCTTCACTATTTTAATCTCCCACATGAGTTTCTGAAGCTGTATGAAATCACCAAGTAATAAACAGAATGAATATGGAAACGCGTCATGATACTGAGGAGTAAGAGTCGTAGGGTTATAAAAGTGAAAGGTACCAGAAGAAATTAGAATATATTTGGTTACGTATACAAGTCGCACTCTTTCATCTCTTTCTTTTCTTCAGTACTGATTAAACAACACGATTTTGATAGTGGTGTTCCTGTAATTTGCTTTATATAAGTGACCTGTTCGTCCTTCCCTGCCTGTTTGCTTCTCTCGTGGCGTTGTATAAATAAATGTGCCTCAGGTGAAGAACTCAACGCCCACACTTCGCTGAGTCGACCTGACCTCGCCGCGCCTTTTGTTACTTGATGAATGAGTGTGGGATAGATTTTACATTTTCTCTCTCTCTCTCTCTCTCTCTCTCTCTCTCTCTCTCTCTCTCTCTCTCTCTCTCTCTCTCTCTCTCTCTCTCTCTCTGTAGCCAACCGTTTTGTCTTATTGATTATATTTTGAGCTTATTCTCTCGCTCTTCACCTTCAGAAGGGGTTATATTTGCGTGTGGTTATATTAAGTTCCTGGAGAATGGTTTGATCTTGTTTTACGTAGCGTCTCCTTTGAGCAGCGCGGCGTGAAGGTCTTAGGTGTGTATTCTTAAACGCTTTGCTCTCACCATTTACTTTTCAAAGGCTTTAATTGAAGGTGTTTATGTTTTTAAGGGTATTAATATAGTTCCTGTGACGGACTGGCAAGATTTCTACATTGGTGTAAGAATAAACTGTCATGAAAACCCGGCTAGTCGTCTCTGTGGCCTTGGAAAACTGTCGTGGTGATAGAGCAACGCATTTCTGAATACTGGCGTTACGGTCTGTACCGGCAGTGGTGGTGGTGGTGGTGGATGCGGCGGTTTCTTGGACAATTTCCTGGGTAGTTTTGGTATCATATCTCGTCTTTAAAGTCAGGGTGCGAGTATCAGGGGCTGGTGCGCGGCAGGTGGCATGGTTACAGCTTACTCTGGCCACGCTGACTCTTACCTGGTGCACCTTTACTTGGTATATAGCGGGTTACAATGACTGCTCGGCTCCCAGTTATGTCCTACGCACAAGCGCTTACTCCGTCATTTGCCTGCCACATCTTGCCTTGATGTTTGGCATAGAGTGACTATTCACCGTCCCTTCACGCCTTCTTAGTTCTTACAGCTTTTTCTTACTTCTTTGTGTTATGTTCTCACGCTCACCTACCACCACCAGATACGTATTACACCCTCTGACGCTTCCCTGGCGCACCTTTTCTTGATGCTTACCATTATAACAACTGCTCTGCTTTCCCATTTGCCCTTTTATGTCCAGGCATTTACTCCCACACGCTCTTATTCCCTCCATTCTGAGGCTTACATTGCGCTCCTTTCCTTTGTGTTTAGACTAGAATGAGTGACGCTTAACACTCTCCCACACCTTCCTTCGATGCTTACCGGATTAATACAGCTCACCTATCCCTTTATGTATACCTACCAACACTCACTCCCACACACACACACACACACACACACACACACACACACACACACACACACACACACACACACACACACACACACACACACACACACACACACACACACACACACACACACAGTTACGGACGTCGGGGTAAATGCTGCCATTAACAAATCTTCCTGGATGGCAAGGTGGGATATGTTTAGCGCCCCGTGGCAGGTTCCGGCTCTGATTGGTGCTAAGGCTGATCTGCTTTAATGCTGCAATTATATCTGATTCCCAAGCCCAAACACTGGCTGGCTGGCTGGCTGGCGGTCACTGGGAGTCGGATCAACACGGCCCAGGAATACACTACCGTTGTTTTTTGCTATTTTGGTATGTGAGCGAGTAAAAAGACAAAAGTTTAAAAAAATCGGCTTATACTGCTGTTATTGTAGTAGTAGTAGTAGTAGTAATAGTATCAGCAGTATTAGTAGTAATAGTAGTAGTCGTAGTAATAGTAGTAGTAGTAGTTACAGTAGTAGTAGTAGTAATAGTAGTAGTAGTAATCGTAGCAGCAGTAGTAGTTGTAGAAGTAACAACCACACGCTTATCATTTCTTTCATAGACTTTCATATCCTTCCAAAATTTACTTCCCTAACACGAGCGAATAAAAGACTCAACCCTCTCAAAAATATTCCCTGCGCATCTCACTCACAAATGACCACTTTGTGTCTTAAAAGGCAGAAAACTTTCCCAGGCAATAGTGAGAACATTCCTGCGTCCGTGGCTGTACGTGTGACTGACGTGAGAAAGCCTGAGGGAGAAGGAAGCAAGGACAAGAGAAAGGAAGACTGTCAGAGGAAGGGAGGGCAGAAAGGGAGAGAATTGAGAGAGGCAGAAGCTAGAGAATGTTGCAATATGGAGAGGCAGTGGAAAGGAGAGAGAGAGAGAGAGAGAGAGACTTTTAACTTGATGTATTTTTTTGCAATTTTCTGGATGCTAAAATAATGTTTATAAATGAAGCAGCAATTTTCAGGTGATTAAAAAAGATATACATTATACGATACAGAGGATAAAAAGTTTGTAATAGTTAATTAAAAGTACTGTGCGATATTAATTAAGATAAAACTGCAGCGAAACGAAAGAACTTTGAAACTCGTTATCATTTTTTTTTAGGGGCATTTCAATTTTGTCTTTTGTTGTTTTCACTCGAGTCAATTTGCTACTTTTTTTTTTATTATTATTAGTGAGCATCTCTATATCTTCTTCTTCGTCTTCGTCTTCTTCGTCTTCTTCTTCTTCTTCTTCTTCTTCTTCTTCTTCTTCTTCTTCTTCTTCTTCTTCTTCTTCTTCTTCTCTTCTTCTTCT
>NC_059272.1:14365985-14370985 GCF_017591435.1 Portunus trituberculatus | reverse complement strand
CGGTTTTTATGAGTGTGTATAGCATTTGGTTGTTCATGATGTGGAAACCATGTTAGTCTATTACGTAAAACACCTTTAAAAATCTTCAGTTATTCCCACCGGAGTCATTTGAAAGAGCTTGAGGGGAGACATCTAATGTTTAAGCCCTTCAGTACTGGAGCGCATTTTTTACCTCTAGTTTTGAGTGTGACTAGATTATTTTATTTACATTTTTAATTATCTATGGAGGTCAGAAGATTGATGGGTAGAGTCTTTACTATTCTAATCCCCACATAAGTTTCTGAAGCTGTTTGAAATCAACAAATAGTAAGCAGAATGAATATGAAAACACGTCCTGGTACTGAAAGGATTAAACTTCTCTATATCTCTGTCTTTTACCATCACAAGCTTCTTATTCTGCCTTCGTAACTCACTTTGAACTTCAGTAAAAGGTGCAAAGGGGTGGGTCTGTAGACTCAACCTCTGCCTTCCCTCTGCCTTTCACCATCGCTAGGTTGTCATTTCTGCCTCTGTTACGCACTATAGCGGTTACTTCACCCGCCGTTGCCTTGCCTGAATCCTCGCCACCGCTGCCTCGTTTCCCAGATTCGAACCGCAGTTCAGTGAATCGTGAGGCGAGTTTGGGGTCATTTCCCGTTTTATTTTTTGCTGTCCTTGTTTCCCATTCAGCAACGACTGGACAAAATAAATCTTGACTTTTTTGTGAGATGTAATACACACACACACACACACACACACACACACACACACACACACACACACACACACACACACACACACACACACACACACACACACCAAAGTCAGCACCCATCAGCCAACAAGCTAGCAAGTCACACTCTATCACTCCATCACACTTCCAACCAAACCTCACGCCCTCGAAGTCCAGTGTTGACCTATCGTGACCTCGTGCTATTTGGGTCAAGGGAGGCTGAAGCTGCGTTGCTATGTTGGAAGGAAAAAGCAGGGAGAGGGAGAGAAGAGGCTGGAGTAGGTCAAGTGAAGAAGGAGAGAGGGAGAGATGGACGAGGTGAAGTTGAAGATGAAAGAATTAGTTTTTTTTTTTTTTTTTTTTGTGTGTGTGTGTGTGTGTGTGTGTGTGTGTGTGTGTGTGTGTGTGTGTGTGTGTGTGTGTGTGTGTGTGTGTGTGTGTGTGTGTGTGTGTGTGTGTGTGATCTAGGAAAAAATACAGTGGTTGGTTAGGTTAGGTTAGGTTAGGTTAGATTAGATTAGGTTAGGTTAGGTTAGGTTGGGTAAGGTAAGGTATGGTAGGGTTAATTTGAGTTAAGGTTTGGACAGGTTAGGTTAGGTTTACAGTGGAACCATGCGTGCTTTGGGGTCCAAGGGGTCTCCAAGCGCACGGGTTCGAATCCTGTTCACCGTCCGAGGGCTTCGTCCGAGGGCTCCTTCACTCTGGGCAACGGTTTCCTAGCGGGTGGGCTTTGAGATAGGAGGTACCCCAAAAAGTATCCCCGTTAGCCCATAAATTCCCGTGAAAATCCCACATGGTATAAATAAAAAAAAAAAAGTAGGTTAGGTTAAGTTGGGTTAGATCAAGTTGGGTTAGAAGAGAGAAACGATATTTAGTGGGCGTGGTGAAGGAAAATATAAAATTGAAAGACAAACAATGAAAGACAAAGATAGACGACAAACGAGGACAGAAAATGATGAATTGGCGGGATAGAAGACGATAAAAGAAATAATAAGGTGAAAGAGGAACATCAAAGAATTTTACAACTGAAAAAGGCGAAAGAAAAATACGGAGAGAGAAAGAGAGGAAGATTAAGACGAGGAAGATGAGTAGGAGGAATAGGAAGAGCAACAAGGATGAAAAGGAAGTGGAGGAGAAGAGGGATTAATTAGTTAATGGAAAAAAAATGAATTTGTGGAAAGAAAGAAAATGAAAAACGACTGAACATTTACCAGGAGTAAAAATCTTAACTGATGACTGAAAAAAAGAAAAAAGGGAAAATGAGGAATCTCTCTCTCTCTCTCTCTCTCTCTCTCTCTCTCTCTCTCTCTCTCTCTCTCTCTCTCTCTCTCTCTCTCTCTAAAACCACAGAAAAAAAATCAATCATCTACGTAGGAAATACTAATAGTTAAAGAGAAAGGTATTTGAATAGAACATTAAGTGAAGCACATAATTTAGAC
Organism: Portunus trituberculatus; assembly: GCF_017591435.1. Taxonomy (NCBI): domain Eukaryota; kingdom Metazoa; phylum Arthropoda; class Malacostraca; order Decapoda; family Portunidae; genus Portunus; species Portunus trituberculatus. The sequence goes on along the minus strand of NC_059272.1, from coordinate 14,368,834 downwards.
TCATAATCTTTTAATTTTCTTCCCTCGAGACACACGTGGCCAAACGAAACACTAATAAACATGAAGCGACGTGTATCACCAATCTAGTTTCTCTCCTTTGATCTGGCACTAGAGAGAGAGAGAGAGAGAGAGAGATCGCAGGAGGGACTCGGTTAATTTAAAGCTCCACACAATCGTCTGTTCATAAAGAAGAGGATCAGAGTTTATGCCATTACAGTCTTCTCATCATTTTGTAGGTCTCGTCTGACAGTGCAGGTTTAGACGCTGGACTTGGCCTCTGTTGTTGTTGTTGTTGTTGTTGTTCTTGTTCTTCGTCTTCGTCTTCATCTTCTTTTCGTCTTCTTCTTTTCTTCGTCTTCTTATTTTCTTCGTCTTCGTCTTCTTCTTTCTTCGTCTTTTCTTCGTCTTTTCTTCTTTACTTCTTCTTTTCTTCTTGTTTTCTTCTTCATTTATGTTGTTGTTGTTGTCGTTCTTCTTCTTTTTCTTCTTTTATTCTTCTTCTTCTTCTTTTCTTGATTTTATGATTATGTATTCTTATGTTCATTTCTGCTTTTCCTTTTTTTCGTCTATATTTCATGGATTTATGTATTCAATTTGTATTTATTTTTACTAACATATATTATTTCTCTTTTCTGTTCTCCCTTTTATTTTCTTCTGCCATTAATTATCTTTTTGTTGTTTTCCCTCTCCTGTTTTCTTCAAAGGGCCGAGGTAATGTTCTGCTCTTATAGTTTCCTTATTATTTTCTCCTCGCTGGCCGCCTCCTTGTCTTAAATAGAAGGATTTTTTTTTCTGGGCAGAATTAAAGTAGAATCCTTTTGTTTCCTGTTATTGTTCCTTGGACCCACTTTCTTTATACATAAGTGGAAAGTCTAGTCTCTGTATCTCTCTCTCTCTCTCTCTCTCTCTCTCTCTCTCTCTCTCTCTCTCTCTCTCTCTCTCTCTCTCTCTCTCTCTCTCTCTCTCTCTCTCTCTCTCTCTCTCTCGTTTTAATTGTATTTCGTATGAAAATATTGTTGATTAGTTGTTGTTAATAAGGATAAAAGTTGTAATTGGCATCGCATTCCCTCATTATTTTCATTACAGATCTGTTTTGTTTTAATGGCAGTGATTGTGTGTGTTTGTTTTCCATTAGTTGTTTGTTTTGTTAGAGTAGAGATGGTTTACGTATCTCTATTTGTTATCGTACCCTTTTCTTTTAAGTGGGATAGTGTTGCTTCATTATTTATCATCAACTGTCCTCTTTTGCTGTGACGGAGAGTGTATATTACGTCTTCGCTTCCCTTGAGTGACTCGTTTGGATATAATAAAGGTGGAGTTTCCTTGATACTTCTCGGTTTTCTTCTCTCTACTATTTTCTCTTCATAGTTTTCTTATAAGACATTTGTCCCAGACTTTTGGGTAAATAACATTCAAGTGGGTCCTTTTTTTTCTAATCTTTTGTGGCCCTTGATTGGTTTCCTCTCTTGCATATAATAATTAAGTCAGGTTCGATTACATTACATTACACGTATTTAGGTCATGTTACGTAAGACTATACGTAATATTTTTCCTCTCTACTCGCTTATATATCTTCTTCTTCTTCTTCTTCCTCAGCTTATATCCCATCTTCATATGGGGTCGCTGTTCCTCGCTAGTCTCTTCCAGATATTCTTTTCAGCCACCTGATTTTCCAGCAGTCCTTTTTCACTCATATCTTCTCTCAGCTTGTCCTTCCACCTCAGCTTCGGTCTACCTCTTCTTCTTCTTCCCTCCACCTCCATAGTCATTGCTCTTCTTCCTACATAGTTTTCATCTCTTCTCATTACATGCCCATACCAATTTAACCTTCTTTCTTGCATCTTTGAACTTATCTCTGCAACTTTCACTGTGCCTCTTATCAACTCGTTCTGGATCTTATCTTTTCTTGTCACACCGCACATCCATCTTAACATTCTCATTTCTGCATGCATCCACAAAGTTGCATAATACACATTCATAGATTTCATATAGCAATTAGATTAGGTTATATCACATTACATTACACGTAGTTAGGCCAGGTTACGTAAGAATAAATTGCACTATGCGTAATATTTTTCCTCTCTACTCGCTTATATATCATACACACACAAAGTTACATAATACACATCCATAGTTTTCATATTATAATTAGGTTAGGTTACATTACATTACATTTACATTACACATAGTTAGGTAAGGTTACGTAAGACTAGAAAACGCTTTACATGATATTTCCCCTCTACTCGTACAGTACATACATACACACGCACACACAGATAGATACATAATACAGAGAATCCCTTACCTAATCATGTTACTGTTAGGTCATGTTACTAGACTTCTTATTCTCACTTCTGTGCTTCACCTCCACTATGGCAAAAAAAGTTAATTTAAATGTACAAGAGTTTTTAAGGTGTTTTTACGGCTCCAGAGGCAGAGTGACAAAATTTCTAGACTTTTGACAGTAGAAACACTCTTGAAGACCCCGCTAATCATGTCTGTGGACCTGGAAAATAGTCGTGGTAAGAGAGCAAAGTGTTTTTGAATAAGGGCCAACAGATGACACTATACATAATATTTACCCCTCTCTGTCCACACACACACACACACACACACACACACACACACACACACACACACACACACACACACACACACACACACACACACACACACACACACACACACACACACACACACACACACACACACACACACACACACACACACACACACACACACACACACACACACACACACACACACACACACACACACACACACACACACACACACACACACACACACACACACACACACACACACACACACACACACACACACACACA
>NC_059272.1:14313485-14363485 GCF_017591435.1 Portunus trituberculatus | reverse complement strand
AGAGAGAGAGAGAGAGAGAGAGAGAGAGAGGGGCGAGGAAGGTATATGACTGCCAGGTGTGTTCAGGTGTGTGTTATTGGCTTTCTGCATGTGGTCGCAGCATCAATGTTTACCTGTCTGGTCGAAAACACCTTGCAACGCTTTACTACTCGACCCCCATGTCTCTTGTCTTACTTCCTGTCTCTTGTCCTCCATTCTCTCTCTCTCTCTCTCTCTCTCTCCTCTCTCTCTCTCTCTCTCTCTCTCTCTCTCTCTCTCTCTCTCTCTCTCTCTCTCTCTCTCTCTCGCTCTTGCTTTTTATTTCCCGTTTCCCTTTTAAGAAAACCCTTATCTGTCTTACCTGCGTCATTTTCTTCGTCGCCTCTCCTGCTCTTCGTGACTCCCTTCCTGCTTCATTCAGTTCCTCGTATTCTCAAACTCTTCTCTGCTTCCTTCACTTCCAATATTTCAAAAGGTTTTATTTAAATTGACACGAGTTGCCATGGTGGGTTATTTTTAGTGTTCTAGAGGCATATTGACAAGATTTCTACATTATTAACTGGAGAAGCACTCTTGAGAACGACGCTAATCATTTCTGTGGCCTTGGAAAACATTCTTAGTGAGAGAGAATAGCGTTTTTAAGATGTTTTTTTGCGATTTTAGAGTGGCAAGATTTCTACATTATTAACAGGAGAATCACTCTTGAAAACTCCGCTTATCATTTCTATGGCCTTGGAAAATATTCATAGTGGAGAGAGAGAGAGAGAGAGAGAGAGAGAGAGAGAGAGAATAGCGTTTTTAAGGTGTTTTTACAGTTTTAGAGGCAGAGTGACAACATTTCTATATTATTAGCTGGAGAAACACTCTTGAAAACCTAACTAGTCATCTCTGTGGCCTTGGAAAACAGTCGTGGTGAGAGAGCAAAGTGTTTCTGTATACGGGCCATTTCTCTCTTTCCTCTACTATGCAAGTGCCTCTCTGCTTCCTCTTCTTCCTTAATTCTTCCTTCTTTTCTTTCACTTTTTTATTCCTCTTTTTCTTCTTGTGTACTGACTCCCCACCTGCTTCATTCTTTCATTCTCTCATCTCTCTTCTCTACAAATGTCTGTCCTCTTTCCCTTCTTCTTTCTTTTTTGCTTTTCTTTCACTTTTCTTTCCTCTTCTTCGTGTTTCCTGTAATGTTTGTGTTATATTATGAATTATACGTTTTTTTTCTTCTTATTTCTCGTGTTGTTCTATCAGTTCTCTTGTTTTTCCTTTGTTTTCCTTGTTTTTTTTTTTTTTTTTTTTTTTTTTTGTCCTCTCGTCGTGTTTGTGTATACGTGTCTCTTTAGTGTATTTTCCTTGTCCTTTCCTTTGTTCCTTGTTTGGTTATGTGTGTCTCAGAGTTGTTTTTCTTCCTGTCCGTCATTCTCTCTCTCTCTCTCTCTCTCTCTCTCTCTCTCTCTCTCTCTCTCTCTCTCTCTCTCTCTCTCTCTCTCTCTCTCTCTCTCTCTCTCTCTCTCTCTCTCTCTCTCTCTCTCTCTCTCTCTCTCTCTCTCTCTCCCTCCTCCCCTCCTTCCCTCCTTCTCTCCCTTCCTCTTCTTTATCACCTGCCGTACCTTCCCGAGCATAATCTCGCTTCTCATAAAGTGTTTCCCTTACCACAGTAATAGTTACACACACACACACACACACACACACACACACACACACACACACACACACACACACACACACACACACACACACACACACACACACACACACACACACACACACACACACACACCTGTTGCTGTCTTTACCTGTTGCCAGATACCAGACACCTGTTGCAAAGGCGCTCTCTCTCTCTCTCTCTCTCTCTCTCTCTCTCTCTCTCTCTCTCTCTCTCTCTCTCTCTCTCTCTCTCTCTCTCTCTCTCTCTCTCTCTCTCTCTCTCTCTCTCTCTCTCTCTCTCTCTCTCTCTCTCTCTCTCTCTCTCTCTCTCTCTCTCTCTCTCTCTCTCTCTCTCTCTCTCTCTCTCTCGCTCTCTTGCTCTTACATACGCGCAGACACACACACATGCAAAGTCAAGGTCGCTCCAACACACTGTCCTTCAGCTCCACTAAACACACTGTCTTCCGCTTCACAGGCCTCTATTCGCCTCGTCTGGGTCACTGCAGCCAAGCCAAGTTCTCAGCGGGCGTCTTTCAGTCAGCCTCTCCACCTTTGTTTCGCTCGTTGATTTGCGTTCTGTTTTCTTGGCATGTGGTGGATTGGTGCGTGTGTTCATGGTGTGCTTATTGTAGTTAAGGGTGGAGTTCTTATGTCCGTATTCATTATTCAGAAACGATTTGCTCTCTCACCATGAATGTTTTTCAAAGCCACATAGATGATCAGCGGGATTTTCAAGCGTGTTTCTCCAGTTAATGGTATAGAAATCTTGTCACTTTGCCTCTAGAATCATAAAAATTAGCTTAAAAACTCGTGTACACTTAAATTCTTTTTGAGAATACGAGCCTTAGTTTCTTGGATTAGGTTAATGAAGTATGTTATATTTGACTTTTTTTCTGTTGTTCTTTGTATTTTTTGCTTTGAATAGTGTATTTAAACAGCGTACGAAGGTTTAATGTTGAGTTATTTTGTGATGTCCCTTCGTTAACTTCTTATGTACCATTATGCGTTTCCATATTCATTCTATATACTTCCTATTTGGTGATTTTATACAGTTTCAGAAAATCATGAGGGGATTAAAATAGTGAAGACTGTGGCCATTAATCTTTTGGCCTCCATAGACCCTTCCTAATGTCAATGAAATGGTCTAATCGTATGCAAATTTCAAGGTAAAAATGTGTCCCAGTACTGAAAGGGTTAAGTGAAGAATGACGTAGGTGAGAATTGAAACGAAAGTACCTCACTCCCTTACGTATCATTATCGTCCCCAGAAATTATCCTTAGCGGGTATTAATGGGCGGGCTCTGCGTCATTCATCATCCTCTCCATGGCTGCTCTCGTATCATTCATCACTCCCTCCCTTGCTGGTGTTGCGTCGCCGCCGTGATAGCATTAGTGAGGCGTGCCAGCTTCCCTCTCCTCAGCCTGGAGCGTTGAAGACTCCCCTCCCCACTGCCTCTCAGCCGCGCCGTCCTCCCCACACACTCCAGCTTTACTTTTTTTTTTCATCTGCATTCCGGGAGGCAGTCCTCCACCGGGAGAGGTAAATACAAATGGGAGAAAAAACGCCTGCAGGCACACCACTTCCACGGAGCAATTTTAGGAAAATATCCCCACAGGTAATTTTTCATGATGGTGTGGCTATCTAGATCCCCATTCCTCCTCTTCTTCCTCTTCTTCCTCCTCTTCCTCCTCCTCCTCTCCTTCTTCCTCTTTTTTCTTCTTTTTCCTCTTCTTCCTCTTCCTCCTTTTTCCTTCACCTCCTCCTTTCTCAGACTATACTCATCCAGAAGGATTTTAAGTGGAGCGGAGCGGCCGATCCTCGCCAGCTGCTTCCTCCTCGGCCGCCGCTTGGGTATCAAATTCTCATAAAACCAACATGTGACACGGAGGAGGCGGCGGCCGAGGAAAATTCGTCCACCCAGCGATGCAAAGAATATCGGCGGTGTGTTGGCCGCGTGTTGGCTTGGCTTATGATGCTACTTCCTTATTTATTGTCACTATATTGCGTTTACTTTCCCTCACCTGGCTGGCTCGTGTTCGGTACTTGCGGTATGTTGGTTCCGCTCCTGTCTCGTACTCTGGATTCCTGCTGGTGCTCCCTTAGTGGCGAAAGGTACACTCTGAATGGGTTGTTTGAGGCAGGTGTTGGCTCCCTGCCTGTTTCGGTATTTCCAACTTCCTATGACCTGACTTCGTTTAAGAGAGAGGTTTCAAGACATTTATCTTTTTTTTTTTTTTAACACTGGGACCTACAAGGGGGCTACCAACTAAGTGGTCCTTTCTTTTTCATTTTATGTTGCTCTTGGCCAGTTAACCCCTCTTACATTAAAAAAAAGATACTCCGAATGGGTTAATTGTGGTGTATTAAGGAGATTGTGTGATGGTATGGTGGCCATCAAAACCCCATCATTATCGATATTTGATACTCTTGTTTATGGAATGAGAGTTAAATTTTGCCTTAATTCGTTCGTCTGTCACGCTTTATTGCTGATGCAGATTGACAGATGCGGTGCGGGGAAATGAAATGCAAAGCCGCCATTACTGAGCGCCGGGAACATGCACTTAATAAAACACACACACACACACACACACACACACACACACACACACACACACACACACACACACACACACACACACACACACACACACACACACACACACACACACACCAGCAAGACGTTAATAGCTAGAGCGGCATCCATCGGCACCAGTATTGTGACAGCGCCACGAGGCAGATGGAGGCATTAAAAATTGTAATTGCTTAAGCCCCGAATCGTCAGCTGGACCTGGAATGGCGGGGCACAGATGGGTTCACTGATAGAGGGATGACGGGATCTGGCGGTGACGGACGGGAGATAGTTGGAATGGTCTGGAATATGGTTTGGAATGGACAGAGGTGAGGAGGACCAGGAGACAGGAACAGAGAAGTAATGGATGCTGGTCTTTTCTGGCTTTACGAGGGCGTTTATGTGTGGTAAAATGCAATGCTTGATCTAGAGTAAGAGACGAGGTTAGTAGATGGAGCGCTCCGTCACACTCCTCACCCTCCGTTACTGGTGCTGCAGGAAGGAATAGTGCTGCAGTAAACACGATGACGGCGTCTTTGCTTTCCAGTTTAATGCTTCGTCAAGTAATAGAACTGCTGTCTGGTGGGTTGGCTGCGTGAATAGGTCTGCCGTTTCTGTGCTAAAACTGTCACTCCCCATGTATTTGTAGTTAAGGTTCTGTTACTTTTTCATACTAAGGAATGGGTTGCTGTTCTAGGTTTTCACGTCATCTTTGTGTTATGACCAGTGTTGTGTTGTGACAGTTTTGAATATGTATCTCTTTAGAGCAAGAAAAAATTATGTAGTGTCATGTGGTAATACTTAATCTTCACTCCATGCATGTGTCCGGCCAAACTGCATCACTGCCCAAGACATGTGTAGCTGTTAAGGACGCAGGACTCAGTCGCCGTCACTGCCACGCCTTCCCTCTCCCTTCCTTCCGTCTTTCCTGCCTTTCCCCAGGACGCCTTTGTCAGCTCAAAAATCGCCCTCGGAGTGAGCCACGCGCGGACTTTTTCATTTCCCAAGAGGGTTACTCGACGAGGCTTGGCTGGACTCAAATAGAAATCGGAATGAAAAAGTGACTTGATCCCTCAGACGCGATAGATTATAGACTTCCCCGCAGATGGAGACTCCACATGCCACGTCCTCCTTTCGGCCACGTCGGGCCTTGAATATTGAAGTGAAGAGAAGGATGACTGTTTCCTGCGTCTCTTTCACATGTATTGCTTTATTTTCACTTGTAAGGTTTATATCGTACTGTTTCCCCTTCCTGATCTCACTATATCCCTTCCATCATCTTCAGTTTCTCCATTTACTTCCTCCCAGCACATCTCACTTTGGTAACGCTAACACCACTCTCTTACTTTCTACATGTACAAGAATCAAGGTCACCGCTCTCTCTGTCTCTTTGTCGTCTTCCTCAAAGCTGCCTCCTCGAGACCTCAGGGACACTAAGTAAGTATTCCCTCAAAAAAATGTATGCAATGTTCGTATATATTCAGCCGCATTGTAACGCACATAACTTTTCATCAGTGGACATAATTCTCGAGCTCTTTCACCATCATGATCATTACCTTCATTATCATCTTTATTATCACATGCTTTATTGCCTGCTATACCACGTTACTGATATTTACATGCGATAAGGAGGATATCAGAGTGGGTGGCGCTCCTCTGTCTAATTCTCCATCCAGAAAAGAGCCTGATTTACATAATATGAGGGAACGGAGAACACGTGTTGAGATCGGATCGGAATACTTATGATTGTTCAGGTGAGTCTAGAGGTGACGTTGTTCATTTTGTTCCAATGACAGCTGGAGGTTGGCAAGTGTTGTGTCAGCGCGGAGCTTTTCTGGGAGGCTGGGCGGGTGTCACTCAAGGCTAATGGTGACGGAGAGGGCGTTTTCTTAACCTCTTAACACTTTGCCTACCGCGGATTCTTCTCAAGATGTGGTGGAAGTTTATGGGTTTTTAAAGACATCGCTGACAGTAATAGAGGAAAATTATTAAAGATTGTTATGTAGGAGGAGTAAGATTGTTTCCAAGGATACTGTATATTATAATGATTTCTGTACTTCAACTCCACTACTTCAAAAGGTTTTATTTAAGTTTACACTACTTTTTTAAGGCGTTTTTATGGTTCTAGAGGCAGACTGACAAGATTTCTACATTATTAACAGGAGAAGTACTCTTGAAAACCCCGCTCATCATCTCTGTGGCCCTTAGAATAGATGTGGTGAGAGAGCAAAGCGTAGTTTGAATATTTCAGCGCCTTGTAGTCCGACTTTTCTCAGTATGATTGTCTGTACAGTTAAACCAAAAGTAACAACTGTCAAGCTGTCTCGTTCTAGTTTCCTGCTCCTGCTTGTATTCTTCCGCCTTATCGGGACTACTTGGCCGCTCAGTATATAGACCCGTATTCTAAAACGCTTTGCTGTCTCACCATCACTGCTTTCCAAAGACTCCAGTTGAAGGTACTCGTGTTTTGAATAATATTTTTATGGTTCTTGTGATAGATTGGCAAGATTTCCAGTATATGGAAAGGAGAAACTGTCTTGAAAACACGGCTAGTTGACTCTGTGGCCTTGGAAAATTATAGTGAGAGGGGAAGGCGTTTCTTTTTTCATTGTGTTCTTTAATAGACTGGCATGTAATTAAGCAAGGGGACTGGCAACTAAGTGGGCTTTTTTTTTCGTTGCCCTTGGCCAGCTTTCCCTTTCTTCAATAAAAAAAACAACAGGTGTTTCTTCCTCCCCACACACCGGTCTTACATGTAGTGCCTAAATACATTTTTTAGCAGTGACAGTGTTGATAAATGTTACCAGGACGAGCCTCCTCTGCTTACGTATTCACCTGTCATGTGGTGCTCGGGCCGTTGCCACAGTAATTCATTGCACGCCACTAGAGGCCACTCACTCATTGCCACACTTAGCTCTCCCCCCGCCACTGAGGGACGCCTCGTAAAAAACCCAGCCTCTGATAAGACAGAAAAGAAAAGAATCTCCTCCCATCACACACACAAGGAGCGCAGACAAAGAGTTCCCAGGGAATGATTTTTTTAAATGGGAATGAGAAGAATAAGAAAAGTAATAAAGACGTACAAGGAAAAATAAGCCGTCTATCATTTCATCGGATTTTCTTTTCTGGTGTGTGGGAGTTGATAAGAGAAAAGGCTTGGTTAGGTGAATGTATGTTAGGTTAGGTTGGTTAGAAAAGAAAAGGATTATTTTGTTACGTTAGGTTAAGTTAGGTCAGGTTAGGTTAGGTTTGATAGCATAGGCTGGGTTGGCTTGGGTTAGGTTAGGTTAAATTAAGTTAGGTTAGGTTACCTTCATAAGAAAAAGGGATTATTTGATTATTGATAGTGAGAAAAAAAATAAAATAAACTATATTTGAGAATGAGAAGAAGAATAACAGTGAAAAGACGTGCAAAAATAAATAAGTTATTGTTATTTTGGTTCTGAGAGAGTCCATCACAAGAAAAGGATTATTTGGTAGCGGAAAGTTAGGGAAAAAAGGGAGGAAAAAAGGACTCCTAGTGGGGTGGATGAGAGCAGGAAGGCGCCACAGGGAGCCGCGCTCTCGTCTATTTCTATAAATATTTTCGTCTCCGCGAGGAAAAGAGGCGACTCTGGTGATTGATTGATTATCGTTATTTTTATTTACGGGACCCACAGGAGTGATAAAAAATAAGGACCCCAGAGAGAGAGAGAGAGAGAGAGAGAGAGAGAGAGAGAGAGAGAGAGAGAGAGAGAGAGAGATTATTATTCAGATTTTGTTACTTTATCTTACACACTACAATACTTTTATGCTTTTTACCACTAATGACAGTCTGAAAGGGATAAGGACACACACACACACACACACACACACACACACACACACACACACACACACACACACACACACACACACACACACACACACACACACACACACACACACACACACACACACACACAGACACAGACACCCACACACATACCCATTATCCCCATTAAGCCAACCACTGACGCGAATTGATAAACATGATAAACACTGTAATTATAATGAGGGCTTTGTTTGCGTGGTTCCGGGCGAGTAATGAGCGAGTCGTTAAGGCGAAGGACGACCCGACAACATAATTAGTGTCCTCAAACTACAAACACTTAACAAAGGGCATGAGACGCGGCCTTGTGAGAGGGAAAGAGGGAGAAGGATAGGGAAACAGAGAAGGAGGGAGGAAAGATTGCTGTCTGGTTTAACCCCTTCAGTATTTCCATATTAATTCTGGTTACTATTTAGGGATTTTACACAGCTTCAGAAACCTATGTGGGGGACTTAGATAGTGAAGATTGTGGCCATTAATCTTCTGGCGTCCATAGACCCCTCCTAATGTCAACGAAGTGGCCTAATCGTACACAAATCTTAACGTAAAAATATGTCCCAATATTCAAGGAGCTAAACACATGAATATTTCTTTCCATATTTCAGAAATTTATTTGGGGAATTAAGATAGTGAAGACTGTGGCCATTAATCATCTGACCCCTGTAGACCCTTCCTAATGTCAATAAAATGGTCTAATCATAAGTAAATCTCAAAGTAAAAATGTGTTCTAGTATCAATGGGGTTGAAATAGTAAATACTGTTGCCATTAATCTTCTGACCTCCATAAACTCTTCCTAATGTCAATATAATGGTCTATTCATACACAAATATCAAAGTAAAAATGTGTTCCAGTATTGAAGCGAAGACTGGCAATTAATCTTCTGGCCTCCATAGACTCTCCTTAATGTCAATAAAATAGTCTAATCGTACACAAATCTCAAGGTAAAAAATGTATCCCATTATTGAAGGAGTTAAAATAGTAAATACTGTGGCCATTAATCTTCTGACCTCCATAGACCCTTCCTAATGTCATTAAAATAGTCTAATCGTACACAAATCTGAAGGTAAAAAAATGTATCCCAGTATTGAAAGGGCTTAAAACACACGGCTCTTTCTTCCCATATTAACACAGCGAGAGTCTTCTACCTAATCCTTTTCATTTTAAAAGCTGACTTGAATAATTACTTAGAACTAATGGCGAGAAGTGGACCAGGGCGGCGGGTGGAGGAAAATGGAGAAGGTATGTAGAGGTTGTGGGGTGGAAGAAGTGGTGATGGTGGTGGAGGGAATGAAGGTGTGTGGCGGTGGAGCAATGCAAAAGGAGAGTGTGGTATAGGAAACAGGTGGAGGGAAAAAGTTAGGAGAGCGTGTGATGGAGATGGAAAGAGGAAGGAAGCACTGTAGAGGGGGATGGACGAGAGAGAGAGAGAGAGAGAGAGAGTGAGAGTGAGTGTGTGTGTAGGGTATGGAAGGATACATAATTCTCTCTCTCTCTCTCTCTCTCTCTCTCTCTCTCTCTCTCTCTCTCTCTCTCTCTCTCTCTCTCTCTCTCTCTCTCTCTCTCTCCATTCACCAACGAAATATTTGAGATCGACAAAATCTTTTCAGCTCGATACTCAGGAAATCTCTTCATTCAGTCATTGTATCTGGCCGCCTCCTGCCCGCTTCTCACGCACCGCTAAGCCTTTCTGGATACGCTGCCGCCCTATTGAAGCTTCCTGAACACCTGTTGAGGGAAGAAAGATCGAAGGGAAGGTACTCAGGTCTTCAGAAGTAGACTAAACCGTTTTCACTTCTTAGTCAGTCTTTCTTCATAATCTTCAGTAACGTTCAAGAGAGTTATTTGTTGTGCTCCTGTGGCCCATATTCTGAAACACTTCCGTGCCGCCACTTCGCAGTATTCGAAGGCGTCTTATTGGAAGTGACACAGATTTCTAAGGGTGTTCCTGCAATTCTAGTCTCATGTTAATCTCTTTAGTACTGGGTCACTTTTTTTTTACCTCGAGATTTGTGTACGCTTAGACCATTTTATTGACATTAGAAAGGGTCGATGGAGGTCAGAAGATTAATGGTCTAGAGTCCTCACTATTTTAATCTCTACATAATGAAAACGTGTCATGGTTTCTAAGGACCTTGGAAATGGCCACGGTGAGAGAGGGAAGCGTTTCTGAATATGGCTTTCTTTCTCAATAACGTGTTCCTGTGGCTTAGTAGTTGTGGATTTAAAGAGACTGAAGAAACAAACGAAATTCATGACACAAAGGTACGATCTGTCATGGTCCTCGAGTCTAAATATTGTACCTTAAGCCCTTCGTCTCCTCCTTTGCCCTCCATCACTCCTCGTCCTCCATTACTACTTCCTCCTTTCCTCTCTTCTCTCCTTGCCTCTCTTCCAGTATCTTTGTCTCTCTCTCTCTCTCTCTCTCTCTCTCTCTCTCTCTCTCTCTCTCTCTCTCTCTCTCTCTCTCTCTCTCTCTCTCTCTCTCTCTCTCTCTCTCTCTCTCTCTCTCTCTCTCTCTCTCTCTCTCTTGTATTTTCATGTTTACCTCTTTCTCTTCTCTTATTCTTCTTTCTCTTCCTCTCTTTCTTCTTCTCTTCCTCCTCTCCTCCTCCTCCTCCTCCTTACTGCTGTCCTCCTCCTCCTCCTCCTCCTCCTCCTCCTCCTCCTCCTCCTCCTCCTCCTACTGCTGCTGCTGCTGCTGCTCTTCCTTCTCCATCAGTTAATGTGCCCGAAGTTGTGTATTGAAGGAGCTTTGCAAGTTTGTTTCTCTCTCTCTCTCTCTCTCTCTCTCTCTCTCTCTCTCTCTCTCTCTCTCTCTCTCTCTCTCTCTCTCTCTCTCTCTCTCTCTCTCTCTCTCTCTGCGTATATCAAGTAGAAATATGTAATCCCTATATTTTCTTATAACTCTTACATTACTCAATAGACGGACAGACATAGACACCGAGAAAAATAATGGTGGTATATAACAGGCCATTTCTTCCCGGCCATAAAATTCTGCTTGAAATTCTCTGGGTGTGTCTGGGAATTCGTGGCGTTTGACCGAGACTTATCACTCCTTCCGCTTCGGCATTTCTCTGTTTCACTCTCACTCGCCGACAGAATTTCTCGAGGTGGTAGTGATGGCGGTGGAGGAATAGGAGAAACACCAAAGAGAAGGAAGAAAAAGACAGTGATCATTAACCCCTTTTCTACGATGACGTGTTTTCCTATTCATTCTGCTTACTATTTGGTGATTTTATACAGCTTATGTCGGGGATGAAAATAGTGAAGACTGTGACCATTAATCTTTTGACCTCCATAGACCTTTCCTGATGTCAATAAAATGGTCTAATGGTACACGAATTTCAAGGTAAAAATGGAGGAAAAGAAAGAAATTGGTGAGAAATTGTGAGAAACTGTGGATAAGAGGAAAGATCAGAAGAAAGGAGGAGTTAGTGATGAGAGAGATCTTGAAGAGAAAAAGACAAAGAAAGAGGAAAGAAGTGAGGAACATTGGAAAAAATTGTCAGTAAGAGGAAAAGATTGGAGAGAAAGAAAGTTGTAAGGAATCTTGAAAATAAAAACTGATACGTATTTTTTATATTGTTTTGTATGTTTAGTATACATTGATGTGAAGTACGCGGAGAAAATTAACGCTAGATAATGATAATGAATATGCTATCCTTACTCAAACTGTAGAGTCAGATAGAAAATGAAATAAGGAAATACATCGTTTTGTCTTTATCAACGTATATAGATAACAATGTTTAACTCCTTCAATACTGGGACACAATTTTATCTTGAGATTTGTTTATGATCAGACGATTTTGTTTTCATTAGGAAGAGTTTATGGAGGTCAGAATATAAATGGCCACAGTCTTCACTATTTTAATGCCCCACACAAGTTTCTGAAGCTGTATAAAATCACCAAATAGTAACCGAAATGAATATGGAAACACGTCATGGTACTGAAGGCGTTAAGGAAATAACATAAGGAAGCTACTAAATTTTATCGACTACAAACAAAGAATTAATTATTTAGTCATATGGAAATCCACCATCTCAGAACATCGGCGCTAACTTTTGACTTCTGCCAGTGTTGCAGGAACTTCACTCAGAAAAGGTCACCCGAGATACACATTAAATTCTACAAGTTAGGCGAAGTTTGACGGAGTTTAGGACTTTACCAGCTTGGGAGTCAGCAATCCATGACCTGCCACTTCACTATGCTATGTCAGAAGGTTACATGGGTTCTCTTTAACAGGTCGACTTTTACGGCCATATTCAGAAACGGATTGCTCTCTCACCACAATTTTACAAGTCCCCATAGACGACTAGCCGGGATTTCAAGACAGTTTCTCCTTATTATCAACTAGAAATCTTACCAATCCGTCACCATAACCATGTAAATAGCCTTAAAACATGAGTATCTTCAACCAGAACCTTTGGAAACAGTCGTCGGGAGAGAGCAAAGCGTTTCTGAATAAGGGTCTGAATGTGGTTTAGTCCCTGCGGTTGTACAGGCTTCAAAAACAAAAGGTCTAACAGTAAGTATAACATTAACCTTTTCCCCACTGGACGCATTTTTACCTTGAGTTTTGGAGTGTGATTAGACTACTTCATTTACATTAGGAAGGGTCTATGGAGATCAGAAGATTAATGGCCAGAGTCTTAACTATTTTAATCCCCCACATAAGTTTCTGAAGCTGTATAAAATCGCCAAACACTAAACAGAATGAATATAAAAAAAAAAAAAAACGCGTTATGGTACTGGATGGATTAAATGAAGTCGAGTCTTAAAAAGTTGAAAATACAGAAGCAGGCAGGGAGTTCCAGAGTCGAAGGGTTCACAATGACTCGCACCTTCTGATAACTCGATAATGTATACTAAATTCTTACGAGTGTAAATGACGCAAAACACTTCCGAGAAACAAACAATAAGGCATTACCAACCAAACGATAAAGAATACTTCGTGATTACTGACTTTTCCCTAATTTAATCAAGACGTTTATGGCGTGAAGCTAAGTAGGGACTCATTAGTTGGCGGGCGTAATGGGGCGGGAGTTGAGTCAGGAGCAGTGGTGATGGTGGTGGTGTTGGTGGCGATGGTGGTGGCGGTGGCGTGGCCTTTGAAGAGTGCGTGGGCAGGAAGGAAAACTGAAGCCCTGGTTGAGGTCGGGAGGGTCTGCGCTGCTCATCACGCTAAATAATTATGGGCTGATTGACTTGACAAAGTTAGCTAATGAAGTTGACGGACAGCAACGTAGAAGGGCGTCTCTCTCTTCTGTCTCTCTCTCTCTCTCTCTCTCTCTCTCTCTCTCTCTCTCTCTCTCTCTCTCTCTCTCTCTCTCTCTCTCTCTCTCTCTCTCTCTCTCTCTCTCTCTCTCTCTCTCTCTCTCTCTCTCTCTCTCTCTCTCTCTCTCTCTCTCTCTCTCTCTCTGTTGTCTACCTGTAACTTTTCCTCAGGGGGCAGAAATCCTTTAACACAATAAAAACACGCCAGCCCATTTGTTTGTACCTTTTTTACCCACAGTCATACATCCATTATGGCTTTAGGCGCCCCTGTGTGTGTGTGTGTGTGTGTGTGTGTGTGTGTGTGTGTGTGTGTGTGTGTGTGTGTGTGTGTGTGTGTGTGTGTGTGTGTGTAGCCGCGTTTGCGTATTGCGTGCGTTCTGCGACGCTCTCCTTTACCGCTGCTGGTTGCGAGGCTGCAGGCTCACGGTGCGCTGTCTTGATCAATAACACGCAGCGCCAACAGCCTCGGCCTCTGTCTCTGCCTCATTGACTAGGAATAAATAGTGTTGTGGTGTGAGGAGCAGACCTTGAGATGAGGCAAGGCAAGGCAAGGCAAGGCAAGGCAAGGCAAGGCAGGAGGCAGGGATGTGAGGAGGTTACTATTAGTACAATGGGAGGAATGATGACAATGATTACTGCTACTGCTACTGCTACTGCTACTACTTCTACTGCTACTGCTACTACTTCTACTGCTACTGCTACTACTACTACTACTTCTACTACTACTACTACTACTACTATCAAACAAAAACAAATGTGTAAGAATAGGAAGAATGACTAACACCGCCACCACCACCACCACCACCACAACAATAACAACATACACCCAAAATCCACTAACCTTCCTCAACACCGGTTACTTCCACGCCTTCCCACCCTCCTGCCCGCCCGCCTGCACACTCACGTACGACAATCACGCCACGCCCACTAACACGCCTCGTCACTGTGGGCAGAAAAACAACGCACGCCCACAACACACGCCCTTGTCCTTGCCACGCCCGTTGTCATGGTGGCTGCTATTCTGTGCCACCTGATGCTCCTTGTTACGAGTGAGTGAATGAGACTGTAGAGAGGTGAAGCTGGTACACACACACACACACACACACACACACACACACACACACACACACACACACACACACACACACACACACACACACACACACACACACACACACACACACACACACACACACACACACACACACACACACACACACACACACACACTCTCTCTCTCTCTCTCTCTCTCTCTCTCTCTCTCTCTCTCTCTCTCTCTCTCTCTCTCTCTCTCTCTCTCTCTCTCTCTCTCTCTCTCTCTCTCTCTCTCTCTCTCTCTCTCTCTCTCTCTCTCTGTACCAAGACGCTATTTTTAATCTCTCGTGGGGGTTCATTTTTCCATTTCGTTCTCCTTGAATGTTGTTGTCTCGTATTTTGATGGCAAGTGACGATGCCTTCATATTTTTCTACTTCCATTTCTATTTATTATTTATTTTTTTTTTACTTAATGGTTTCTTTTAGTTTGTCAGTAATGCTTCGTTTGGTATTGGATTCTTGTTTATTTGTATTTTTCTTTTTATTGACGAAGTGTGTGTTGTTGCTCGCCACTCCCTCTCTCTAGTTCAGTGTCAGTGTAATAATAAATGTCATCACGTTTTGATTTTTTTTTTTTTTTTTTTTTTTTTTTAATTTCACCATTGAGAATAGTCTAGAAAATTAATGGTCAGTATACGGTTTTTTTTTATTATTAGTTCTCGCTACCCTCTCATCGACACACACACACACACACACACACACACACACACACACACACACACACACACACACACACACACACACACACACACACACACACACACACACACACACACACACACCTAGCTAAATCAGGCATGCATTACCGATCTGAAATTTGGGACTTCTTTTTCAATTTACCTGTGAAAATTCAGGAAATTGATGGCTTCTCGTTTTCTTTCGATAATTAATGGTGCGCGCTTGCTGTTGATAAATAAGTCAACACAAAACTATCAGCATGACGTCAGCGTGCGTTGTTGCCACCACGCGAGCCTCCCACTCTGACTTATCGCCTGGAACACAAATATGCCATCCATCCATTCATTCATTCGATCCGTCATTTTATTTTCCGCCGTGTGAGCCTAAATGGAAGCTGTTCAAATGAGACTGTGTGCTTTGAGTTTCATTTAAGCCCTCCTGTACCGTGACGCGTTTCCTCATTTATTTTGCTTACTATTTAGCAATTTGGTTAAAATGTGAAGGCTGTGGCCATTAACCCCTTGAGTGCCATGACGCGTTTCCTTATTCATTCTGGTCACAATTTGGTGATTTTATACAGCTTTAGAAACCTGTGTGGAGGATTAAGATAGTGAAGACTGTTGACATTAATCGTCTGATCTCCATGGACTTTTCCTAATGTCAATAAAATGGCCTAATCGTACGCAAATATCAAGGTAGATATGTGTTCCAGTAGTGAAGAGGTTAATCTTCTGACTTCCATAGATATAAATGTAAATAAAATCGTCTCATCATACCCAACACCCATGATAAAAAAGCGTCCCAGTACTGAAGGACTTGAGCCTAGACACGTCAAATTAACCTTCCCTACCCCTCGGCTATTCTTCTTTCTCGTATGTGCGTTAGATATATATTACGTTCTATGTATGGTCAATGGCTGTGGCTCGGCTTGTTTCCATTAGTACCTGTCCAGCGGCGGAAGGGAGTACTCGTAGACCACCGCTTAGGGTTCCACGTCCTATGAATATTGCATCACTGCTACATTAGAACCGCAGTACAACATTTCAACAAACCATTAACAGCATGTTGGAAAGAAGGGGTCAGATTTACAGGGTAATCTCTCCAGTACCATGACGTGTTTTCGTGTTTATTCTGCTATTTGGGGATTTCATACTGCCTCAGAAACTCTTATTGGGATTAAGATAGCAAAGACTCAGGCCACTAATTTTCTGACTTCCATAGACGCTTTCTATTGTAAAAGAAATCGTCTAACTCTAATCATGCCCAAAATTTATGGTAGGAGGTGCGTCCCAGTATTGAAGCGCTGGATTTATAAGGAAGTTTCTGAAGCATATTTTAATTAGTCCATTCAATATTATTCACCAACTGTTAGTCACGATATAGTTCGAGATGAATGAGCTACTGAAGATGCTATATTTTCAACTTACTCACTTCCTCTAATGGTACTCGTGATATGTATCTTGGTACTCTAAAGGTGAAGTGTTGTCTTGTAGTAAACCGTTTTTGAGCTTTTTATCTCGCCCATACTTTCTACAAACTCCAGTTGAAGTTGGTATCTTTCCGTGTTTCGGATAATAGTTTGACAAGTCTTACGCGTCCTCCGTCATTGGGCTGAAGTTTTATACAGAGACTGCCACGTGTATGTAGGGCTTGCTGCGTATTGTTGCTTCCTCTTATCTTCCTGTGACGAAAAGTAAACCAGCTTCTTGTTACGTTCCCGTGATGAAAAACAAACTAGCTTCGGTATGTTCTTGTGACGAAAAATAAACTAGCTTTTTGTTATGTTCCTCTGATGAAAATAAACTAGCATCTTATGTATGTTTCTGTAACGAAAAACAAATTAGCTTTTAAGTTCCTGTGGCGAAAAATAAACTAGCTCTTATGTTCCTGTGGCAAAAAAAATAAACTAGCCTCTTATGTGTCTGTGGCGAAAAATAAACTATCTTTTTGTTACGTTCCTGTGACGAAAAATACACAAGAAATGTAGAGGAATCGGTTTGCTTCTCGTCATTTCCTGGCCGGTTACTGGTGAACGCTGCCTCATCCACGGCGCTTGATAATCATCAGTTTCATAGCCGGTAATTTTTCGGCATATTTAGTTAATTGAGTATATGTTTTTCTAATGAGACGTCCATTGAAATGCTAATAATATTTAACCAGTGTGCATATTCCCAGAGTGTAATTATATATTTAGTAACAGTATATACAGTAATTCTAGCCCCATATCTCCAAAGCTCCATTGAAATGATATCCAACTCTCTCTATTTAATGTCGAATACGTAACTCTAAATTTAGTAATGTAATGCCGTATCATTTTAGCTCAGTAATTCCAAAGCTTCAATACAGGTAAAGCTTGAAAGGATTAAGGCTTCAATAATTCTCCATCACCTACCTCGTTCCCCCACTACTCCTCTTCCTCTTCCTCTACCCACCTCTCTTCCTCTTCCTTCCCCGGAATAGGCTATAACTCTTTCTAGGCGGGTTGAGGGAAGTGGGAGGGAGTGAAGGGAGGAGGGAGGGAGTGAAGGTGACGTACGTGTGACCTTCCAACAAAGAGATATACGAGTGGAAAAGCAAAGATGTGAAAGATAGAACACGAAAAATTGCACAAGGATATATTTTCTTTTTTCACACCACGGAAAAATTTTTGAGGTTTGTCTTTCCCGAGAGTGGCGGCATTAACGTTAACCCTTTCTCTTCCTTCTTCCTTCTCCTTCCTCCTTCCTCCTTGCTCTTGGTTGCCGCCATCGCCACCTCAACGCCTGAGCTCGTTATATGCTCTTCTCCGCCCGGATTTTTCTTTCAAGTCCACCGCCGCGGGTCCCTTGCATGGTTTACCTGGTTCACGTCAGCCTTTCTCATCCTGTCACGTCTGCCTCCAAACTTTGCCCTAATACATTTTTAACTCCCACACACACGCAGCCTCACGCATTCACGAGAGCATAATATGATAAGGGTTTTCTGTACTGTTTTTCTTTTTTCTCGTGGCTGTGGCATTCTTCTCTCTCCTCGAGGTTGTGGCTTTAAACATTTGGTATCCGAGGAAAGGGAAAGGTTTGGCATGATGAGGAATAAGGGTAGAGGACGTGAGGACTCAGAAAGTAAGGGTTTTTAATTGAGTTTTCCTTATTATATGTTTTTTATATCTGCGGGTAAACCTTCAAACTTTGGGCAAGAGGAGAAAAGGAAAGGTTTGGCATGAAGAGGCATAAAGGCGGAGGACACGAGGAGTAAGAAAGTAAGTTTTTTTTTAAGAGTAACGTGTTGCGGTCGTCGTGTGTCTGGGGGCGTGGATGGGGTGAGGTGATGAATGGTGCGAGTGAGTGATAGAAAAGATTAAGGAAGGGAAAGGTAATTATTTAAAGGATGATGAAGATGGATGGCGGGGTTGAGCAGGACTGGCCGCCTGTATTCAGAAACGCCTTCCCCTTTCACCACGACAATTTTCCAACGCTACAGAAACAACTAGCGGGGTTTTCAAGACAGTTTCTCCTTTTAACAAACTAGAAATCTTGCCAATCAATCACCAGAACCATAGAAACATTCTTAAAAACACGAGTATCTTCAACGGGAGCCCTTGTAAAGCAATGATGGTGAGAGAGGAAAGCGTTTCAGAATACGGAACTGCGTAAGGTGAGCGGCCGTGGGGAGTGTGGTTAGAGAGGTCCCGAGCCTTGTGACAACCAGCAGTGGCACTTCAGAGGAAGGGGAAGCTTGACTCGACGCGGGTCACTGCACGGAGGGGAATGTGTGTTGTTTGTGAGTGGTGGAGGAGAGCAGTGGCGCGGTGACTGACTGTTAGGGAAGCTGTTGTGTTTCTGTGGTTAAGAGGAAAAGTAACGGATGGGAAAAATGAATAGCAAAGGGACTGCTGTTTTTTTTTTGTTATGACCTATAGCGCCTGTAGGACCACTTGAAGAGTATGGGAAGCACTGTTCAGCTTCCACCCATTAGCGGCGCAGGCAATTCTATTTATAGTGGTACGCATATTAGGGCCCATATCATCACCCAAGCGCATCTTTGGTGTAAGGCAGTTACAGTCCCACCTAAAACCTGGGTATCATGTAGGTAACTTTAAACCAATCAACAAATGACAGATTCAAGGTGGCACGTGGTAGGATTCGAACCTACGCATGGACGTCTGCCCGATGCTATGCTCACCACCTTAACCACTACGCCACCACCCCCTTGTTTAGTAAAGGGGGAAGAGTTATGGGAGGGTGAGGTAAAAGGGGAAAGGGAATGTTATAGAAAGAGGGGATGGAAGACTGACTGTTAGAGAAGCTGTTGTGTTTCTGTGGTTAAAAGGAAAGGTATGGGATGGGAAAAACTAATAGAAAAGAGGATAGGTGATGTGTATAGGAGGAAAAGTTGTGGGAGGAAGAGGTAAAGAGGAAAAGGGAGTGTTATATTTGTTGGGAAAAGAGGGGAAGGTGAAATTGCGGGGAAGGGAGGCTGTTGTGTTTGTGGTTACGAGGAAAGGTAACGGATGAGAAAAGTGAAGAGGAAAGGGACTACGTGATGTGTATAGCGGGAAAAGTTATTGGAGGGTGAAGTAAAAAGAGGAAGGGAGTTTTATCTTCGTTGGGAAAAGAGGGGAAGGTGAAGGTGAGCTGAAGGGAGGGGAAGGGAGTGTGTTCGTGAGGAAGAGTGAGGATGGTGAGGTAAACACGAGGAGCGAGTGCTAAGTTGGGGAAAAGTAAGGGAAGATTACATAAAGTGGAGGAAGAAATAAAGAAATTAGATATACCCAGAAGACTAGACAAGTGGAGGAAAGAAAAGAAGAAAAACAGAAGTAAGACCGCTTCTCTCTCTCTCTCTCTCTCTCTCTCTCTCTCTCTCTCTCTCTCTCTCTCTCTCTCTCTCTCTCTCTCTCTCTCTCTCTCTCTCTCTCTCTCTCTCTCTCTCTCTCTCTCTCTCTCTCTCTCTCTCTCCTACTCCAGTGATATCGTGTTACAAAGGGTGAGAACATTTTTGCAACACCCTGTCACTACCTTTCATTGATATATACGTGTGTGTGTGTGTGTGTGTGTGTGTGTGTGTGTGTGTGTGTGTGTGTGTGTGTGTGTGTGTGTGTGTGTGTGTGTGTGTGTGTGTGTGTGTTGGTTACATTTTTTATGATTTTACCAAAACGTGGAAATTTAGAAAAAGAAAATATATAAATCGTCTCACGAAAACTTAGAGATCCTTTCTTCTTATACTTCTTAAGGAGAGAAGGGTGTCGTCGTCGTCCTCCTCCTCCTCCTCCTCCTCCTCCTCCTCCTCCTCCTCCTCCTCCTCCTCCTCCTCCTCCTCCTCCTCCTCCTCCTCCTCCTCTTCCTCCTTCTCCTCCTCCTCCTCCTCCGCCTTCTCCTCCTCCTCCTCGGAATCCTAAGTACGTTTTTTCTTTCATTATTTTTCAACAAGACATTTTTTTTTACATTTTAAGTGTTTCCCCCTATACTCTCTCTCTCTCTCTCTCTCTCTCTCTCTCTCTCTCTCTCTCTCTCTCTCTCTCTCTCTCTCTCTCTCTCTCTCTCTCTCTCTCTCTCTTACTGGTATTAGTGTTATTAATTACCATTCCGGTGTCACTAATACCATAATTGTTGTTGTTGTTGTTGTTGTTGTTGTTGTTGTTGTTGTGGTCTCACTGATGGTCTCACTCCGGCTCTCTCGTATAAGTGCTGCCTTAATCTTCGCCTCATGACCTTTAGTAAATGCAGCCTCGTTGTCTTCCTCCTCACCACCTCGCCTCACCATCTCACCTTAGCTCACCTCATCTCACCTCACCTCATCTCACCTCACCTCATCTCACCTCATCTCACCTCACCTTATCTTATCTTACTTCACCACCTGACCTGGCCTGACCACCTGACCTGACCTGACCTCACCTTATCTTATCTCACTTCACCTCAAGTCACCTCATCTCACCTTACCTCATCTCACCTTACCTCATCTCACTTCTACCTTAACTTCATCTCCCATGAACTTACCTCACCTCACCTCACCTCACCTCACCTCACCTCACTTCACCTCATCTCACTTTAATTCATCTCACCTCACCACCTGTTTCCCTCCCTTTCTTTTGTTGTATCCTGAGGTTTGCTTGCAGAGAGAGAGAGAGAGAGAGAGAGAGAGAGAGAGAGAGAGAGAGAGAGAGAGAGAGAGAGAGAGAGAGAGAGAGAGAGAGAGAGAGAGAGAAATTCATATATGGAGAGAAACAAAGAAAAATCGTAGCTGCACAGAAACAAAAGAAGAGAAAACGGAAAAAATAAAGCAAAACCGTAAAAACAGAGAGAGAGAGAGAGAGAGAGAGAGAGAGAGAGAGAGAGAGAGAGAGAGAGAGAGAGAAACCTACAACACAAACATGAAATTCAGGCGGAGAAACACTAGTGAAAAATAAAAGTTTAACCTGCACTTTCTTTCTTTTCTCCTGTTCCTCTTCCTCCTGCGCTGCTTCAGGAGTGTGTGGGCAGGAGCTTTGCTAATGACCTGATCAGCAATCACTCCGAGGTTTCTCTTCTCATTTAGACTGGCGAGTTAAGCCGCGAGAAGACTTTGGAATCGGAGAAGATCGATTGACGTAAGAATGCTGTGTGTGTGTGTGTGTGTGTGTGTGTGTGTGTGTGTGTGTGTGTGTGTGTGTGTGTGTGTGTGTGTGTGTGTGTGTGTGTGTGTGTGTGTGTATATCCATCCCTACCGTGTTATTTCTTTCATTATTACTATTTTCACTTCTATCATCCTCCTTATGTGTTATTCATCTTGTTTATCTCACTCTCCTCTATCCTTTTCTTTACTTCTTCATGTTACTATTTCTCTCGTTCGTCACTTCATCTTTACCACTATAATATTTTCCTTCGTCGTCCTGGTTCATTACATCTTTATCTTCATAGCCCTACGTTTATTTCTTCTATTGATTTTTGGTTTGTTTTTTCTCACCCTGATATTTGTAGTTCTTCATATTATCATTTTTTTTTATCTTTATTTTCACAGTCTATAACCCTTACATACATTTCTTTCTTCTATTTGATCTCATTTTCTTAGTCTGATCCTCGTTAACTCCGTATTATTTCTTCTACTAACGTTTTTTTTTCTTTCATTAATTCTCGTATCCCTTCATATTATTTCTTCTAATGATGTTTTATTGTGATGTTCGTTAAGTCTTCATAGTATTTGTTTTGCTGATTTTTTTTTCTCTTAATCTGATCCTCGTAGCTCTTCGTATTATCGTCCTTGTGTCGGTGTGTGGCGCGCTAACTGTGAAGGAGAAGTCAAGGTTCCCAGGACGCACGTTTGGGAGTCAGAGAGGAACTGATTCAAGTTAAATTAGACTCCATCGTAATCCGGTACCCAAATCAAAATCCCAGAAGCTTCCTCCCTCCTTCCTCGCTTCCTCATTCTCTCTCTCTCTCTCTCTCTCTCTCTCTCTCTCTCTCTCTCTCTCTCTCTCTCTCTCTCTCTCTCTCTCTCTCTCTCTCTCTCTCTCTCTCTCTCTCTCTCTCTCTCTCTCTCTCTCTCTCTCTCTCTTTTCCTTCCCTCTTCCTTCTTTCCCTCTGGCGATGTTTTGCTTTCACGAGATTATTTCTTCTCCCTCCACTTCTTCTTTCGTTCTCTCCTCCTCCTTTCTTTTTCTTGTATTTCCTCCTCCTACTCTTCTTCCTCTTTTTCATTTTTTTTCCTCCTCCGGCTCCATATGACCTTGTTGTTGTGGCGCTGTAAGTTAATCAATAAAATTTACATCTCCTCCTCCTCCTCCTCCTCCTCCTCCTCCTCCTCCTCCTCCTCCTCCTCCTCCTCCTCCTCCTCCTCCTCCTCCTCCTCCTCCTCCTCGCATTCTTTCCATTAACATATGAGCAAATGAAAACGTTTAAGCTTGCTCACACACACACACACACACACACACACACACACACACACACACACACACACACACACACACACACACACACACACACACACACACACACACACACACACACACTCAACCACTCTCTCTGTCTCTCTCTCTCTCAATAAGTAAAAATAAAGTAAAAAAAAAAAAATCGGTGCTGATGGCTTAATGCTGCGGCCGAACACGAGTCATTGCTTCTGACACCCCCGACGGCTCCTTAATTGGCTCAGTCTCGGCCCATCGAGGTGTAATGAACCTGGGTGCAACCGTCATTAGGGAGCGACATCAAACATTGCATTTTGTTTGTGTACTGGGGACTGAGAGGGCGAGGGAGGGTAAGACGGAGGAAGGGAGAGAGGGAACGAGAGAGTGAGGGAGGGAGGGACGGTGCAGTGGTGGTGTTTTAGTGTTCTTGTAGGTAAGCAAGTGAGAAGCTGTGGTGATGATTTGTGTCTATTTGGGTGTGAAGGAGAGAGAGAGAGAGAGAGAGAGAGAGAGAGAGAGAGAGAGAGAGAGAGAGAGAGAGAGAGAGAGAGAATGGGCGCATGGGGGGATGGAAAATAATGTGAGGCAATAAGGGAAAAATTTGAGGGTTAAAAGTAGGAAAATATTATAGAAAAATTTTGAGCGGAAACAATACAATCAGCGCGAGAGGGAAAATACAGGAAGAGAAATGAAAACACGGAATAATACGAGCGGGAAACACGAAGGGAAAAAAAATTGGAGGAGTATAAAAAAAATAAAGGTTGAATAAGAGAGAGAGAGAGAGAGAGAGAGAGAGAGAGAGAGAGAGAGAGAGAGAGAGAGAGAGAGAGAAGAATTAATTAGGGTGTGAAAATCCTGTGTTGGTTTTAAGATAGGTGAGTGAGTGAGAAGCTGTGGTGATGAATAGCCGTAGATGTGGTAGAAGTTATGTGTGGTAGGTTTATGTGTGGTAGCTGATTTGGTGGTGATGATGGTGGTGGTGGTGGTGATGATGAAAATTGAAGTTTAATATTTACGAGGTGATGTTGGTGAGGCGAAATGAAATTATGTAATGAAATAAGGCAGACAAGACTCTCGTGCGGTGGTGAGTCAGGAGTGGTGATGTACAGTACGAAGTGGCAGGGGTGATGACAGTAAGGGATGACTAAGATCTCCATAAGGTGATAATGGTGTTAGGAGTAGTGGTGGTGATGTGGAAGTATGAAGGTGGAGGTAGGAATCAGCAAGTGAGAAGCTGCATAAGGTGGAAAGGATGACAGGAGAGGTGATGATGTGGAAGTGGTGACGGTGGTGGTGGTGGAGGTGGAGGTGAAAAGGTGCAGGTGGAAGGCGTCGTGGCGATAACAAGAAGCAGGAGAGACGTTGAAAGAAGTATGTTAGGTCAATCTCCCTCCTGCACATTTCGGCTCGTCTTCCTTTTTTCATACGCGAGGGAATCTAGAAATCATTACCTCACTGCTACTCTTTACCGCGCCCGTCACCGTGGAAATGGAGGAGGGAAGGGAGCAGGCAGAGAGCGAGGGAGGGAGGGAGGAGGAGAACAGCAGAGGGAGAGCATAACAGAGACAATGCTTAAATAGTACACTGTGACGTCTTTTCATTAATCTCTTGACGCGTTTCCATACTCATTCTGGCTACTATTTGGTGATTTTATACATCTTCGGAAACTCATGTGAGGGATTAGAATAGTGAAAATTGTGGCCATTACTCTTCTGACCTCCATAGACCCTTTCTAATGTCAATAAAATGGTCTAATCGTACACGAATCTCAAGGGGAAAAATGTGTCCCAGTATTGAAGAGGTTAAGCAACTGTACACGAGATCAGTAAGGAAATGGTCTCTCTCTCTCTCTCTCTCTCTCTCTCTCTCTCTCTCTCTCTCTCTCTCTCTCTCTCTCTCTCTCTCTCTCTCTCTCTCTCTCTCTCTCTCTCTCTCTCTCTCTCTCTCTCTCTCTCTCTCTCTCTCTCTCTCTCTCTCTCTCTCTCTCTCTCATGAAATATTGCAAGTTTAATGTAATTTATTTTTATAGATGCCACTGTTTAAGGCCTCTTCTTTAATTGTTAGGTGGTGTTATCTGATCATTTGTACTTAACCGCTTCAATACCATGACGTGTTTTCATATTTATTCTGGTTAGTATTTGGTGACTTTATACAGCTTCTGAAACTTAGTGGGGTGGGGGTGGAGGGAATTGAAATAGTGAAGACTGTTGCCATCTTCTGACCTCCATAGACCATTCTTAATGTAAATAAAATGGTCTAATCGTACACAAATCTCAAGGGAAAAATACATCCCAGTACTGAAGGGTTAAGACATAAGATAAAACATTCACACGCTGAGACGTATATATTTTTTGCGTATTATAAGTTTTTATGGATAGTGGTAATAAGTAAGCATAGTTTATACAGGATCTGTCATGTGTAGCTCTAATGGGTTCTTGCAGTTTCCCTTATTTTCTTCTATTCTTATGGCTTTTCCCACCACTCTGTTATGGGAACTTTTCAGGCGTGACTTTCCCTCATAATTACAGTTCATGCCCGAGCCGAGGCTGTTGCCAAGCGGACCCAATAAATTTGCTGGGTCTATTGTGTCCCTGTTTGAAAACTTTCCTCGGGCGGTTAATAGAAGATTTCACTTAAGTGGAAAGTCTCCTTTAAGATGAGAGAGAGAGAGAGAGAGAGAGAGAGAGAGAGAGAGAGAGAGAGAGAGAGAGAGAGAGAGAGAGAGAGAGAGAGAGAGTGAGGGAGGAAACTAAAACACTGGAACATGAATCAGCTTACAATTCTTTTATGAACATTTTTTTTTTCATTGTTTGCACTGAAGTGAGATGCGTCATGGGCAGGCCAAGGTGTTAGTGATGGCAGCCTGCAGCATCTCTGCCTGTGCCTTCACGCCCACATGATCTGCAGTATAATGATTCCCCGGCCACTGTCCCTTGATGAGCCATGTTTGTGGTGGGACTGTATTTTTTCTGGCTCCTTAACTTTAACACAGCACTTTCCTGTTTGCTGCTTCAGTGAACACCACTCCGTCATGTTGCTGTATCATCATTTATCTCGGCCAATCATGTGAGTCTCTCCCGGGGAGTATTTGCCTCGCCGCACAAAATAACTCAAGTGAAAACAACCACAATAGTTAGCCACTGATGAAATGTATATAATAATGTAAAAGAGTACCGCCACTCGCGCCACGTCGCGTCGCCGTGACACTGAAATATGAGAGTTGTGTTCCCAGTAAATAGCGTAACGATAACATAGTTTGTACATTCTGTGCTGTTCAGACTCAAATGGACTTCGTATACACTCACTCTGCTTCCATAACAGTTCCGAATTCCATTACAGAATTATACCATTCATTACTTCGCCCTTTCATTCTGTTCTAATGCAGCGTGATCCCTGGGCAGCTCAACCCCGCCCCTGTCTGACGTGAGTCTGATCCCTGGCAAAGTCCTTACTCCTCCTAAAGAAATGTCATCACCTGTCACATGTCAACACCTTAGATGCTGCAGCTCTCGTCAAGGGTGTCACGTTGTCATCTGGCGGTGTTTTCCAGGCAGCTGTGCACTGGCGTGAAAGCCTTTCGTAGAAGTGGCGTGGGAAGTGTGTCTGTGAGGTAACGGTTGGCACCTCACCTTGGCACAGGCACCGAGTGTGCTGAGTAAGCTTCATTTTCTCCTCCTTAGTGCCCTCACTGGCGACGCACATCCATTACTGCACCAATCACCCTGAGCCCCTTGACGGCCGGCGTGGCGATGCTCACACTGGCCTTTCTACAGGAGATCGTCACGCTTCTTTCAGTAGATTCAGTCCTGAAGGTGACGCGGCGCAACGCTTGTTGTTGTTGTAGAAACTCACCCGTCGGTTGGGGGATGGCGGGGGACGGTTGACGTGGGCCTTTGGGTGTGGTCCACAGCTGTTGCTGGGTGTTAGCTGGATCTGAGTGAGGCGCCGCGCCCTCACTGGCTGCACCACGCGTCGTAACTTCACTGCTGGATCTCATTTATTTTGTCTTTGCCTCGGCACGTAAATGTCAGACGTAAGCCAGCCCTGAGGGCGTGCTGGGGCAACACACGGCACGGCACACGGCTCCCTCCTCCTCCTCCTCCTCCTCCTCCTCCTCCTCCTCCTCCTCCTCCTCCTCTACAAGGACCCAACGTCCTCCTTCTTTGACATTCTTTGCTCTGTTTTTCTTCGTTTCCTTTTTTGCAGGGTTCCCTTACTCTCCCCTTTTGGTGCTAAGACTTAATTAAGCTGAATAAATAAGATTCCAACATCCTCATCAGGTCCAGACGCCTGCCTGGCTGTCCGTGACGCAGCCACGCTGTCTCAGGAAACAACGCCTCGCAGCCTCCCCTGTCTTCCCCAGCAGCCCCCTGCCTGCTACACTGCTCCCTTCCCTCCCCCTTTCCCTCCCCTGTCTGTCTTCCACTTAATGAGAGAGAGAGAGAGAGAGAGAGAGAGAGAGAGAGAGAGAGAGAGAGAGAGAGAATTTTAAATAGATGGCAATCAAAACACACAAAGGAGTATATGTCATACAACTTTATTGAATTAGACGACTTGAGAACAGTGGCCGGTGTGAGGTGGTGGGATGGAGCGAGGCGTCGTGAACTCTGAGGCATTGCTCGCTAAATACAGCAGATCACGGATGCTAAATTCCTGAAGGACATTCCAACACAGCCACGCGTGACGGATTTAGACAAAATCCTCATATTATATTACGTAATGTTCTATGAGAGTCACACCACAAAGAAAGAAGCATCACTTTCGTCTCACAACACAAGGAAATAACAGAAAACTAAGAGATGACATCTACCTGGGACAGTTTTACCTTGAGATTAGTGTAAAATTAGACCATTTTATAGATATTAAGAAGGGTCTAAGGAGGTCAAAAGATTAATGACCACAGACTTCACTATTTTAATCAACCACACGAGTTTCTGAAGCTGTATAAAATCATCAAATAGTAAGTAGAATGAATATGGAAACGCGTCATGGTACTGAAGGGGGTTAAATATAACAATTCACCAACACCAAAATCCTTGTGTAGGTCAAGAAGACTCGCATGTAATCTCCTTATTTTCTTAACGAATGACTTGTTGATGTGAACCGAGGAGAGAGTAATTGGTGTCGAGAGAGGCCAGCCAGGAGGAGGAAGAGGAGGTACGAGACTGACAGGTTTAGGGGCAACACTTGGCAGGAAGTGATGCAGCGCAGTGCTTGCCTCAGGAGGGACGAAGTAGGTTGGCGGAGGCTACGTGGAGGCAGTGGTCTTGTAATGGTCGGCGATGATATATTGATAACACCTCAGGAAACTGTCTAAGTGTGTGTGTGTGTGTGTGTGTGTGTGTGTGTGTGTGTGTGTGTGTTTATATATGTATGTGTGTGTGAGCGAGTTTACATACTCTATCATGCACAGTGCTCCTCTATGTAACCGCGCGACACCTTCAATATTTGCTGCTTTTGGCGAAACGAATCAACAACATAGAATGGGACCAACATCTCCATCTCGCTGCCAGACGCCTCCCTCACTCACTTATACAAAGCCCAACCTGTCTTACCCTCGTCCACCTCCTCTGTGCTATGTACTGTACTTATGCCTCAGACCAGTGCATGTTGTCAGTGCTTCACCACTCTCCTGGTGTTTATGGTGGTGTACTGCGAGTGTAGAAATGCAAGTAACAGACGTCTGAGGAGTGATGGATGGGTAGCTGGCCGGGGCTGGGCAGGTGGATGGGTGGCTTGGTGGGTACGGGTGGGCGGGTGACCGTGACGGGAGGGTGAAGGTGTATAATTAGCGCGGAAATTGGTTACATTTCACAGTCGACGAGACGAGTGGCTCACGTCCAGACAAGCTCCGGCACCATCCACCACCTCCACTTATTCTCAGAACAGTGAATCGCCAACCAGGAGAGAAAAAATGGGTGGGGAAAACTTCGTCCTTTGTATCCCAGGCAGCCATCCAACACAGCAACCAAGTTATGATTACATTTACTCGCTTCCCCTCCATCTACAAACAACCTAAGAGCCGTGTCCGCCACAGCTTCCCTCTTCCCCTTCCCTCCTTCCCTCCCTCATTCCCTCCGTCTATCCTACCTTGCATCCATCCATCCATCCATCTCAACAAGCTCCTCTCTCCTCCCTTGCTATCCCGCTAAGCCACTGACGAGCAGTCGCCGCGAGCTTGTGTGGACGCAGCGTTTCTGCTGAATTGATAATGCTGACACGAAGGAGTCGCTGGTGCCAATGTAGTAAAAACTAGACACAGAAATGCGGTGAAGTTAGTTTTGTCTCATGAATGAAGGTATTATGTGCATCTGTGTCAGTTTTTGCAGGTGTCTCATTGGTCAGTTGATTAAACCTTTGTTATTGGGAGGGCCTAGATCAATAACTCTATATGAATGTAATATTTTTTTTTTATTTTCTTATTGAACGCTGCAGTTACTGAAGATAAAAGAAAAGCCTTAGGAACTGTATTTCTCTCTCTCTCTCTCTCTCTCTCTCTCTCTCTCTCTCTCTCTCTCTCTCTCTCTCTCTGGCAATCCCCCACGCGCCTATTCTTTTCGTCCGGCGTCGAGGGTCAGAAAACACTTCCCTTCTGTCCTCGCTCGATCTCTTATGTACTTTACCTGTCTGCTCCGGGAGTCGCTTTTTGCGTGCAACGAAGACCTGGAGTCCCGAGAGGTGAGGGTAGGACGGGGAGGTGAGGAAATGGAGGAAAGGGAGGGGAGAGAAAGAAGAGAAGTAAAAGAAGGGGAGAGAAATAAATGTACGCTAGATATAAAAGGGAAAGAGAAGAAACGAGGGGAACATAGAAGAATTAAAAGAAGTGGAATAGAACTTAAGAACTAGATAATGATAACCACACACAAACAGGCAGGCGAGCAAAGGGAGAGAAGGAAGAGCAGTAAGAGAAGGGGAGAGAAATGTAAGCAAGATAAAAAAAAAGGGAAGGAAGAGAAACGACGGAAAATAGAAGAAAGGAAAGAGAATAGAGCTTGAAAAATAGATAATGCTTCGTAATAACCACACACACACACAAACACACACACACACACACACACACACACACACACACACACACACAGAAGCACACATCCATCCAGAACATTGCACAATAAAACACTCCTTCGGCGATCACGTCTCTCTCCCAACAGCAGGTTATAAATCTCTCCTTTCACACTATAACATTTACTACACAGCCCAAGCCCGCCCTCCCTAGCCCTCCCTCGCCCGTACCTCGCCCGTGCCTCGCCCCAGCAGTGTGTAAACTATCAGCGACACTGCCACACGAGAACACAACACAACACAAGACACAACGCCTCGCCAACACACCGGTATACAAAGCAGCATCGTAACACACAACATGCTGGTATAGGTGTGTACTGTACATTTGATAAACTCGCCGGAAGAGTGCAGGAAAATCAGTG
This sequence comes from Portunus trituberculatus, assembly GCF_017591435.1. NCBI lineage: Eukaryota > Metazoa > Arthropoda > Malacostraca > Decapoda > Portunidae > Portunus > Portunus trituberculatus. The sequence goes on along the minus strand of NC_059272.1, from coordinate 14,333,120 downwards.
AACCAGGAAATCAGGTATAGAGAGATGAGAAAGGAAAGGTGATGGAAAGAAATGAAGAAAAAAAAGAATGAAAAATGTAAAGAGAGAGAGAGAGAGAGAGAGAGAGAGAGAGAGAGAGAGAGAGAGAGAGAGAGAGAGAGAGAGAGATGAAGAAGAAGAGGATCAGGAATATGTGTGGAATGGGTAATGGGTGAAGTGGGTAAAGAAAGAAAGTAATCGCACCATCTACAAATGCGCTGCCCAGTTTGTCGTTGTCCTCTGTTTAATCCTCTGGCTGATAATCAATTTCATCCTATAATAACTTTTTTTTTTTTTTTTTTCATTATTTTACCGGTTTTTTTTTTTTTTTTTTTTTTTTTATACCATGTGGGCTTTTCACGAGAATTTCTGGGCTAAAGGGGATACTTTTTTAGGGATACCTCCTATTTCAAAGCCCACCCGCAAGGAAACCGTTGCCCCGAGTGAGGAAGCCCAACCTACACTCGGACCGTGGACAGGACTCGAACCCGTGCGTTTGGAGACCCATCGAACCCCAAAGCACGCATGTTTCCACTGTACCACGGCGTCCTCCCCCACCTCCCCGCCACATCCCCGCTCTGGCTGCTAATCGATTTCACCCTATAATCACGGGTTTTTGTTTTTTATTGTCGGTCATTTTATTTTAATGTGTTTCAATATTACAGTAATCTGGAAAAGAGGAAAAAAATAAGCTACGTTTTCATTGTATTTCCTGCGTGTGTGAGTAAACAATATTTCAGTGGTGTGGGTGTTGCAGAGAATGACCGCAGCGACCAAAGGGTTAAATAAAGGTTAGGTTAGGTTAGGTTATTCTGCATAAACACTTCGCTCTCTCACCAAGACTATTTTCCAAGGCCACACAGATGACTGACTTACTACTTGGGTTCTCTAAACACACTACTTCCCTCGCTGGTGTCCTTATGTTAATGCTCCGTTTGCCTCCATTACCGATCGTTCGTGCAGTGAAATATGAAGATTACGTAAGAAAAAGAAAAGAAAAGATAAACACTGCTATTTGTGAAACTCTTCCTTATTCCTTTTACTTTCATTATTGTTATTGCGATTTATAAGAAGGCTATTATCGACACTTTTTTTTATCTTAATGAGAGAAAGAAAGTAAGAGGAGAAAATGTGTTGTCGCTTTAATCTCCTCCTCCTCCTCCTCCTCCTCCTCCTCCTCCTCCTCCTCCTCTCTAGCCTCAGGGCAGCGAGTGAGTCCAATAAACTAATGGAAAAAGGAATATTCGAGTAAAGGGAGAGAAGTGTTAAGTGGAAAAGGTAAAAATGGAGGAGGAGGAGATGGAGGAGGAGGAGGAGGAGGAGGAGGAGGAGGATGAGGAGGAGGAGGAGGAGGAGGAGGAGGAGGAGGAGGAGATTAAGTGTGAAAGGAATTACTGATCTTGAAACTGAGATATGTAGGATAAATTAGATAATAAATAAGATAGAGAGAGAATGAAATTAGGAGGGAGGAATGATGAGAGAGAGAGAGAGAGAGAGAGAGAGAGAGAGAGAGAGAGAGAGAGAGAGAGACTGTGTGAGTGTTAAGTGCCAGCTTATCGGAGGGAAGCAAATGGATTAGTCTTAAAGTTGACTTAAAGCGTACCTTGTTGTGATGCACGGACACACACACACACACACACACACACACACACACACACACACACACACACACACACACACACACACACACACACACACACACACACACACACACACACACACACACACACACACACACACACACACACATGCAACCCTTCTTATGGATATCTATTTTACTGGTAACAATCTAAATCTACACACACGACACACACACACACACACACACACACACACACACACACACACACACACACACACACACACACACACACACACACACACACACACACACACTCTCTCTCTCTCTCTCTCTCTCTCTCTCTCTCTCTCTCTCTCTCTCTCTGGTTCTCCCCATTTCGCTATCTATTACATCTTTCTTCTCCTCCATATCATATTTTTCTCCATACTATCCTTCCAAATCTTCCCCCACGCTCCCTCTTTCTATCCTGCCAAGCCCTTCCCACCTTTCATTGGTCCCTTCACATCCCTGTCACCTGTCCATCAGCCCCAGACAGCCCCAGGACTCCAGCACAAAGGGTCTACTTTCATTCAGGGAGGTTAGTGAGTTGGCCAGTATTACGTGATAGAAGAGGCAAAGAAAATGGAAAGTATAGGAAAGATAAGATGCTTCGGGCTAGAGAGACGGGGAGAGAGAGAGAGAGAGAGAGAGAGAGAGAGAGAGAGAGAGAGAGAGAGAGAGAGAGAGAGAGAGAGAGAGAGAGAGAGAGAGAGAGAGAGACACGCTAGAATGCTCAAATATATATATATATATAGGAATCCTCAAAGTATATGATATATATATATATAGAATGCCTCATATATATATATATGACTAGGTTCACAGTGATCCATCCATTACAATACCAAGAGCATTTGATGTCCACCATACATACACACGCAACAGATGGAATCTTAGACCCATGTTCCCAAAATTAGAAATGCAAATGAGGTTTGTCACTTATTTTGGCTGTATTAAATGGAATGAACTTCCAGATGATTTTAAAAAATTGAAAATAAGGTTACTTTCAAAATAAAAACAAAAAACTATTGTTATTAGGTTATTAACTAATTATTATGCACTTTGTTATTGTTATTTTGTTACTTCTATCATATCCTCATTATTATTTATTATGATTAGCATTTTTTTCTTTCTACAGTGAAGTTGTAAATTGTAATGATAGTTCTCTTTCTTCTCGCTATTATAATATTTATGGTTAGTATTTTTTTCCTTTATTTCAACTCTGTGAAGTTGTAAGTTGTAAAGATTCTCTAAACTGTCTCGAAATTAGTTATTAAGCATCTCATAGGGGCCTGTAAAAAATTATTTCATTTAACGGGCCCAGCTGTATCACATCACATGTCCACTATAAGTTTAAGATTTTTGTAAAAAGCTAAATAAACCTTTTGAATTTGAACTTGAGAGAGAGAGAGAGAGAGAGAGAGAGAGAGAGAGAGAGAGAGAGAGAGAGTTGTTTAATGTGTTTTTTGACTCGTATCTTGTAATATTAAGTGTTTGTCCACCCGCTAGGAAACCCTTGCCCCGAGTGAGGAAGCCCAACCTACACTCGGACCGTGGACAGGATTTGAACCAGTGTGCTTGGAGACCCCTCGGACCCCAAAGCACGCATGGTTCCACTGTACCACGGCGGCCCCTTGTCTCAGCCTCTCTTATTTTCGTAGGTGAGTAAATATCATCGTCATAAAACCAAAGTTATCATGATATTTGTAATGTAATCATCTAATTTTTTTCTATTCCCATTCTCTCATTTTCTCCCTCCCGTCTTCTCAACACCCCTTCCACTCGCTAACCATCCATCTATCTACACTGCCAGCACCTATCCATCCTGTACAGTCTCTTCCTCTCTCGTCCTATTCCTGTCTTGCTGCAGCTTTCCGGTAACTAACCATTGCCGTGGTACAGTGGAACCACGCGCACTTTGGGATCCGACGGGTCTCCAAGCGCATGGGTTCGAATTCTGGCCACGGTCCGAGTGTAGGTACGGCTTCCTTACTTGGGTTAACAGTTCCTTAGCGGGTGGGCTTTCAGGTAGGAGGTACCCGTATAGTATCTCCTTAACCCCTAAATTCTTGTGAAAAGCCCACATGGTATAAAAAAAAATGCTGTAGGAGACACGAAAGACACGCGGGTACTCACTTCTTTTCTCCCTCCCATCTTCTAAATACTCCCTTGCATTCACCAACTGTCCTACATTGCCTGCCCCATCCATCCCGTGCTGTCCCTTTCATTTTCCTCCTAGTCCTACCCGTCCTCCGCGGCAGCTTTCCCGGTAAACAAGCATTGCCACAAACACTGAAGGAGACACGAAAGACACGCGGGTACTCACTGGTGGGGCTGGAGGAATGGTGCATGGTGCTTAAGACCACTTCGTCGTAGGTGAAGTGGTAGTGGCGGAAGGTCTCGTGCAAGATGGGGTCCCGCTGCATGTTGAAGAGCGCCTCCTTGATGGCCTTCTCGTAGCGCCGCCGCTGGAAGGTGGAGTGCGGCAAGACCACGCCTATGGACAGGTTCTTCTTGTCACCCGGCTTGAGTCCGTCCCGCGGCGTGGTGAGCTGCGGGCTGGACTTCCGCGTCGGGTGTTGCGAGCGCTGCCATGGCTGGGGATGGCGCTGCTTGGCCTGTTTGCGGGGGTACTGACTGCCAGGCGGGGCGAGGGTGAGGGTGGCGACCACGGACACCAGACACACCACCACTGCCGCCCTTCTCATCCTGCCCGCCTTCCACTCTCCGCTTCCTTCCCCTTTCTCCTCCTCCTCCGCCTCCTCCACCTCTACCACCACGATTTCCTCCTTTTTTTCCTCCTCCTTTCTCTCCTCCTCCTCCTCCCTCTCCTCCTCCTTCTCCTCCCCCTCCTCTACCTCTTATAATTGTCAGTCTTTCTCTATTCTTTTCTTTTCCTTAGCACTCTTTCTTTCTTCCCCGCCCTCGTGTTTCTGAGGTCGGTGGCTTCAATTTCTTTTTATTTCCCTTAAGGGTTGTCCGTACTTGTTAATTTGCCGCTGCCACACACTTCACATCGCGTCACTCTCCACCCACGAGACAGTTACGGAAGAACGCCATCACGACAGGCAAAGTGGACAAAGAAAATAAGAAGAACGGAAAATTATTCTCGCCACACACTTCCCCACTCAACAGACACGCAGTAATGAAAGCGAGGGTGAGGAATTATCTTGCTAACTCACTCGCTCAGCAACAGAGTGGGGATTCTTCACACAACCACCGTGGAGGCTAAATCATCTACCACCTCCACCACCGTCGCCGCCGCCCCCGCCATCACCACCAGAGACACCATTGCCAAACATGTTAAACAGTGTGTTTCTGCCGCGGCCTCACTGTGCACTGTAGCTCTTCCCTGGCCGCTGGTTGAGGGCTTGGCGTGGCATCATTTGGCCTGACTGCTGAGATAATGTGTTTCAAGACATTTGTCCCAGACTTTTGCGTAACTCTATTACTATTTAAGGGAATTGGCAATCAAGTGGGACTTTTTGTTTAAGCTTATGTTGTCCTTCGCCAGATTTCCCTTTTGCATAAAAAAAAAAAATTACCTATAGGGACGCAGCACACACCAGCTCACACGCCAGCACACTCCGTCACCGTTAAGAGAGTAAAGGTTAAGGGTTTCAATACTGATGTGTGTGAACGAATACCTCTTGTTTGTTATTTGTATTAAGTATGAGTGATTTTTTTTCTATTGAATATTCTTTATTTCTCTACATTTCAAGCAATTAAGAGTAGTGGTACAGTTTTTTCCTTTAGTATATCCTGGGTTTTTAACACTCACTTTCAAGCAAATAAGAGTAATGATATTGTATTTTCCTTCAGTATATCCTGGTTTATTTTTATTTTCCAAACACTTACTGCTTCTTTTCGCACAATGACGCCAACTAGGAATTCAAAACCACTCTGGAATGTATGAACCGAATTTGAATCCTCTTTATCAGCTTTTACACAATATGAACAATCTTAAATTTTAACCCCTACCTCTCCTTCTCCTTCTCTCTACCTCTCGTTCACTCACTCTCCTCTAACTCTCTTCACTTTCGAGTTGCCAAGACAGTGCTTATCTCCCCCTCCTGAACGACACGTGACTTAGGGCGCCGCGTCCCTCGTTTTGACGGGCTCACTGGCGGAGGTCTTGTCGCCACCTCAGCCTGACGTCAAACCAAGCCACCTGAAAGAAGAGGGAAGGAATCACTGCGCTGCCTCTATTTGGAATGCTGGAAAGGAATGCATGTGTTACTCCCAATGGTATTTATATTATTCCTTTTTCTTCCCTCTCTTCTTTCCCTATATGGTGCCTCTTTCTTCTCCTACCTTATTTTGTTGTACTTCCATATTTTTGTTTTGTTTCCGTCATTCATTCTTTAAGTGTTGTGTTGCTTCGCCGTCTTTCTCTCTCTTCCTTTATCCTTTCCGTATTTTTTTCCTCCTTCTGTTCCTCCTTTTTTTTTCTTGTAATATCTCTCTTTTCCTCATCTTTCCCACAGTGACTCTTCCTTTCCTCACTTGTTTTTCTCTTCCATTTTCTCTCTCTCTCTCTCTCTCTCTCTCTCTCTCTCTCTCTCTCTCTCTCTCTCTCTCTCTCTCTCTCTCTCTCTCTCTCTCTCTCTCTCTCTCTCTCTCTCTCTCTCTCTCTCTCTCTCTCTCTCTCTCTCTCTCTCTCTCTCTCTCTCTCGATCAAACAAATGGCTTCCCGCTCCTCTCTCAAACTTCACTCTCCCCCGCACTCGAGATGCTCAGCTTACGTGGAGAGGTTCAGAGAGACGGAAGGATTGAGACGAGGAGGACGAGACACGCTAATGCAGGAAATGGATGGGAGAAAAAGACCTGGTGGGTGCAGTTGAGTGACAGTAGACTGGAGGGAGTGGGAAGAACGGATGGAAAAAAAAGACGGTGGAGGAGGATTGAGAAGGACTAGGCGGAAATAAAGAAGGTAAATGAGGGAAGGAGGGTAGAAATGGAGTATAATTTTTATCTGAATGGGAGGAAAGATGGAAAAAAAAAGAGCTGGGTACAGTTGGGTGACATTAGACTGGAGGTAGATTGAGAACTGGAGGGAATAAAGATAGTAAATGAGGAAAAGAGAATTGGAGTAGATTTTTTTTTTATGTGGAAGGGAGGAAAGAAGAAATATAAAACGGGTATAATTGAGTGACAGTACACAGACTGGAGGAGAATTGAGAGGAACTGGTGGAAAAAATAGAAGGTGGAGGAGGACTGAAAGGAACTAGTGGAAAAAAAGGTGAAGGAGGACTGAAAGGAACTAGTGGAAAAAAAGGTGAAGGAGAACTGAAAGGAACTAGTGGAAAAATAAAAGGTGGAGGAGAATTGAGAAGAACTGGTGGAAAAAAAGAAGGTGAAGGAGGACTGAAAGCAACTAATGGAAAAAAAAAAGTGGAGGAGGACTGAAAGGAACTAATGGAAAGATAGGTGGAGGAGGATTGAAAAGAACTGGTGGAAAAAGAAAAAGAAGGTAAATGATGGAAAGAGAGTAGAAATAGAAAATATAGTAGGATTTCAAATGGGAGAGATACAAGAAGGATTTCAGATAGGAGGTACCTTGAAATAATACCTCCTTTACCTCAGAAATTCCTGTGAAAAACTCCACATTGTAAAAGTTCACATTGTATAAAAAAAAAAAAACGGAGTAGAATTGAGTGGTAGAAGAATGGGAGGGAGAGAGGCAGTGTGGAAATGTGATGTAATAGAATGTTTAGAAGGAAAAAAAAGGTGAAAAAAATAGATAATAATGGTAGTTATGAAGATGAATACTGAGGAATTCTAAATATATGTAAAGAGTCAGAATACATGCATAAAAATAATAAAAATTGGTCACAACCTGAAAATAGAATAAAAAAAAAATGAAAGAAAAACTAAAATAAAAAAGAAAGATATGCATAGAAAATAAAGACAGTAATGATAAAATAAAGAAAGAATAGATAACAAGAGCAAAATTATGCTGATAAATGAAAGGAAGTTATGAGGAAGAGAAAAAAGTTTATATAAAAATAATGCCGAGACGAAATGAATGGAGAAGTAATTAACATGATTATGATGAGGAAGAATACAAAGACAAGAGGACAGCGATACAGATCAGGTGTGTGCTGCTGAATGAAGGACGGAACTCAAACAACACAAAGGAAACTAATGAGTAGGAAAAGGTGAATGTCAAAGCGAAGAAAGACTGGCAACAAGGAGCACAGAGACGATGAAAGAGGAAGTGAGAGAGAGAGAGAGAGAGAGAGAGAGAGAGAGAGAGAGAGAGAGAGAGAGAGAGAGAAATATAAATAGAGAAGGAGGAAAAGGAGGAGGAGGAGGAGGAGGAGGAGTGAGAGGAGGAGGAGGAAGAGAAGGAAGAGGAAGAAGGAGGAGGAGGAGGAGGAGGAGGAGGAGGAAGAAGAAGAAGAAGAAGAAGAAAAGGAGGAGGAGGACAAAGAAAGAAAGAAAGAAAGAAGACTAAATAAAAGCAACAGCAATGACGACAACAAAGAAACATAAGAAAGAACAACAACAATAACAACAACAACAAGAAAGCAAACATATCCTACGAGGAAAGAAGGAAGGAAGGAAAAAGGAAAGGAAGAGAGGCAACCCACCTGCAAGAATAAGGAATGAGAATGAAGGTGAAAAGAGAGAGAAAGAGGAGGAGGAGGAGGAGGAGGAGGAGAGGAGGGAAGGGATGGAGGGAGGAGGGAGGAGAGGGAATGGAGGAAAAAGGGGACTGATGGAGGTGTTATCTTCAGTGATGGACTTCTCTCACGTCAGTAAATCCTCAAGTGATATTCTGAGCTTATATTGCCAAGACGAACCTCGTGGGGCCACCAGAGAGAGAGAGAGAGAGAGAGAGAGAGAATGAGAATTTTTTTTATTTTTCTGGCCTTGTTTCGTTCTGTGGTTACTTTTTTTTTCATTATTATTTTGGAGAGAGAGAGAGAGAGAGAGAATTTTTCCTCATCCTTTCCTTTTCTCCTTTTTTCTTCCTTTGTCTAAGCTAAATTTACATAACTCAGTATCATAGAGAGAGAGAGAGAGAGAGAGAGAGAGAGAGAATGATTAATAGGCAGTTGTTCAATGTCATGCTTTTTTTTCTCTCTCTCTCTCTCTCTTTCTCCATCTTCTTTTTTTTGTTTCAATCTCCTTATTAATGATAGACTCGCAGCGGGACAAGGAAACAAATCAGCTCACATTGATTTGCACAGCGGAGAATTATTAGTCTACTCTATTTATCTCCATCATCCTTTATTCTCTTTCCCTTTTATCATTGTTTCCTCTAATTATCCCTTCGTCATTTCTTATTCTTTCTCCTTTAATCATTGTCTGTTCTACTTATTTCTTCGTTATCCGTCATCCTTTATCTTCTTTCCCCTTTTTATCCTTGTTTTCTTTCTCTATTTATCCTTTCGTCCTTTCTTATTCTTTCTCCTTTTTATCGTTGTCTTCTTTAATTATCCCTTCACTATTTTTTTTCCTTCGTTTTCCGTCATCCTTTATCCTCTTTCCCTTTTATCCTTGTTTTCTTTCTCTATTTATCCTTTCGTCCTTTCTTATTCTTTCTCCTTTTTATCGTTGTCTTCTTTAATTATCCCTTCACTATTTTTTTTCCTTCGTTTTCCGTCATCCTTTATTCTCTTTCCCCTTTTTATCATTGTTTTCTTTCTCTATTTATCCTTTCGTCCTTTCTTATTCTTTCTCCTTTTTATCGTTGTCTTCTTTAATTATCCCTTCACTATTTTTTTTCCTTCGTTTTCCGTCATCCTTTATCCTCTTTCCCCTTTTTATCCTTGTTTTCTTTCTCTATTTATCCTTTCGTCAGTTCTCTTATTGTTTCTCCCTTTTATCATTGTCTCTTCTCTTTATTTCTTCGTTATCCTTTATCTCGTATTCTTTTTCTCTTTTATCGTTGTCTCCTTTCCTTCATCATCAATTCCTCCTCTCTATCTTTCTTTATTTTCTTCTTCTCTATCTTTATTCGTGTATTCTTTATCATTATTCTTCCTTCTTGCATTAATATTTCGTTTTTTTTTTTTTTGTTTCATTTTTTTTTTTTTGTTCTTTTTCAATATGGCTTCGATTTTTATGGATATTTTGTTGTCATTATTATTTGTTTCACTGTTTCTGTTTGGTTAAGTTCTCTCTCTCTCTCTCTCTCTCTCTCTCTCTCTCTCTCTCTCTCTCTCTCTCTCTCTCTCTCTCTCTCTCTCTCTCTCTCTCTCTCTCTCTCTCTCTCTCTCTCTCTCTTCCCTTCTTCCGTCTCTCCTCCTTTCCTTTCAAGCTCTCTCCCTTTCTCTCTCTATTCCCTGTCTTGTTATCCTCACTCCTTCACTCCTCCTCTATTCTTCTTTCCGTCTTTTTTTTTTACCTTTCCCTCCTTTTCTATTCTTTTTTCCCTCTTCTTTTCCTCCTTTACCTCTTCCTTCTTCGTTCCAAGCAGTGTCATCTTCTTGGTGGGATCGAAGTGTAACATTACTCTTGCTTTTTCTCCTCTTCTCTTTCACCCCCCCCCCCTCTCTTTCATCCACTTTATTATCTCATTCTCTTCGTCTCTCTCTCTCTCTCTCTCTCTCTCTCTCTCTCTCTCTCTCTCTCTCTCTCTCTCTCTCTCTCTCTCTCATTCTCTTCCTTTCATCTTGTTCTCGCCTCCATAATCTCGTTTGTTCCTTCTCTCTCTCTCTCTCTCTCTCTCTCTCTCTCTCTCTCTCTCTCTCTCTCTCTCTCTCTCTCTCTCTCTCTCTCTCTCTCTCTCTGACATTTATCGTCTTCACATCTCCATTTTCTCTCATCTCTTTCTCCCTTTTCTTCCCTTTATCTAATTCCTTCTTCTCTTATCTCATTCCTTCCCCTTCCTTCCTTCCTTCCTTCTCTCTTTTTGTTTTATTTCTGTGGCTTCTTTATTGGTCTTGTTTCTCTCTCTCTCTCTCTCTCTCTCTCTCTCTCTCTCTCTCTCTCTCTCTCTCTCTCTCTCTCTCTCTCTCTCTCTCTCTCTCTCTCTCTCTCTCTCTCTCTCTCTCTCTCTCTCTCTCTCTCTCTCTCTCTCTCTCTCTCTCTCTCTCTCTCTCTCTCTCTCTTCCCTTCTCGTTTACTTCTCTCCTTTCCTCTCATCTTCCTCGCCTCACTCGCCCCAATCTTATACTTCCTTCCTTTCCTTCCTCCCTCTTTTCCTCCCTCCTTCCTTCCTTCACTTGGCAAAGTTTCCTCCCCTTAACTTCACTTCCTTCAGTCCTTCCTCACTCATTTCATCTCTCTCTCTCTCTCTCTCTCTCTCTCTCTCTCTCTCTCTCTCTCTCTCTCTCTCTCTCTCTCTCTCTCTCTCTCTCTCTCTCTCTCTCTCTCTCTCTCTCTCTCTCTCTCTCTCTCTCTTCGTTTATTCAATTAGTCTCACCTCGCCGCTTACTAATCACTTATTTAATAATCTCCTCCTCCTTCTCCTTTTCCTCCTCTTCCTCCTCCTCCTCCTCCTCCTCCTCCTCCTCCTCCTCCTCCTCCTCCTCCTCCTCCTCCTCCTCCTCCTCCTCCTCCTCCTCCTCCTCCTCCTCACTCGCTCAAGGACAAAGCTCATGAAGTCAGTGACTGTAATGAAATTAATTCGTCGTGTGAAATGTAAAAGAAATCTGGCTCTTGACTTTCACTTGAGTGGAGGGCGAGATGGACAGGAGTAGACTGGAGTGGAGTGGAGGGGGAGTGGAGGGCAAGGTGGGCAGGAGGTGGAGTGGAATATGAGGACGGCAAGAGATGCGTAGGAGATGGAGTGTAGGATTAGGTGGGCAAGAGGTGGACAGGAGTGAAGTGGAGTGGAGTGGAGGGCGAGGTGGGCAGGAGATGGAGTAGAGGATGAGGTGGACAGAAAGTGAGTAGGAGTGGAGTAGGTAGAAGTGGAGATGAGGGCGAAGTGGGCAAGAGGTGAGGAAGAGTGGAATGGAGAGTGGAGTAGGCAAGAGACGGGGAGAAGGTGGAGTGGAATGAAGTGGGCAGGAAGTGGGTATGAGGTGGGTGGAAGTCGGGCAGATGTTGCATAAAGAGACTAGAATAGAAAACGTCGACTTGATACTTAATTGCTTGATTGCCTTCATTTTTCTTAGTATTGTGCGGAGGTGAATAGATGATCAGGTGCTACTTAATTAAACTGCTTCCTTGGATATTTATTTTATCTATTTTCTGCTGCTTGTTTTTTTTGTGTTACGGTGTTGATGAAGTGACCAGCAGGTGTAACAGGTACTTAATTAATTAATCCGTGCGTCTGAAGTGTGTGTGTGAGTTTCTTCGTATTTTTTTCTTTTTAGTTGCTTTGTTTGGTGTGACTTAATTATTGCTTTTGCTGGGGGAAGGTAGCCACTTGATTGGTTGATTGTCTTTTTTTTTTTTTAAATGTATTAACTAGAGTTCTTTTTTATGTATATGTTATGTGTCCTGTTTCCACTTAATTAAACTATGTCTGAAGTGTGTAGTGTCTCAAGTGTGTGTGTGTGTGTGTGTGTGTGTGTGTGTGTGTGTGTGTGTGTGTGTGTGTGTGTGTGTGTGTGTGTGTGTGTGTGTGTGTGTGTGTCTCAAGTAATATTTCTTTATGAATATTACTGGACTTTTTTTCCTTATTCTTCTCAATTGTATAAACTGATATGTTATGTGTCCTGTAATCAGTAATATTTTTCTTTTAATTACCTGAGTTTTTAAAATGGATAGATAAGATAGTTTTTTTTTTAGTCTTTTCTTTCTTTTTTTTTGTGTGTGTATAGTAAGAGATGGAAAAAATAACTCCCATGCTTTTTTTTTTTTCACTAGTCTTGTTAACCCCCAGGTAAAGGTACTTATTTTATTTTCTTTCTTTTTGTAAGTCTATTTTTCTGTATACGTATATGATCATGTATCGTACGAGATGGAAAAAATTTACTCCCATTTTTTTTTTTTTTTTTTTTTTCGTCTGTATTTACTATAGTCCTGCTAACCTCGGGACATTCTTTAGTACCCGAGGGGGGAAAGTTGGATCGCCTCTCCTCGTTCATTGATCCCCCCGAGTAAAGGAAAATCCCGCCACGTAATCCTCTTTAAGCTCCGTGTTTTGAGGCTCTCAGGGTTCTCATAAGGACTATTTCAAAGGCCGCGGAGATGATTAATCGGGTTACCAGGGATACTTTTTCAACTGATGTGGAACTCATGTTAAACCATCACTAGGATCGCGAAGATATCCTGTTTAGTGAGGTGACTGGTAAGGTTATCAGGCTCATTTCTTAACAATTTTCCCTAGTAAACTCTGGAACTCCCTGCCTGCTCATGACTTGACTTCGTTTGAGAGGGAGGTTTAAAGACATTTATCTCTTCTTTTTTTGGGGCCAACACTCTGGACGCGTTAGGGACTGGCAACTAAGCGAGTCCCTTATTTTTCGTTTTATATTACCCTTGGTCAGTTTTCCCCTCTTGCATATAAAAAGCATGTGATGTAGAACCTTTCGATAAAGTACCACTGGAATCGTGAGAGGTTGAAAATTCCGACAATTTCAACAAGTTCTCCTTAAATCATCTCTAAAACCAAGAAAACACTTGAACAACACCACAACTGTTACCAGAGCTGAAGCAAGACGGCGACACTGAAAACGCGACCTTGAGACGGAGTGAGTTCTGACGGCCCGGACGCCTTCCTTCGGTATTCAGAGTCAGGTTTATTCGATATGCACACTGACACAGCTGGCTGGGGAAAGGAGTGAATACGTGAAGCAGTGTTGGATTATCGGTGACTTCGTTTCTTCCTCTTTTTTGTAGGTTGTCTTCACTTTTCCCCCTTTCCATCTCTAATCCCTGCTTCTAAATATTCTCCCTTTCCTTCTCTTTCTCTCTCTCTCCAAGATCAATATTTCTCACCACGAATAGTTTTCAAGCCTATGGAGGTGATTAGCGTGGTTTTCAAGAGTGTTTCTCCACTTTACAATACAAAAATCTTGTCACTGTTACTAGAACCATTAAAACTTGTTAAAAAACGCTCATTTCTCTCACCACGACTATTTAGCAAGGCCACAGAGATGACTAGCGCGGTTATCGAGAGATTCTTTAGTTAGTGAAAATGTTGTCACTCTATCTCTAGAATCGTAAAAACACCTTAAGAAAACTCATGTAAATTTAAATAAAGCCTTTTCAGATAGTGGAGGTGAAACACAGAAGTGTTTGAGAATACCGAGCCCAAGTGTGCTATCATCAACCCGAACCACACGGCATCATGCAAGAGACACCCTTGAAAACTTCCCTCCCTCTCTAATTTCGCACCACCTCGATATGTTCAGTTGGCCGCGTTATCGCCGCTGTAAATATTTATGCCAAGTGATTTCCTGAGTCGTGGCAGAGGGTCGGAAGCGCCAGTCTCAGTCCTCGATTCCCCTCGCACAGGATCGAGCACTGCAGTCAGTCTCACCCTCTTCTTACTCCGTTGCTAATAGTGCTCTTACCTTCCTCTGTGACTCTCGCTTTCCCGTATTCTGAAACGCTTTGCTTTCTCACCACGACTATTTTAAAAGGCCACGGTGATGATTAGCAGGGCTCCCAAGATTGTTTCTCCTGTTAGTAATGTTTCTGAACCTAACAAGTGAAAGGGAGAAAGGAGAAGCTATTTTATTTCAAGTTTTCACTCATTCAATAATAAAAAAAAGCAAAAATGGAGTTGTAATTATTCATTCAATACACTTAATCGTCATCAGCATTATTACTAGAGAGAATGGCGGAATGACGGTGGCAATAGGGCGCCGTAAAACACACACGGGCGCTGCCATCCATTAGCAGGCCATCAGCACACGTTGATTAAGAGTGGCGATAAGCGCAGGATTCGTCACCGCCACCCCACACTACGGCAAGCCACGACAGGCCAGGCCAATGCTCCCGACCACTGCTGCTATTAATGAGCCCAATGATGAGGATGAACTGCATGATAATGATGATGATGGATAGCGGTGATGGTGGTGGTGGTGGCGGTGGTGGTGGTGGTATTGACAATGGTAATGATGATATAGTGATAATTTGAAGACTGCAAACAATTTTGGTTAGTCTTTTTAACTTTTGTATATAGATTAGCAGTTCAGCGGGCCTTGTTTTCTCATTCTTTGTCCTTATTACATGAAAAGTTTAGAAAGAGTAGTAGTAGTACTAGTAGTAGAAGCAGCAGCAGCAGTAGTAGTAGTAGTAGTAGTAGTAGTAGTAGTAGTAGTAGTAGTAGTAGTAGTAGTAGTAGTAGGTCTTGTTTTCTCCTTGTTTTCCCTTCTTACATGAAAAATAGTGTAGTTGTAGTAGTAGTAGTAGTAGTAGTAGTAGTAGTAGTAGTAAAACAACATTCCCTCCATTTCGAGCGTTTTATGAGCAAAGTTATAAGATACAGTACATAAATATAATGTACTGTATATACGACACAATGTAATATAACGTTATCTACATTACATATATACACCTCACTAAGATCATGGTTTTTTTTTATCCTCGCATCGTTGAAAATAAAACGAAACAAAATACCCTAATGACACTAATAATGATCACACTAATAACATGATAACAATTACACCAATCCATCCATCCGTCCACTTTTCTCTCACACAGCTGCATTTTTTCCCACGTAGTTAACTAATACTAAAGGGAAATAAACTGGACGCGCGTCATATCGGTGTGGAGTTAATACAAAGGTGTGTTTACCTGGTCGCAGCGCCTGACGGGGATATGGGACTCAGCTGCCGTGTTTGCCATGACGTTTATTTCATCCCAGTCACTGAAAACCCGCCCCGCCATGCTAGACCCGCCCGCCATTAGATCAAATTGACTCGAGCATTAAGGGAAAATTGATGCTCTCTCTCTCTCTCTCTCTCTCTCTCTCTCTCTCTCTCTCTCTCTCTCTCTCTCTCTCTCTCTCTCTCTCTCTCTCTCTCTCTCTCTCTCTCTCTCTCTGATCTTGAGTTACGTAAATTTAGCTTAGACAAAGAAAGAAGAAAAGAAATGGGAAAATGGAGAAAAGGAGGAAATCTCTCTCTCTCTCTCTCTCTCTCTCTCTCTCTCTCTCTCTCTCTCTCTCTCTCTCTCTCTCTCTCTCTCTCTCTCTCTCTCTCTCTCTCTCTCTCTCTCTCTCTCTCTCTCTCTCTCTCTCTCTCTCTCTCTCTCTCTCTCTCTCTCACATCACCTGTAGCGCTTTCTCACTTGCCTTCTTCAGTAAAAATTGTAATGGCGACAGATGAACTAAGCTTGAGAGTGAAAGATAAGCCAAGGATGAGGATGAGGACTAAAACTTGCACTAATTGAAGGAAGGCGAAGGTTTGAGAGGCGAGGGAAGGCTGAGGACGAGAGGGAAGAAGGCAGGCAGGAGAGCAGAGGAGGTGAAAGCAAGGATTAAGGCAAAAGGAGATAAGAGTAATGAGATAAATCCTTGACAGAAAATACCATTAGTAGGATCAGCAAAAGGCAACATCAAATGCGCGTTTTGATTGACTGAAAGATGATGATGGAAAAGTTATAAGGAGGAGATTAGAGGAGGAGGAGGAGGTGGAGGAGGACAAGAAGGAGGAGGAGGAGGAGGAGGAGGAATACATAGGAGGAGGAGAAAGATAAAGAATAGGAGAGGGAAAGGGAGAAAGAGGGATTGAAGAGAAAGAGAGAGAGAGAGAGAGAGAGAGAGAGAGAGAGAGAGAGAGAGAGAGAGAGAGAGAGAGAGAGAGAGAGAGAGAGATGAGAGGTCAGAAGGCAAAGAGGAGATGATGGAGGAATATGGAAAACAAGCGAACCAAGAATGATTATTGACTGAAAAGTGAAGAAAAAAGTGTTTAAACTTATGGACGGAGAAAAATACATAAATAAATAATGAGGTTGAATCTTAAAGGAATATCAGTAAACTAATTATTAGAAGATACGTCAAATACAAAAGGAGGAGGAGGAGGGAGGAGGAGGAGGAGGAAGAGGAAGAGGAAGAACAAGAAGAAGAAGACGAGGAAATTGACAATAAAAAAAAGAGAGAAAGAAAGACAAAATGAGAAGGAAGAAGTAAACAAAAAGAAAATCAAATTATAGAACAGGAAGAGGACAAGAATGCGAATTTAGAATGTTTGCAAAATATAATGACAAATATTTTGCTACTATTAATGAAAAGAAAACAAAGATCAGATCAGAGAGAGAGATAGATAGATAGAGAGAGAGAGAGAGAGAGAGAGAGAGAGAGAGAGAGAGAGAGAGAGAGAGAGAGAGAGAGAGAGAGAGAGAGAGAGAGAGAGAGAGAGAGAGATAACATCCGCTTTCCAGGTGGGTGGGTAAACAAGTGTGTCATGGAGGGACGGTGCTTTTACCTTGGGACAGGTGACTCAGATGGGTCCAATTAGGTGTGCTGGAACCGCTCGCCTCTATACGGCCCCTCCAAGACCAATTACCGGCTAAATTGACTTGTGTGAGTGTTGCTTGACGCGTGTGTTGGACAGGGGGGCCGTGTGTGTATGTGTGTCTGGTGTCTGTGTGTGTGTGTGTGTGTGTGTGTGTGTGTGTGTGTGTGTGTGTGTGTGGAGATAGTATACGCTTAAAGGTGACTCTCCATAACTTCACTCTTAGTTTTCCTGACACTCATTTTCCATGACACATTCACTCTTGATGCCTCCAATCAGTCTCTCCTGTGTCACTCTCTCCCGGTGTTCATTAGCGTCTCATTGGCTTTGTCCTCCCCCCCTTTTGGCAGGCCGTCCAGCGCATTACACTTTCCACAATGGGCGTTTTATCCTGCTCTTCCAAAAAAGGAATCTTCATCTCATTACTTAAAGCAACTTACTTTGGTCTCATTTTTTATGCGAGTCAAACATATCTCGGCAGTGAACCTTCCTCACTCATTCACTCAGTAACAGGTGTCGAGTTCCCTTTGGAGGTTTATTGGAAGAAATGTGTCAGTTTCAGTCTTTGTGTTGCTCACTAACACTGCCAAGCTTCGTGTTAATGATCAGCAAGCGTTGTATTGAATGGTACGTTTGTAGACTCAGTGAGAAGCGTTCAATCTGATTATCAACCTATTGGCAGTGTGTGTACAGCATTGTGACGGTTCACTTTGATGGGAGATGATATCGACCAAATTCAAAAGGAAACGTGATATTGAATGATTCAATATCACGTTTCCTTTTGAATCTTAGCTCCTTTAGTACTGAGACGCTTTTTTTTACCAATGGTTTGGAGTACGATTAGATGATTAGGACATTAGGAAAGATCTATGGAGGTCTAAAGATTACTGGTCAGTCTCCACTATTTTATTCCCCAAATGAGTTTCTGAAGCTGTATAAAATTGCCAAATAGTAAGCAGAATGAATACGAAAATGCGTTATGGTACTGAAGGGGTTAATGTTCCTTGGAGTCTGTTGGCATCCGCAGCCACATCATCTGAACGGAAGTCTCAGTTTTAAGGAAGACCTCGCCCTGTGGTTGTGGAAGAAGTTAAATAATAAGTTCATTTTTTCCTTTCGAGTTGTTGTGCAGAAAAGTGTGCGGCCAAAATTTTGTTTAGTGGTTTCAGTCTGTAATTAAGAAAGCAAGGAAGAGCAAGACGGAACGATAGAAACTGAAAAATTGTATATAATTCCTCCTTTCCTCCGTCTCATATTAGCCTCCAGTAACGTTCTTAACCAATAATTGAATCAGTAATTGGCTCTTTATTGGTCAAGGTATTCTTAATGAGCAGCAGGTAAGAGTCCCGGGGTGCCCCTTGGTCACACTGGAGCAGCCTTTCAGCGCCGGCACTGTTTGCACCCGATACGATTTCCCCCATATAAGGATTATAGTCCCGTGATTCAGTGATGCGTTGTTCCCCGGAATGGAGCGCTGCAAGGCTTCGCAAATGACGTTGAAGTTAATGGATTGTTTTGCTCAAACGGCAGTGTTATCCACCCAGCGATACGTGTAACACAAAGCCAATATATCGCCCGCATTGTGTGTCCCTGCGCTGCCTTGCCTGCCTTGTTGCTCTTTTGCCGACACCTGCTTTGTTCACATATCGTATGCTATTTAATACCGTCGTGTTTAATTTGTTTCTCTCCATCACACGTCCTCGGATCTACTGACAGCCTCACAACACCGGAGCACTGATAGAATGTGAACAGAACAGGACTTTTATTGAAGGATAGCGCTAAACATAGTGAATCTGACTGTTATTTGGCTTCCGTCCTTCACTATACCATACATATTTTATCACTGACACCCACCTTGTCTGCCCCAATGCCGTTGTCTCCTGCAGCGACACAAGAGCAAGGATGGAAGCGCAAGGGACAAGGTGGGCGAGTGACAGTTCTCCCTGACTAAGAATCCCGTTCATATTACGTTACTTACGCTATGCTCGAGAACTGACATGCAAGTTGTTGTCCTGATGTCGCCTTGCCTCCTCCTGAACCGACACGAGCGCGGGGTAACGAATAGAAAGAGTAGCTGCTCTACCTGAGATTCCGTCACAAAGTTCATTTCATTAACAGCGAGAACTGACACGAAATTAGCAACATCAACAATACCAGTGACACCTACTTCTCCAAGACAAAGTACGCCACATTCCTTCGTATAGTACCTTGAAATCAAAACAACTTAATCTAACCTAACCTAGCCTGTGTGAAGCTGTTCTATGTAGAGAGAGAGAGACAGACAGACAGACAGACAGACAGACACACACACACACTCCACACACCGGGAAAGCGAGTCCACAACCCCTCGAGTTACATCCCGTACCTATTTACTGCTAGGTGAACAAGGGCTACACATTAAGAGGCTTGCCCATTTGCCTCGCTGCTTTCCGGGAGTCGAACCTGGACCCTCTCGATTGTGAGTCGAGCGTGCTAACCACTACACTACGCGGTGTGTGTGTGTGTGTGTGTGTGTGTGTGTGTGTGTGTGTGTGTGTGTGTGTGTGTGTGTGTGTGTGTGTGTGTGTGTGTGTGTGTGTGTGTGTGTGTGTGTGTGTGTGTGTGTGTGTGCGTGTGCGTGTGCGCGTGTGCGTGTGTGTGTACTGGCGTAGTGTCCCGGGAGAGTAAGTGTGTTTCAGCGCA
>NC_059272.1:14303485-14305985 GCF_017591435.1 Portunus trituberculatus | reverse complement strand
TCTCTCTCTCTCTCTCTCTCTCTCTCTCTCTCTCTCTCTCTCTCTCTCTCTCTCTTTTCCAGGAATTTTAACACTGATCCTCCGAGTTTTGAGACGATCACCTGTCTATTAATATTCTACCTGTGTCTACCTGTTTAATTAATCTTCTTGCGTGTCAGTAGATAACCTGTGTATGTATAAACGATATGTAATTGTATCTACCAATCCATACATAATTTCTACATGAATTGACGCGTATAATGTAAAGCAACGCATTCAAAAACACCATTTCTCCATTTGCAGATGGGGAAAAAATTAGAAGAAAAGAACTAAGGAAGGAGGGGCGACTCTAAGTAGAAGAGAGAAAAAAAACACGTAAAGAGGAAGTGCAAGAAACTACATGAAAGGAAGCGAGATAATGGAAGGGCGAGAGGAAGGGGAACAACCAGCGCCAGTGAATAGCCGGTAATGGAGGAGCGGCAGCAAAAAGGCAAGCGGCGGATGAATGGAATAGCAAGGTGAGTAAAAGGCGTGATTCGTGAGAGGATGGCGTGTCCGGAGCCCCGCCAGTGACGTGATGGAAGACTGACTGAGTTTGGGTTATGCTGCATCGTAGTGGTGGTGGTGGTGATAGTGGTGGTGATGCTGATGATGATGCTGATGATGATGAGGTGATGATGATGATATATATATATATATATATATAGAGAGAGAGAGAGAGAGAGAGAGAGAGAGAGAGAGAGAAATGAGTAGCTTTATCTTCCGTTCGCCTCAGACATCTCATTGTTCTTATTCGTAAAGTTTCCGGTAATTATATGCTGTCTGTTTTCAAAATGGCCATGTTTTGGGACTTCGCTTTTGTGTTAGTTTTCTCTTTTAACTACTATTTTCTACCCTTCACGATTGTCTCAGTTTTTTTAAGTCTGGTATTTACTTAACTTCTCTGACTTCCAACACCTTCCCTACCTCAAGTTCTTATTCCTTGCCTTCCTTTCCACTAAGAACTCAGGTACAGGAAATTCTAACGCAATGATGAAGAGAAGAACGTTTCAGCCTACGCAATGCTGAAGAGAAGAACGTTTCACCCTACGCAACACTAAAGAAGAACGTTTCAGCCTTAACAATACTAAAAAGAAGAACGTTTCCCTCTACGCAACACTAAAGAGAAGAACGTTTCAGCCTACGCAATGCTGAAGAGAAGAACGTTTCCCTCTACGCAACACTAAAGAAGAACGTTTCAGCCTTAACAATACTGAAAAGAAGAACGTTTCAGCGTACGCAACACTAAAGACAATAACGTTTCCTCCCTTTTTTTTTATTTTTAGTGTCACATTTCTTACATATACCAAGCTTTAATTACAAACTGCGTCCTGTGTACCCTTTATTGTGGCAGAGGATGGTGGGGGAGGGCGTGGTGAGGCAGAAGAGGAGGAGGGGGGACCGTGGACTGGCAGAAGAGGAGGAGGGGAGACCGTGGACAGGCAGAAGAGGAGGAGGGGGACCGTGGACTGGCAGAAGAGGAGGAGGGGGGACCGTGGACAGGCAGAAGAGAAGGGACCGTGGGCAAGCATCAGTCTGGAAAATGAGTGACATGGACAGCTCTCATTGAGGGAGGCGCCTGGGAGTTGCTTTGCCCTTCCGCTCGCCCCGCCGCTGATGCATTGCTATCATATCCGCTCGCTCGTGTGTCGCTCTTGCATTGTTTCCGGGAACTGTGTCGGTTAAGAAAAATTACCTCCTCTTTCACCATTCTTTGCTTGTATATATTTTTTTTTATTTTGTTTAGCGTTTTCTTTTTTTTTTTTATCTCATTTATTTTTTGTGACAGCTGAAACTTTGCTCATACTTGTTTTTTTCTTCTTTTATTTAAGAGTTATCGATAGAGAGAGAGAGAGAGAGAGAGAGAGAGAGAGAGAGAGAGAGAGAGAGAGAGAGAGAGAGAGAGAGAAAAGGTCAGTGTGTTTTCAAGGAGGTTGTGGATGGGAGTGCCAACGTTATGCTATCAACAACTGATGCTTGTGTACATAATGAGGTGACGTTTAATGGAGACAAGAGCAACAAACAAAGCGCTCACCTGACTCTTCTCGGTGACAGGAAGGCGAGGCACCAGTCACGCCACTTCACCACTAAAATAAACACCTCATCAGTCAATACGTTATGTTATCAAGGTGTTGATGCATGAAGGCGCCGCGTGAACATGACCAGTATTCTCAAGCACTTTTATACTACATCCAAATTGCATTCAAAAGGCTCTCCTTGAACTAACCTTTTTTTATGTCATTTTAGTAATTTTAATGGCGGATTAATAATATTTCTACTCTATTAACAGGAGAAACACTCTAGAGGACCCTAATAATTACACTTCGTTGCCTTTGAAATTAACGGTGGTGACGGTGGTGAAAGCAAAGCGTTACAGAATACAGTTGTCTCCTTTGTTTCTGTGTTTCTCGACCAGAGATTGACAGACGTAATGAAGTATTTTACGAGTGAAAGGCGAGTGAATGCCTCGTTTAGAGCACGC
>NC_059272.1:14295985-14300985 GCF_017591435.1 Portunus trituberculatus | reverse complement strand
TTACTTCCTTATTTTTTTCCTGCGAGTTTCTTCAGTCTTTGTACCTCCTTCACCCCTCTTTTTCCTCCTCCTCCTCCTCCTCCTCCTCCTCCTCCTCCTCCTCCTCCTCCTCCTCCTCCTCCTCCTCCTCCTCCTCCTCCTCCTCCTCCTCTTCCTCCTCCTCTTCCTCTTCCTCCTCCTCCTCCTCCTCCTCCTCCTCCTCCTCCTCCTCCTCCTCCTCCTCCTCCTTCTCCACTCACCATCACCACTCGAAAAGTGAGGAAGGAACATGTGATTGGAGTACCGCGGCCCGTCAAGGATGGCGGTGCAAGGCTTTTGCCACAACGAGGTGGTGGTGGTGGTGATGGTGGTGGTGGTGGTGGTGGTGGTGGTGGTGGTGGTGGTGGTGGTTGTGGTGGTAGTGGTAGTAGTGCTGCTGCTGCTGCTGCTGGTGTTTGGGGCGCCACGTGAATGGGAGAGTGAAGTTCAACGTGATCCTTTTTTTTTTTTTTTTCTTTTTTTTCTAGTGTAACGTATTGCCTGAGAGGACAATGATAGGCAAGCAGGAAGGAAGGAAGTAAGTAAGGAAGGAAAGGAAAAGAAAAAAAAGAAGAGGAGGAGGAGGAGGAGGAGGAGAAAAATCCACAACTGAGAAAAAAAGAAAGGAAGAAAAAGACCACTCTTAGCAAAAGTCTTTACAAGTTTTGAATAAATATAGAAAGCGAGAGAGAGAGAGAGAGAGAGAGAGAGAGAGAGAGAGAGAGAGAGAGAGAGCAGTCATCACATGTCACAATAGCTGCAGGAACCGACCCACTCTTGCTGGACCATGCGTGACCCTCATCCACAATATGGCTTTAATTGGTCCATTTCGGCTGCATCTCCCTCTCACTGCCTCCCTCCCGCCTCATTCCTGGCCTCCCTTCGCCTGTCACTCACCAGCTCTCTCCCTCCTCTCGTTCCTGTCTCCTCTTAACTCTCATTCTGTCAGGTTCAGGAATCCATCCCAAACAGAAACAATTTAGGGTCACTGGTGCTCTGGTCTGCCAAAGAGGACAGCGAGTGACTCAAAGCTCGTTCCCAGAAAGATTTGAGTGGGAAGTTTTGTCGTGGTGCTCAAAGCGTGCTAATCGGTACCGGGATTCCTGCTGCTGCACCCACTACTCCTCCTCATCCCCCTCCCCCAGATACCACCAAACTTTTTACTTCAGAAGAAATCTTTGGTAATATTTAGAGGACTCATCCCAGAGTGTCGCGAAAGTAAAAGCTCGTTTCATCAAAAAAAAAAATTGAAGGAGAAAATTTCCATCTGATTTGACGTAAAATTAAGAAAGTATATGCATGGTTTTATTTTTCCCGGTGTTTGGTTCAGTGCTCACCCGCGCCATGTGAGGACTGTCGTTGGTATTTTTAGCGGGAAAAAAGTGGATGACAGTTTGAATCAAATAGAAAGCTGCCAGATGTTTTTTTTTGTTTTTTTTTTTTGTTTTATCCTTCACGTATAACAGTTTGGGCACACACACACACACACACACACACACACACACACACACACACACACACACACACACACACACACACACACACACACACACACACACACACACACACACACACACACACACACAGACGGAATAGTTCAGTAAAAAAACTAATTGTGTTATTGCAGAGTTTCCTTAACAGCATTAAAAACACACAGCATAGAGGAAGAGTTTGCGACAGGCTGAGTGAAAGTCCGTATTCTGAAACGCTTTGCTCTCTCGCCATCACTGCTTTCCAAAGGCTTCAGTTGAAGATACTGAAGATAGTCGTATTTTTAAGATTATTCATGTTTCTGGCGATAGATTGCAAGATTTCTAATTTATTAAAAGGAGAAACTGTCTTGAATACCAGGCTAGTTATCTCCGTGCCCTTGGAAAATTGTCGTGGTGAGAGGGGAAGGCGTTTCTGAATACGGGCGAAAGCTTTGGAGCGTGCACCTGTAGTGGAAAGAGCGTAGTGTGTGCCGCGACCCAAAAGCGTGCACTTTTTATGATTATGCAGGAAAATACAGCGGGAAGGACCTGTTGACACGGTGTGGCATCCGACCCTACTTGACAGGAGGCATAGGGAAGGTTTGGTCACCGACGAGAGGTCCCGAAACAAAGGGGTCACTTGTGTTCAGAAAGCACAATGGGAGGAGAGACAGCTTGGGGCGGAAAGGTGTCCCCAGCAGCAGCGGCGGCGAGGGAGGAAGCTGTGGCTCAAGGCGGAAGTGTGTGTCAAGTACCGGAGGAAATTGAGTTGACGCAGCGGAAGTTAGTCCGTCTGGAGAGCAATACTTTAAGACGGCATGGCGCGGTGGTGGTGGTGGTGGTGGTGGTGGTGGTGGTTGCGTCAAGAGCGTCAAGACTCGAGCCTCGTTAGACAAGGCCATCGCGATCAAAGAACCAGCCGCAGTCTGATTCCACATCTTCCACTTCCCCGGCTCTGCATGTACTAGATCCTCTCGACCTCTCATCTTTCCCGCGGGCTGGCGAAAATGTAGTGGTAGCTAACACACACACACACACACACACACACACACACACACACACACACACACCTGTGAATATATTCGTTTATAAGTTAAGTCCATACGTATTCATCGATCATGAGGCTGCCGTAGCATGTCACCTCAAAGAAACTAGAGGCAATTGCAAAGTATCAGTGATAAATCGCCAAGTACTGTTTTCACTGTAGTGTGAACGATGTGTAGAGTTCCGCTGTGATGAGAATAGACAGAGCAAGAGGACTAAACAAACATTCACAACACAACTCGAAATGCAACTCTTACTTCCTTTTAATATCAGATATTTGTTTTATAAGTCCTTTTTTTCTTTTTTACTCTTTTTTCTACACTGCAGTTTTCTAAATACTTCTGTAGAAGACAATTTCACATTTCTTCCCTACTTTACTTGTTCTGGGCGTCCAAGCAACCTATTTCGGTAACTTATTTTTTTCCATCGCAGTCTCGTAAATAGTTATATTGTGATTGAAAAAAAAAAATACCCTATTACTATCTCTCTTCCCCGTTCTGTGCGCAAGCAAACAACTTTTTCCAGTATTTTTAGTTTCAAGCAAAAGACAGCCATAATATGTATAGTTCTTCTAGACG
Organism: Portunus trituberculatus; assembly: GCF_017591435.1. Taxonomy (NCBI): domain Eukaryota; kingdom Metazoa; phylum Arthropoda; class Malacostraca; order Decapoda; family Portunidae; genus Portunus; species Portunus trituberculatus. Next base: position 14,297,873 of record NC_059272.1, on the reverse strand, counting down.
ATATAATTTGGAGTTTAAATTTTATAGCCTTTAACAACAATCCCCTTCGCTGGACCTCTTCTTTTCCACCAGTATCGTTGTCCTTGGCCAGAAACCCTCAGACACAAAAAAACACTGAAGTGAAATAAAGTAAAAGGTTGAAGGAGTAATATCCATGGCACGTGTCTTTATCCTGGAGTGTTGAAGGTCATACTGAGAAGCTATAGACTTATACGTATCTTCTGGCCGGTTATTAGAAGGGAGGCAGGAGACAGGCAGACAGAAGGCAGGCAGGCAGGCAGGCAGGGAAGGAAGGAAGGAAGGAAGGAAGGAAGGGGGACAACAAGGGATGAGGTGGATGAAATTAGCTCCCTCGAGGGTCAACAAAAAGGAGTGAGAAAACGTGTTCGGTTTCTGACACGTAGGAGGAGGAGGAGGAGGAGGAGGAGGAGGAGGAGGAGGAGGAGGAGGAGGAGGTGAGGAGGAGGAGGAGGAGGAGGAGGAGGAGGAGGAGGAGGAGGAGGAGGAGATGAGGAGGAGGAGGAGGAGGAGGAGGAGGAGGAGGAGGAGGAGGAGGAGGAGGAGGAGGAGGAGGAGGAGGACGTGGAGGAGGAGGAGGATGTGGAGGTGGTGGTGGTGATGACTTGGTTCGAGTAAGTCTGTCTTGAGCCCCCTTTTCTCTCTCTCTCTCTCTCTCTCTCTCTCTCTCTCTCTCTCTCTCTCTCTCTCTCTCTCTCTCTCTCTCTCTCTCTCTCTCTCTCTCTCTCTCTCTCTCTCTCTCGCTAATTAAACCTTCATATCAGTTTTCTTGAAAGGACATAATAATGACTCCTGGGCTTGTTGAGACTGCAAGGGGCCCTAACAGATGCCGCCAAGAACAAGAGGAAGATCGATACCGCAGAGAGAGAGAGAGAGAGAGAGAGAGAGAGAGAGAGAGAGAGAGAGAGGGGAATAGATGTTCGGTCATTTCGATCTCATGTTCAGGTTGTCGTGGTTATTAATTCTGCCGTCGTGTAGAATAAAGGTGTTGGTGGGCGCGCACTCACGAAATGCTGCTGATAATTAATTTTGAGGTGTGAAAATTGAATAATATATAGACGAGGTGTGTTTACGCATGTTTATACTGCTGTTGGATGGAGAGAGAGAGAGAGAGAGAGAGAGAGAGAGAGAGAGAGTGAGAGTGAGAGTATATTTAACTAACCCCTGCTCGGTTTTACATTACAATTTTCAAACTAATCAAGTATCTGCGTCGTGTTGGCAAATATGAGGAAGGCGTTTCAGTGCTCTGGAGTTTGTCGGGGATTTGCACCGAGACTTCATTCACTATTTCTGCCGTGTGATCTCAAGCCCCCGCCGCCGCCACCACCGCCGCCACCACCGCCAAACAAGACCTGGAAAATTACGTAGCAAGGTTCGGTTGAGGTTGCTGAAGAATTTTGACAAGGGATGAAAAGGTGAAAAGCTAAAATTATTATAAGATTTTGTTCCCTCTCTCTCTTTAAATCCTTACTTTTTTCAATGTTCCTTATTATTGTTTAAGTTGAAGAACGGGGATTACAAAATGAAAATTCTTGTATGGAAATATCTAACTCCTATTTCTCCAGTGCTGCTCCTCATCACACGAGTTTGGGTTGAGTTAAGCTGTAAATTTAGAACACAGACAAATAATGATAGAAGAAACCTTAATGAGTCTGATATTGTGGTGTGGGTATGCTGCGCGTGTGTGTGATGAGTGCTGGGCTGTGATGCTTAATGCTGTGATGTGTTTGGTAAATTTAAAACACATAAAAGTAATAATAAAAAAAGCTAACTGATTGTGATATTGTAGTGTAGTTGTTGTGCACATACGTGTGATGAGTGTTGGGCTGTGATACTTAATACTGTGATGTGTTTGATGCTTTGTTATGTC
>NC_059272.1:14288485-14290985 GCF_017591435.1 Portunus trituberculatus | reverse complement strand
AGTCTATCATCACTATCTTAGTCCTTCCGTCACCATACTGTCATCACATTCTCAAATCTTCGTCACTCAAGGATCTGTCATCATCACACAATCACCACACGTTCATCATCTTGATAACATCATTATTGCATTACCATCCTATCACTATTCAAGTTCATGTCATCACCATCCCAGCATCACATTGTCACTATTGCCATCACCTCACAAAAAAACATCAGTTTTGAGTCGTGTCCTGCATCCATATACCACCAGCATCACTATCATCTCAAAATCACATCACTATCCTATCACCATATTCTCACCATCTCACCTCACCTCACACCATTACCATAGTCTTTCTATCACCACCATTATACTATGACCGTTCCCCTTCATCCTCACCATTATCATCACCACTAGCTTCGTATAAGAGGCCCTCATCACCACCCCGTCACCACTATCACCAAGCCTTCACGCCGCCACTTGGCCACGCCCTCTGCTTCTCGTCACCATCATGATAAGCTTTTTTTTTTTTTTTTTTTTTTTTTTTTTTTCCTCAACTCCATTCCTATGACTTCAGTTTTCTTTCTCCTGTTGCCGGGGGTTGGTTCCTTTCGCCTCGTTCGCTCCTTCTCACAGACTCCAATGATTTTAAGGCGTCTTGTCTTTACTTGCTCGTTCGTGTTTCATGTATATTTTCTGTGTAATGTTTTAAAGAGATGATGCAGCGAATCAATCATCTCTGCCGCGTGTCCCTGCCAGCCGAACTTAGTTATTGAGGTTCTATAGAATATTCATTGCCCCCGAGAGGTTGCTGGTGTGATTTCCCTTCCTCGGTATCCTGTGTCTTTACCTTTCGGCGTGTTGTTTTCTAAAGGAGGAGAAACAAAAAAGAACTGAGCTGTGGGTGTGGCGGTAAACAGGTTCGTGATCAAAAGTGGGTTATTTCTAAGTCGTTGCCGAAATGCTTTCCTGTCTTTGGGTGATGCAAGGCGTATTTATAGTGGGGCAAGGGAGCAGCCATCCAAGCTAACAAAATGGAGATGTAGGTGAAAAAAAGTTTCAGAAATATCTTACCCACGTTGCTACATGGAGAAGTAGGTGAGTTTGGAGGAACATAGCAACGCTCATGGGACGGTACGCGAGAGTGAGCCTCGAGGCACCAACAGGCCCAGCTTGGCACAGGGCTGCCGGCGAGAGGCTCAAGTCACCCACAGATGGCAAGGGGAGAGGCGGCGCCGCACGCCCGCACGTCACCGCCACCAGCCAACAACTGAGCCATGGCTGTGACGCACGTGGGACCAAGGGCCGGGGCTCCCCTCTCTCCTTCCTTCTCGCCCGACACTTGTTACTCCCAGGCGCGGCCCACAGGTCCTGGTCCCGCAGCCACCACGTGACGGGGGCCTTTACCTGATTAAACTCGGGAGATTGAGACATTGAGGCCTTTCCGTGGCCAGAACCCCGTAACAGGTCAGCTTAAAGCCCGATGCCTCCCAGCACAGCGGCGCCTCTCCCTCCACCACCACCATGCGACTCACAGACACTTGTAGCTTTGGTCCTGCCACCACCCGAAGCGCCGCCCCGCCCCGCCTCGCCCGCCGCTCACGAATCCGTCCCGCCGCGCACCACAACGCCCAGCTGTTGTGATGTGCGGCTCACCTTTGTTACTAAAACCACCTGCCAATACCGGGATCACCCACTACACGGATTTGGATGTTTTTACTGTGTGTGTGTGTGTGTGTGTGTGTGTGTGTGTGTGTGTGTGTGTGTGTGTGTGTGTGTGTGTGTGTGTGTGTGTGTGTGTGTGTGTGTGTGTGTGTGTGTGTGTGTGTGTGTGTGTGTGTGTGTGTGTGTGTGTGTGTGTGGTGATGGGTTTTGTTTCTATTTTTGTGTTGGACGTATTGCCGAGATTCATCATTGGGCTTACTGACCGTGACTGGCTTTGGTTTGTTGTTGTTGTTGTTTGCAGTTTGTTTGTTGATGTTTTTGTTGGTGATATTTGTTTGCTGTTTGTTTGGCGTTGTTGCTGCATGTTGTTTTGTCGGTTGTTATTGTTCCTTGCTGGGTTTGTTTGTTGTTGTTGTTGTTGTTGTTGTCCTGGAACTAACACACATTCTGCCCACTTTGACATGTGTTCCTGCTTGTTGGAGTCCCGTCTCACTTGTGGCTTCTCTCTCTATGTTGACATCGGACATTGTTTTCTCGACATCTGATCTGTTCTTGTCAATCCCTCGAGTGTTTTTTTCCTTACAATCTCTTGACTTTGTGAGATCTCATCCGACCTTAATCTACTCATGTTCTTTTTTTTTTTTTTACATAAGAGGAAAACCGGTCAAGGGCAAAAAAAATTGAATTGATGAAAAAAAGCCCCACTGAGGTGCCTGTCCCTACACAAGTTCAAATATAAATATAGTCGTAAGGGGATTCAAATAATGGTATAAGAGTCATTGTTGTTTCAGCTTGTACGTATATTATTTCTCCTTTTTCCTTTACTTTTCCTCTTAGCATTTGTTGTGCGGTT
>NC_059272.1:14200985-14283485 GCF_017591435.1 Portunus trituberculatus | reverse complement strand
GGAGATGGAATAAGGAAGAGGAAGGAGAGAGAGGGAAGGAAAGACGAAGAGGGATCAAAAGCTTCTTCCTAGCCTCGGATTACTGTGTCTACTTAGTTCTGCTCTCACTAAACTTCACTGAGCTGCCGCGGAGGAGACAGGAAATAATGGTCCAGCTTAGCCTCTCCATCGGCAGGTCGTGAGGAGGAGGGAGGAGGTGGAGGAGGAAGGGGAGAGGAAGAGAACTCGTTGCCATGGTTACCGCGGCGAGGGGGTTTGGGGGAGGGACGCCGGGCTCCAGCGGTGATCCTCTTAGCGGTTCTCAGGACCACCAGGATGAAGGAATACTTTATTACATGATTATTTATGAATTTTGGGAAACGTAGTGAAACCGTGTGTGTGTGTGTGTGTGTGTGTGTGTGTGTGTGTGTGTGTGTGTGTGTGTGTGTGTGTGTGTGTGTGTGTGTGTGTGTTTGAGGGCCAGTATCATAATCCTTACTATTCCAGTAGTAGCAACAGTAGTGACAGTAAAAAGCTTTCTTATGAGCAAAGAAAATGTATTAGCTCAGAGATTGTAAGTATAACATTAATTAAAATGCAGATATTTTTCTCAGATAAAAAAAAAAATAAATAAAAAAAACAAGCAGTGCATTTTAAAACACCTAAATAATGTTTGATACATTTTCATGCTTCATAGTTACTGTGTGTGTGTGTGTGTGTGTGTGTGTGTGTGTGTGTGTGTGTGTGTGTGTGTGTGTGTGTGTGTGTGTGTGTGTGTGTGTGTGTGCGCGCGCGTGCGTGCGTGTGTGTGAAGGGCCGGGCAGGAGGTCATTGTGAGATGAGGAGAGGAAGATCATCTCACCGGAAAGATAAGAAAAAGACCTCCTTCATAACCTATTCCTCTTTTATCCTCTTTTCCTCTTGCCTCACTCTACTCCGGCCCGTCCCTTCCCTAAACTTTTCCCTTATCCCAGTGCGCGCACACACACACACACACACACACACACACACACACACACACACACACACACACACACACACACACACACACACACACACACACACACTGACCATCTCTGCCTCTCCGTTCTCTGTGTTGTGATTGTTCCTCCTTAACATGCAATTATCACCACTTCCTTTCCCGAACAGATTAATTCAACTCCCTTCCTTCCTTCCAATCATTCCCTCGCACCTTTATCCTCCTCTTTCCCCTTCTCCTCCCCCTCTTTTCTTAACCCCTTCACGTTGTTATTTTGAGATTTGTGTACGATTTGACGATTTTATTAACATTTAGGAAGGATCTATGGAGGTCAGAAGGTTAATGGCCACAGTCTTTACTATTCTAACCACGTAGCCTACCTGAGTTTCTGAGGTTGTATAAAATCACCAAATAGTAAGCAGAATGAATATGTAAACATGTCATGGTACTCAACGGGTTAACGCTGTTCGCTCCGTTTTTATATCCTTGAATCACTATTTTCATGGCTTACTCCTAGACCTCCGCTTTTTTTCTTTACTCCCTTTTTCCCTTTGCTTCTCCTAAAAGGTCATATCTGACCTTGTTTTGAATCTTTGAGACCATTTGTGGCAATTTTCTTTCCATTATTCAGCCTTTTTTTTCTATTTCTTCGTGAGTATCTGTGTCTTCATTGCATCATAGGATTTTTTCTTCCTCCTCTCCTGATTTACTGTCTGTCTATTCGGCAAGTGTGAGAGTTGGGAGTTCAGTCTCAGCTCAGGGCAGCTCCCGTGTGTGAGGCAGCGCTCTCTCTGTCCCTGTAGGCATGTGACATTGTTGCAGCGTCTCTGCTCAATTAGTCTTTAAAATCTTCCACAGCTATTCTCCTTCTCTTTTACTGTAGCTCTCTCTCTCTCTCTCTCTCTCTCTCTCTCTCTCTCTCTCTCTCTCTCTCTCTCTCTCTCTCTCTCTCTCTCTCTCTCTCTCTCTCTCTCTCTCTCTCTCTCTCTCTCTCTCTCTCTCTCTCTCTCTCTCTCTCTCTCTCTCTCTCTCTCTCTCTCTCTCTCTCTCTCTCTCTCTCTCTCTCTCTCTCTCTCTCTCTCTCTCTCTCTCTCAGGCTACAGACAAGCAGTGTAGTTTTTCTGCCTTACCTTTAGACTGCCATTCCCTTCCTTTCTTCCGTACTTCTCCTTATGTGTTAATCTGCATTACCTCTCTTCCTTTCTTCTTTTCTTTTTCCACTTTTTCTTTCCTCCCAAACATCCATATCTTTCTCCCCTGCCTTTTATCCTTCCTTTCTTTCTTTTTACCCTTTTCCTCCCATACACCTCATGCTGTGTGGTCGCGCACTTCTGCTTTACCTTTTAGGGTGCTACACACACTTTCCATTATCCCACGCCGTTAAATATGCACAAAATACACCACATAAGTGATAATAAATGAATGAAAAAAATTATTTATATACCATTAATAATTTCCGTAAATGTACGATATTTTTAGACAACCGTACGATGTCCACCATTGCTTCTCCCTTTCCTTCTCCTTACACTACTATGGTGGCAACTCTGCAGGCCAGTGGTTTTTGAATTGACAACGCAGGACCACGCATGGATGCTGTGCAGTGTGCAAACTTCAGGTTACGAAGAGAAACAGGGCGGCCGTCTGTGTGAGTCAGCGAGTGTCTCTCTCTTGCTATATCGGGTCGGCGTAGACAAAATATTGGCATCCCCGTGATGAAGTAATCAATGGGAGAATAGTAATGTGGAAGGCGCCCGAAGGAGGAACAAAAAGTGGTCCGTGTGAGATGAGACATTTTGGCAGACTGGAGGACATTACTGTGCGTGTGTGTGTGTGTGTGTGTATGCGTGTGCGTGTGCGTGTGTGTGAAGATAGATAGATAGATAGATAGATAAACAAAGAGAGAGAGAGAGAGAGAGAGAGAGAGAGAGAGAGAGAGAGAGAGAGAGAGAGACTGACTAGTCATGGAACAAAGGAATATATGACAACTTGAATGAGCAATGCGGTTGGCTCATGGTTGGTATATAGCAGTTATTGTGATGGTGGTGGTGGTGGTGGTAGTGATGGTGGTGGTGGTGGTGGTGATGGTGATGGTGAGGCAGTTAAGGGCAACGAAGCAATTAAGAACCAAGACTCGCGTTAATGAAGTTAAAGTAATTAACAAGTAACATCTCCTTCCATGGCCACGTTATGCTGTCATGTTGTGTTGTCGTGTCATGCGCGGGAACATAATTAAAAGTAAGGGAAATGTTACCCGGTTTATTTTTTACTCCCACCGTCGAGACTCGCTGCCTTCCTCGTCAGCGTCGCCTCCGCCAGTGTTCTTTGGCGTGTTCTCTCGTTTTCTCTCGTTCTCCGCCTCGTTCTGTTTCTCGTTTTCTTCTCTTTTCGTTGTCGTTCCCTTACATATTTTGCATATTCGTTTTCTCTCTCTCTCTCTCTCTCTCTCTCTCTCTCTCTCTCTCTCTCTCTCTCTCTCTCTCTCTCTCTCTCTCTCTCTCTCTCTCTCTCTCTCTCTCTCTCTCTCTCATCCTAACATGTCCTTCTCACTCCTAATGATGTCTTCTTTCTCGTCTTTCCTCCACGTATCCGTCCTCGTTTATCATTTCCTCTCCTCACTGTTTTCTCTTGTTTGTAATCCCTCCCCCCCCACCGTCACTTAGTTAATGCAGAAAACTAGTTAACATGTCACTAGAATTACAGAAACATCCTTATCCCCTTCAGTACTGGGACACATTTTTACCTTGAGTTTTGGAGTATTTTATTGACATTAGGAAGGGTTTATGGAGTCAGAAGACAAATGGCCACAGTCTTTACTATTCTGATCCCTCACATAAGTTTCTGAAGCTGTGTAGAATCAACTAGTAACCAGAATTAATATGGAAACGCGTCGTGGTACAGAAGGGGTTAATGCAGAAAGCTTGTCAACATGTCACTCGAATTTCAAAAGCATACTTAAAAACTCGTATTACTTCAATTAGAGCTCTTTGGAAATAGTGAAGGCGCGGCGCGGAAGTGTTTCAGAATATGTGCCTTATTTTAGTAGTTTTGTTGTCGTTCTCGTCATTTTCCTTCGTGGCTTCCTTCCTCGTTTATTCTGATCTCAAAAACTTTTACGAATTTTTATCATGAAATTCTGTCCCATTTGTAGGTTTTCTCTCTTTTTTATCCCTTTTTCTATCATTCGTATACTTTTTATTTCTTTTTACCAAAGTTTTCTTATCCGTTCGGTACTTTTTTCTATATCTTTCTATTAAAACTTTTTTCAGATTCTTTTAGTCCTTCTTTTCTTCCTCATCCTGTCCTTATTCACCCTTCCTCCTCTTCCTCTTCCTCGTCCTCGTCCTCGTCTTCCTCTTCCTCTTCCTATTCCTCCTCCTCGTCGTCCTCGTCTTCGTCCTCGTCCTCGTCCCCGTCCCCGTCCTCGTCCTCGTCCTCGTCCTCGTCTTCGTCCTCCTCCTCTTCTATCTTCTGTTCGTGGCGTCTTCTGCTTGATAACTTGCATGACTAAATGTTTCCAGCAGAATTTCCACGTCAACGAAGGAAGTAAGTAAGATATTGCCACATTCATTCCAGTCTGCAGCAGGGAGCGAGCCGGAGCCAGCCAGCATATTGGCGTGTGGGTGGCACGGCAAATTTGTCAGCACACTGGAGCAGGTGCAGGGCGAAATCCAGTCCATAACCCACAGTCCACACACCGCACGTCTTGTCCTCTTACCACTACACTGCTACGGTAAGGGTTCAGTGTGTATGGACTGTTGCTGAGTTCATGTGTTAAAGAGAGAGAGAGAGAGAGAGAGAGAGAGAGAGAGAGAGAGAGAGAGAGAGAGAGAGAGAGAGAGAGACTTGTATGGAGGTAAAAGGTAAGAGAAAAATATAATGTAAAAAACAAGGAAGGAATGAACAGATGGAGTGGACATGGAGTGGGATTAGAAGAATATGTGTGGCTTAATTTACATGTCATGATTTCTGGCTTGTGATATTTACCTATTAAAACCTCTTGACATATCGCAGCAAGTAAATATAAAAGTGAAAACTTGAGAAAGTTGGTGCACCAAATTGGGAGTCCCTTCTACCTAAGATACCCATGAGATTGTTTTCTTTGAATACATATGCGCCACTTGTCACCGCTCACTATTGCAAACTCCTCATTTCCTTCATTTTATTCCCCTCCTCCTCCTCCTTGCCTTACCTTCCACTCTACGCCCCCTCCATCAAGCCCTACCCTCCCCCTTGTCAGGCACTACATCCCAAGGGCACGGACGAGTAGAGTATGCTTGTTCGCCACGTCCGGCCAAGTGACAGGCTGTTTCTACGAATATGAAACACACACACACACACACACACACACACACACACACACACACACACACACACACACACACACACACACACACACACACACACACACACACACACACACACACACACGCCCGGTAGCTCAATGGTTAGAGCGCTGGCATCACAAGCCAGAGGACCGGGCCGGGTGGAGATATTTGGGTGTGTCTCCTTTCACGTGTAGCCCCTGTTCACCTAGCAGTGAGTAGGTACGGGATGTAAATCGAGGAGTTGTGAGCTTGTTGTCCCGGTGTGTGGTGTGTCCCTGGTCTCAGGCCTATCCGAAGACCGGAAATAATGAGCTCTGAGCTCGTTCCGTAGGGTAACGTCTGGCTGTTTCGTCAGAGACTGCAGCAGATCAAACAGCAGATCAATTACACACACACACACACACACACACACACACACACACACACACACACACACACACACACACACACACACACACACACACACACACGTCACATTTACCAAACCTTCACCTCACCTGCACACATCTCGTAAGTGCTTAAGACGAATATTCAATACATTACTTATAAATTAATGTTAATTATTGCATATCGCGCAATTGAAGAGGACACTAAATTAGATACTGCCCTGTTCTGACGCCTAGTAAATATCGTTAGTTGTATAAAAGTAATCATATAGGGCCGATTAAAGGTTTCTTTTCAATGGAAGGAAAGAGACAGGCACACATTGCTTATCTTTGCTTGATGTTGAATATGAAACAAGCGTATAGTACCCAACAAGCCGTAGGCTGGTTAAGACATTTTCGATCAGAGTGTCATCCGAATGTTAATGCGCGCGTTCTCAACAGTGAGGAACCACCAGGATTCACATTAACTTATACCTTATATAGTATCACTATTGCTATGAATATAAGTACAGTATAAGTTATACTACCTATCTGTGCAGTAGTATCAACACCATACTGATGGCAAACTTTCTTTTTCAAATAATAAGCTAGTTAATTTGGCAACTATGGCTACACTGATCCAGGCAGCGGCCTCACCAAGCATTCACTCTTCAGTTTTTTAGTCTTCTGTGACAGCAGTAGGTGCGTCACAGTTACTACTTTGTTTTAAGGTACGTCCACACGATCGAACAATGTTCGACGGACAAAATTGTTACCAATTACCAGTGGAAAGCGGAAAGGCTCGCTGATGACGTCATACAGGTGTCCTGCTTGGTTATAAAGGGTTTAAGCTTTTCCAGTAAATCGTAGAAGGTATTTGGGTCCATCCGCATATAGTTCGTAAAGTCCGATTCATAGCCAGTTCTCAATTCTTGGAAAATGGTTGCATGGCTTCCCCTTTCATTTCGTTTGTGCAACCAGTCCTTGCACCATTCCCTTCTTGTCATCTCCTCCTCCTCCTCACAGAGTACAGCAGTGATCATGCTGCATAGTGCAATTTTTTTGGCCTTGTTTTTTTTTTGTGTACCATCGTAGTGATGTACTGCACCAGTCGTCCAAGGCCACACACTGACTTAAATGCCTGAGTTACCATCGGACATCACCTTCGAACATTGTCCACCGGTCTTTGCCCTGTGAGCAGAGTTGAAACGGTGGTAAACAACCTCATCTGGTACCACTACTTGTTGCCAGATTCACTTCCATCGTTTCACCGCTTATGATGTCATCCTGCTTCTCCTGTGATATGGTAACGATTTTGTCCGTCGAACATTGTTCGATCTTGTGGACGCACCTTTAGAGTTTCTGACTCAGGATGAATCATCAAATTCCTTCCGTGCAATTTTTTTAAATGTCTGAGTGAACAAGTTAAGTTTTGTTATTTGTTATTTGAATATTTTCGATCTTATTTATCTATCATTTAGCTTATCTATAGATATTTAGCTAATTTTTGGTAGAAAATGACTGAGGTGACAGCCGGTCCATCCCTATTTTCGGACATAATTCTCATTATTCTAGGCTGTCGTGCCTCAACATGCAGGCGCGTCACTAAGCTCTTCATCTCAGCTGTTCAAACACACCGCCATGAACCGGATAAGTTTAATGAAGTTATAGATGCGGTATAGGGGGTGGGGTGTAGACCCACCCAGAGACCCCGACACCATCTTAGATATCCCATTTATCAGTTATTTCTAGCTATTTCTATGTATTATAGGCCTGTCTTGCCACATAATGGTGGTGTTTTTCTTAGCTTTCATATCAGCTATTACGGTACACCAGCCATGGGAAGGATTAAGTTTGGTGAACGTTTATGTGAGGTACAAAGGAAGGTCGATCCCTCCACAGCCCCGTTGCCATCTTTGATATGTTTACCCTGACCAACCCAGAATCCAGGATTATTTTCTTAAATTCATGGTCAATTTATTTTAGCTCAATAAGTAAGATTTTATGCTTTCTACAACATTGTGTTTGAAGAGTTTTCCGTGAGTGTGTGAGGTGCAACATATTGTTGTAGGCATTGTTTTTGTGTTAAATAGACGTTTTTTGGGGTCAAATTTTGAGACCGACTAAGAAAAAAAATTGTTAGAACAAGTATCAAGTTGTTATGGTTATAAAAAGAAAGTTGGTGTGTTTTAAAGTGTTTTTCCTTCCTGGTCAGTGGAATTAGTTGAGAGTAGAATTATTTTCTAACGGTGTTATTGTTCCAATTATAGTTTTGTTGTTACCCCACTGTGAATTATTTATTTCTGACGGACCCCCTCTAAACTGTTGGAAAAGACTGTCCATATTTCTAAAGTTTGTTTCAAACCTTTTAAGTGAGAATAAGCGGACATTTCATTTTTTTTAAGGAGGGGGTCAAGGTTCTAACAATTTACTTAAAGTTCTTTTTAAAAATCTTGAATATTACTGGGGTTTGAAATCCTTTTATATTTTTCATACAATTTAAATCATGTACCAAGTCAGAATATGTGTAACATTCGGGTCTGGCGTCGTTTTTTTAAACGCTCATTTTCAAAATGATTTACGTAACGTAGATAAGTCTGCCTTGTCCTGGGAGGGCAGCCAGGGCCAGGCCATGACGTCGTCAGCCCACAAACCAAGCCCAGCTGAGCCGTGACATCCCGATGGCGAGAGCTTCCCAGCTGCCCTCCATTCGTCCATATATAGAGTATGCTTTACTGTGTTACGTGTGTGTGTGTGTGTGTGTGTGTGTGTGTGTGTGGACCAGTATTTTATTGGACATAAGGTGATGTTCTGTGTGTGTGTGTGTGTGTGTGTGTGTGTGTGTGTGTGTGTGTGTGTGTGTGTGTGTGCGTGTGTGTGTGTGTGTGTGTGTGTTGACTTCATTTTTATTGGACATAATGGTTGTGTGTGTGTGTCTGTCTGTCTGTCTGTCTGTCTGTCTGTCTGTGTGTGTGTGTGTGTGTGTGTGTGTGTGTGTGTGTGTGTTGACTTCATTTTATTGGACATAATGTGTGTGTGTGTGTCTGTCTGTCTGTCTGTCTGTCTGTCTGTCTGTCTGTCTGTCTGTGTGTGTGTGTGTGTGTGTGTGTGTGTGTGTGTGTGTGTGTGTGTGTGTGTGTGTGTGTGTGTGTGTGTGTGTGTGTGTGTGTGTGTGTACCCTATTTTTTGCTCTATAAATGGGTATGCAGTGTGTGTGTGTGTGTGATTCACTGTTTGATCTGCTGCAGTCTCTGATGAGACAGCCAGACGTTAGTTACCCTACGGAACGAGCTCAGAGCTCATTATTTCCGATCTTCGGATAGACCTGAGACCAGGCACACACCACACACCGGGACAACAAGGTCACAACTCCTCGATTTACAACATCCCGTACCTATTCACTGCTAAGTGAACAAGGGCTACACGTGAAAAGAGACACCCAAATATCTCCACTCGGCCGGGGAATCGAACCCCGGTCCTCTGGCTTGTGAAGCCAGCGCTCTAACTACTGAGCTACCGGGCCGTGTGTGTGTGTGTGTGTGTGTGTGTGTGTGTGTGTGTGTGTGTGTGTGTGTGTGTGTGTGTGTGTAATTCACCTCGGTCGTCTGCTGGTCGTCCAGCCAGTCTTCCCCATTACGGAGCGAGCTCAGAGCTCATAGACCGATCTTCGGGTAGGACTGAGACCACAACACACTCCAAGCACCGGGAAAGCGAGGCCACAACCCCTCGAGTTACATCCCGTACCTATTTACTGCTAGGTGAACAGGGGCTCCACATTAAGAGTTGTGTGTATGTGTAATTCACTGTTTGATCTGCTGCAGTCTCTGACGAGACAGCCAGAGGTTACCCTACGGAACGAGCTCAGAGCTCATTATTTCCGATCTTGGGATAGGTCTGAGACCAGGCACACACCACACACCGGGACAACAAGGTCACAACTCCTCGATTTACATCCCGTACCTACTCACTGCTAGGTGAACAGGGGCTACACGTGAAAGGAGACACACCCAAATATCTCCACCCGGCCGGGGAATCGAACCCCGGTCATCTGGCTTGTGACGCCAGCGCGTCACAAGCCAGATGACCGTGTGTGTGTGTGTGTGTGTGTGTGTGTGTGTGTGTGTGTGTGTGTGTGTGTGTGTGTGTGTTGTTGTTGTTGTTGTTGTTGTTGTTGTTGAGGGGAAGACAAGGTTGGAATTGGCTCCACCACTCGTGGCTCTACTCCGCCCTTGCTCATCTCACTCTGAAACATTTCTGCAGGGCGCCTGCAGTATTTTCAAAAGGCTCTACGTCAGTATACACACAGAAAGTCATAAACTATTTATCATCATTACCACTGTATACACGCATATTATATATATATATATATATATATATATATATATATATATATATATATATATATATATATATATATATGAATATGAAAAAAAGGAAAACAAATCAAATCTTAAAACCAACAATCCGTATTACTTGAAAAAGATAAAAATTTAAAATATCCCGCACGAATTACGCCGCGGCTAAACTCTACGGAAAAGACCCTCACGTTTCACTAAGTCCACGGCACAGCCCATTTTGAAAATTTAAATCTTCCTTTGTGCTCCCTAAATACTTTCAAACTGTTCATGTTGACAATATTGGTGTTAATGTCGTATTTTTTATGCTTGTTGGTGTCTTGTTGTGTGTGCGCTGCTGTTCTTGACACTGGCGTGTTTGTTGGGTGGAGTGGCGAACAAAATGCGGTGTTGGTGGTGGTAGAGGGTGATGACAGCAAGGAGCGCGGGGAGGGGTTACTGAGAGAGAGAGAGAGAGAGAGAGAGAGAGAGAGAGAGAGAGAGAGAGAGAGAGAGAGAGAGAGAGAGAGAGAGAGAGAGAGAGAGAGAGAGGAGCTGTCTGCATATTACTGTAATATTTTATGCAGGAGAGGAAACTAGTGAAGGGCAACATCAAATTGGAAAAAAGGCACACTGAGTTGCCAGTTCTATTAAAGATCATAAGGGTTATCCAGAAGTGAGAAACAAATATCTTGAAACCTCCCTCTAATTATAAAGTCAAGTCGTAGGAAGATGGAAATACCACCACCACCACAACCACCAATACACAACGCACTGACACCACCAACATCAACACTTTCTAAAGGTGCCTACTGACTTACTGCATTTCCACGCATCGTTTCATCGTTGCGTATCACCTTATAATGCTATACGGTGCAACAGGGTATGATACCCACTGTTTCCTAGCCCCGTGGTGTATTATTGTTGAGTGATGCAACAGTGTCATTCAGTTTCTTCCTGACCGTAACAATGTGTGCAAATGTGCAGTTGTCTGAGGCCGCGTTTAGTTTTTTTATTCTTGAACATCAGATCAGTAGAAGGAAGTGCGAGCGAATGCGTTGGTGGGTGTCTACACTCTATGCAAGTAGGCACATGTTTAATGGAACAGCTACTACGTTGGCTAACTTAACATCCAGCATGTGACGGAACTGTATAAAATTTAACAAGGATACACACAACTGATTTTGAGTTTGTCTGCAATTGCGATCAAAATTGGAAAGATACTCGTGCCCGTCCACGACAACACTGAATTTGCAACGGGACAATGCCACGCTGCCCGTCCCCACAAACACACACACACACACACACACACACACACACACACACACACACACACACACACACACACACACACACACACACACACACACACACACACACACACACACACACACACACACACACAGAGAGAGGACCGGGGTTCGATTCCCCGGCCGGGTGGAGATATTTGGGTGTGTCTCCTTTCACGTGTAGCCCCTGTTCACCTAGCAGTGAGTAGGTACGGGATGTAGTAAATCGAGGAGTTGTGACCTTGTTTTCCCGGTGTGTGGTGTGTGCCTGGTCTCAGGCCTATCCGAAGATCGGAAATAATGATCTCTGAGCTCGTTCCGTAGGGTAACGTCTGGCTGTCTCGTCAGAGACTCCAGCAGATCAAACAGTGAAACACACACACACACACACACACACACACACAGACGGTGTTGGTTGAGGTGGTAGTTCTGGCGACTCATGTGACTTCGGCTTTAAACGTCAGGAGTAAACGCTTTTTTACTAACACCATTTGGCAATGTTTAGTATGACCAAAAATTAGAGGAAAGTGTCTTGTACACAGTGTCAAAGTATCATTCCGATGAATTCATTAGTTTGAAAGATATTCGCGAAAAACAATGACTCACTCTCCTTGAAATGCGTAGTAGGGTGGCGTGAAAGGATAAGTCAATGTTCAGGTCCATAACTTCGCAACGATAGAGCCATACAACTGGAGGGTAAGCCTTGCCCCATGTCACCTCATCAAACAGAGCAGATCAGAATATATGCAAGAAGGGGACAGGCGTGGGAAACTGCTGACGTAACATGTCGTGACTTGACATTACCTATCCTCACTCAAAGAACAGCAATAGGTATTAATAGAAGAAGAAGGAGAGAGAGAGAGAGAGAGAGAGAGATAAGGTTATTTACTAGAAGTGTCAGCTTGCAGCGTCTAACTGTTACAAAGACTATCTCCATTTTATTCTGGTCATTCATGCACTATATAAAGCAGAGTTCAATATAATTACCTTCCAGTAGTACACCTCTCCATCCCCTTTTGTGTTTCTTGTTAATGCAGGCACCAGTTATAATGCTATAAAGTACTTATACCTTATTTCAAAGTGTGGTGCGCACCATTGTTATTGTACCGCACTAATAGCCCTATTCAGAAACGATTTGCACTCTCACGACGCCTATTTCCAAAGGCTCTAATAGAAGATACTCATGTTTTCAAGGGTATTTTTATGGTTTTGGTGATGGACTAGATTTTTAATTAATCATAAGGAGAAACTGTCTTGAAAACCCAGCTAGTTGTCTAAAGGGGACTTCAAAAATTGTCGTGGTGAAAAAGCAAGGCGTTTCTGTATATGGCCAATGTCACTCACTCACGACCTCTGCTTACGGCCAAATAACCTTTAACCACCATCGTCAAGTGTGGACACCTTCGCGGGCAGAGTCTGCACACTTTGCTGGGTAATGGCGCACGCACACACGCACGCACCCATGCGATTTACTAATATCACACACACACACACACGTGTACACACACACACACACACACACACACACACACGAAAAGCTCGACCGTGTGGACGTGTCATAACACCTACAGTACACAACCATCCTCCCCACTCATTGTAACTACCATACGCTAATTGTCCACATGTGACTCCTTCAGTGCACGACACACCTTCCTAATACAGCCTGTCCATCCCGTCACTTTCCCATCACCGTCCCATCACTAATGACACTGTGGCACCATTAATTAACTACCCTTCACTATCTATCCACTCACTCCCACACGTCAC
Source organism: Portunus trituberculatus (assembly GCF_017591435.1). Classification (NCBI taxonomy): domain Eukaryota; kingdom Metazoa; phylum Arthropoda; class Malacostraca; order Decapoda; family Portunidae; genus Portunus; species Portunus trituberculatus. The sequence goes on along the minus strand of NC_059272.1, from coordinate 14,270,447 downwards.
GTCACCCCTTCAGTGCATTGTTATACAGTTTTCTAGTCAATTATCCGCCCCATTACCGTCCCATCACTGTCCCATCATGTTCCTGCCCTCCACTCTATTAACAGACTCACCCTTTCGCTTAACAGGTGGAGCTGGTGGACTAGGTGGGGCAAGCGGGGCGGTCACCGTATTCCCAGGTCTCGTGTCTGGTGATGAAATGGACGTCTGGTCACTTGCAAACAAGATATTGTTTTGCATCTCTTTCAACTGATATGAAAACAGGTAGATACATTATGCATTTTATTATATCAACAGATATTGTGTGTATCATTCACAAGATATCGTCATATCAATAGGTATGAAAAGTAAATACAAGTAACAAAAACTGCACCACGTTACAAGACATTGGCCAAACACTTAAATTAAGTATTGCATTGAAAGACTCACAAAACATCATCTTCGGAAACACCTAACAATACCTTTGTGCTTCACAACAGAAAACAAAAAAGACACTTTTGTCATCTTTCTTCGCGACACACAAGAAGGAACTGGTTGTTGTGATCACTACAGACAGAGCCACGTCTACATCAAACCTTGCAATAGTGTGAGTGAGAAGCACTCCACTACTACACCTACCCTTAACAACTACTACTTGGTACGAATTAACTGTCATGGCTTGGAAGCAAGACACATTGTGTCATCCACTGCGACGCATAGCTGTTGATGTGTGACTAGCTAGCATGCTCGCTACACTTCCTCACTAACAAGGAACGTTATTCTTCAGTCACTATCTGTTTCTCCATGGTGAACTCCAGCATGGAGTGAACACGTTGGTCATTTGCTCCTTAAGGCATAAACGATCATAATGGGTTACAGGAATGATGAGTGATGAGCACAGGACTCGTGTCCCAAGAGGATTTTTTTTTTCATGTAAGGAAGAACGCCAGCCAAGGGCAAGAAAAAAAGAAACGATTGAAAAAAAAGCCCCCTTGAGCGCTGGCTTTCTAAAAAGTGGAATAGCGTCAGCCAAAATTAGGGAGCAAATGCCTCGATACCTCCTTCTAAAAAGAAGATAAGTCGTTGGAATTCGTAAATAGAGATGCAGGGAGGGAGTTCCAGAGTTTACCAATGAAAGGGATGAAAAATGGTTAACTCTTGCGTTAAAAAGTTGGACATAATAGGGATGACAGGAAGAAGAAAGCCTTGTGCAGCGAGGCCGCAGGAGGAGGGGGAGGCATGCAGTTAGCAAGATCTGTAGAACATTTAGCATTAAAATAGCGATAAAAGATAGAGATGCAACATTTCGGCGGCAAAAGAGAGGCTGAAGACAGTCAGAGTAGGGAGTTGATGAGAAGAAAAGCTTTTCGTTCAACCCTATCTAGTAAAACTGTGTGACTTGAAGCAATTCATAGAAGCTATTTTAGCATGAGATGATGAGATATGAAGTTTCCAGTTAAGATTATAAGTAAAGGACAGACCAAGGATATTCATTGTGGAAGAGGGAGACAGCTGAGTGGCACTGAAGAAGAGGGGATAGTTGTCTGGAAGGTTTTGTCGAGTTGATAGATGGAGGAACTGAGTTTTTGAGGCATTGAAAACTGCTAGATTTTCTCTGCCCCAATTGGAAATCTTAGAAAGATCGGAAGTCAGACGTTCTGTGGCGTCCCTGCGTGATCTGTTCACTTCCTGACGGGTTGGTCGTCTCTGAAAGGGCGTGGAAAGACGTAGGGTGGTATCATCGGCGTAGGAGTAGATAGGACAAGAAGTTTGGTTAAGAAGGTCATTAATGAATAATTGAAAGAGAGTGGGGTACAGGACAGAACCCTGAGGAACCCCTCTATTAATAGATTTAGGAGAATAACAGTGGCCGTCTACCACAGCAGCAATAGAACAGTCAGAAAGGAAACTTGAAATAAAGTTGCAGACAGAAGCAAAGAAGCCGTAGGAGGGCAGTTTTGAAATCAAAGCTTTATGCCACAAACTCTATCAAAAGCTTTTGATAGAAAAAAATTCACCGAAATCTCTAAAACTGGTTACTTTCCTCTCTTGGTCTACATACTTCTATTTTAAATACTATATACATATATGTACATTGTATATTCCTATCACAATGCTATGCACAACTTCTACATATCACTGTTTTCTGCTTGTGTAGCTAAGGCATTGCAAACAACAACCTTACCCACTTCATATCTACAACTGTCTACAAAATCTACAAATTAATCCACCCAATAATCTACAAATGGTCAATGAAATACACTACACCAGTAATGAAGATTTGTGGCTAACCTTCAGAACTTCATTGGTACGTCTCCAAGAATCACCCTCTTGTTTCTCCTCCTCCTCCGCCTCATCTTATTCCTATGGTTACACCGGCAGTAGCAGTCTGGTGTCTGTTGTACGTCTTGCACGCTCACTCCAAACACTTCCCTCACTTTAGCGTTAGTAGTACTGAGTCCTGGAACAAGAGATGGAACAACATTGAAACGGCATCAACATTAATAAGCCCTGAAAAAAAACAAATAACGAGAAAGTACAAAACCTTTTAAAATGAGACACATGGATATAAAAGTGTAATGTGCAAACCACAATACTCACATCATGGTCACTCAACACTTTGTTCTAGGCTTGCTTCAGTGTAGTCATACAACTGTGGGAAGAATGTAATGCCGTCCCGTTCAATAGTGCATGCAGCCGCTCGCTCCCGTCCTCCTCAGTGCATGTTGCCGCGTAACTGGCTGGGTTGGGGTAGCTTCCATGGATGATAACACGTCGACGCATCTTCAGGAACCTGACAAACATCTATAGTGAAAATATTGCAGGTGAGATGAAAAAAAAAAAGGTATGAAGTATGAGTCGGCTAACAGTACAGTAATGGAATATTCTCAGTGTGTCAAGAACAATTTAGAAGTGTTTAAAGTTTTGGTAAAATTTCACCCACTGCTTAATTACGCCATCTTTGCCACAGCACAGCCACCATGCCAGCTTGGTGACTTGACACTTCAATGACCGCCTTTTCCTGACCGTTGGTGCTGCTGGGAAGATCGAACACTGCTGAGGGGATGGTCCACAGGGAGAGGATCTAGGCGACTCCACGCACTCGTCAACGTCTGAGGGTGGAGAATTTCACTCTCAGAAACACAGATTTATTAGAACTTAAAGATAGATTTACACTCATTCCAGGAACACATATTCAACAATACGTTAAGGAAAACTACAAAAAATTATATCACTCCTCATGAGAAATGCATATGGCAAGATAAAATTATACTTAATCAAAAGAACAACCTATCTGTAAATCGCTGATCTTAGTAATACTCGTGAGACGAAATGCATGTTCATGTATGCCAAAAATAACAAAAGTACCCTTAAATACCACATTAACTTCTTTAGGCTGCTACTAAATGTAGAGGTGAAGGGTTGAGAAGACAGACCGTAAAGTGACATTGACAGTTCAGGCAGGCCTCACCTTCACACTTGAACTTCCTGACGAGTTTGTACCCTGCATGGCCGGCACTGGCAGTAGTATGACTCTCGAGTGTTGATGCACAGAGGCTCACACACACCCGACATTCTTCTCTCGGCACTCGTCAATGCCACACAACTGCACAAACTCATCCTGCCACAAGAAAGGCATTTGCTTCAGTACTGTCAAGTTGTGATTTTTTATTGTACTGTATACAATGTAAGAAAACCTGCAACTTTTATATGAAACAATGGAGTTCAGGGCATGAGTTAAGCCTTGCGTGCCATAGTGACAAAAGCAAGGTCTTCTCCTCAGCTCTCCGTTACTGCAGTAATCATTTATGCCCTCACACATGCGCTGCTTCGGGATGCCACTTCCACCGCTGTGGAAGAACTGACTGACTGACTGATTGTTGTTCCTCTTCCGTGTGGGGGTCGTTTGCAGCTCTGCCACTATTGCACTCTGTGGGTGAAATGCTGGCTTTGTATTTTAACATCACTATTATTCATGGTTTAGACTATCGTAAGGTAAATTTAGATGGACTAAATGGTGTTTTAAGAGAGAGAGAAACTAGCAGAAATGCTGTTCATCTTAGCTGTCCGTGTTAACTTGAAATACAAGTAACCGACAAACAACAAAATTTACACTCCCACACAGCCAGTCAAAGGTCCTCATTAATGTTGCCTACAATAAGCAAGGTTGCCCAATTTCATCCACCTCTATGTATGTTGTGAATCACATTAAATATTTGTCATTATTTTCATCTTCATGTTCTCCGGCTTATATACTGTGAATTAATTAACCCCATCCACACACTAACCTACCGACTCAGTGATCATATCCAAATGATTGATCTTGCTTACAAAATACCAAAACCAGTGTTCAGTTTACTGTCCATATCAATTTGGAACACTGCCGAATTTGTTATATTGGTTAAGAATTTGAAATCATTGAACCTACCTTTGTAAAATCCTCTTGGATACTGCCAACATGAAAAACCTCAAAGTACCAACAAACGCACTTACAATTCACTTGAAACACACAGTATACACCAATACTAACACCACACCACAAAACACACACACCATACACAACTGACACACACACAAACAACTTAAATCACTCAAAACTAACCCAAAACAGCCTGCAAAACCTCAACATATAAAAAGCTCACCCAAAACACACTAGACACCAAGTGTACACACACACACACACACACACACACACACACACACACACACACACACACACACACACACACACACACACACACACACACACACACACACACACACACACACACACACACACACACACACACACACACACACACACACACACACACACACACACACACACACACACACACACACACACACACACACACACACACACACACACACACACACACACACACACACACACACACACACACACACACACACACACACACACACACACACACACACACACACACACACACACACACACACACACACACACACACACACACACACACACACACACACACACACACACACACACACACACACACACACACACACACACACACACACACACACACACACACCTCCTGAGACTAAATTTTTCAATTACTTAAGAATGAAGATTGGAACATTAAAAAAAAAAAAAAAAAATTGAGGCTGAAAACCACAAGTTGTAATTAACTTTTGCATATTTTTTTCCCAGTGTACTCATATATGTATATATGGTCTAACTGTAAACATTATTCTTATATCAGTGATAAATAGAATTTTATTCTCTAATTATTTACTTATCTTTTGCATGATCCCATTATAGTGGGAGTTTTTTTCTGATCCTCCATGTTTCATAGGATAAAAGGCAGAAACATTTCCCCATAAAAAGGCTGAATCACGACTAGAGCGGTAAAAGCCCCACCGCCGCAGACCCCAAGGCCCCCAGCCCAGAGGTGAAGGACATTCGCACCCCGGACACCAAGGTCCCCGCACCACAGACGGCAAGGCACCGCGGACCCCCAAAGACAAGCCTTCCCGTACCCTAGCCGCCACCTGTCCCTGACGCCAAGCCCCCACCTGCCCCATTATCTCCGCCCCAGCACACAGAGCGTTTTCCTGCGCGCAGCCGACGCCATTCCTCTTATCTTTTGGGGAAGCCGGGAGTACTGTAGAAAACACCACTACACTACTACTACAATCATCACCAGACATGCACGCCTTACTGACTCCAGTGTGTAGTAAACAACACTACACTACTGCTACTACTACTATCCACTCACCACGTGAGTCAGACAGAACCGAGACTGACACACACACACACTTCCTACACGACCGCTCGTCCTGTCACCTTTACCTATTGTACATCACACACTCACCTACACGACCGCTCGTCTCATTACCTCTACTTATCACACACACACACACACACACACACACACACACTGACGGTGGTGGTTCACGTGTTGCACGAAGGTGGCGTAAAAGGATAAGTCAATGTTCAGGTGCATAACTTCGCAATGATAGAGCCATACAACTGGTAGGTAAGCCTTGCCCCATGTCACCTCATCAAACAGAGCCAATCAGAATATATGCAAGAAGGGACTGGCGTGAGAACCTGCTGACGTAAGGTGTCGTGACCTGACATTACCTACCCTGACTCAAAGAACAGTAGAAGAAGAAGAAGGAGAGAGAGAGAGAGAGAGAGAGACCAAAATAATCTTAACAGAGAAAGAACAACAATAACAAACACCAGACCTTACTTTACTCACATTTCTAGAGCAGAACACGGAGATACAGGCCTGCCCGACTCCAGTGAATAGCTGCGGCCAGTCAGCGTGGTAAAAGGTGTGGGTAACCTGCGCCGTGACTTCACCACCCATATCCTCCGACACGTCCACCTCACACTGAAACACACGAAATGCACCCAAAGCATACTTATAAACACTCCAAAAAGCCTGCAACACTAATAAACAAGCTTGAAATTCCCCAAATATATCCCAAAACCAACTGTATGCATTATAAAGAACGTTATGATTAAAAGGGACACTTACCTAAATATTAAACCTTGGCTTCTCCTATTCCACCTTTATTTCTCATTTCTTCTTCATCCTTCTCCATTGTTACTCCTTCTTCCTCCTACTCCTTCCATCTACACATCTGAGCCTAGAAACACATCAAAACACTAGATATTAGACAAAATATTCAGGAAATGAAGGTTCACTTCAATATTATATGTTGGCTGCTGCTCCTCTCCCTCCTCCCTTTCTCCTTCCTTCCTCCTTATCCTCCTTTATTTCTAATTTCTTTCTCTTCCTGCTACTATTATCTACACACCTGAACCTAGAAACACAGGAAAACACGTAGAAATTACTAGATATTAGGCAAAATGTTAACGAACTGCGGATTTAGAAAAGCGGCGCCAGCCTGGGACTATCATGAGTCACCACCTGGGCTGTGGTCATCAGAGAGAACGGGAACGGGGGTGACTCTGCTAAATTACGTAAATAATTTGATTTCAAAAACACATATTAGAAAAAACGAAGCCACGGCCGAATGCTTGTTATTTTATGACGTGATAGATACTTAAACAAATTTTCAAAATATCAAAATATATCCAGCTTAACTGGTTTTAAAAAAAAATTATAAATTAAGTACGTTAAAAGTATAAAAACATTTTAACCCATAAATCTCTTAAGACGTCCTGTAAAGTCAAGCCATTTTCACTTGAGTATTTTATCACATTTCACGGAGTCTGAGCTATCTTTTGGGGCATTCTACAGCGATGTAGACTGAAGCAGAAACGTGAACAAACAAAAAGAAAAAATAAGAGCTTTTTACAACACCACCAAACACCATCTCAAAGTCCACATATTTCACTCAATACATTGATTTCACACTTAAAAGAGCACAGACGATTGTATGATATCATAAAGACCCACTTATACCATGAAATAAACAATCTCAATATTCCAAATGGGAAATTTTGACCGTTAAAAAGCCTTTAACATACGCCATAAAACACCACTAAACGCCACATATTTACCCAGCACAGGCGCTGCACACACTTCAAACACAACGAAACATTTATAGAAAACATAAAAACATGCCATGGAAACGCAATATTACCGTCAGGATATATTCGAAAAAAGAGTATTTGACCCAGCAGACTGGCGATAGAAGAGTGATGGCGTGGGTAGGGTGATGGCTAGAGGACCGCCGGGGGGAGACGGCCCGGAGAAAATCCCTGGAACAGTGGCGGCAGGACATACATATAAAGTCTTTATCATCTCACCAAACTATAATTAAGCCACAGAGAGAATTTTTGACCATGGAATATGAAATGATACACTAGTGGCTGCATTCTGACACATCTTTGGCCTATGGTAAATGAAGGAAACAAATATCAGAGGGTAATACAGACGCCTTGCTCTTTTTTCATGGTCCTTATACCATTACTTTAAAATATTTACGTACTGTTTTCACTCTCATATGTAAAGGAAACCTAACATTAAGTGAATAGGCTTATAAATACCTTTAGTAAACGAAGATTAGGCAGTGTGGAGTGTTGTGGCGAAGACTTGCCACTGCTTCTCTTGCTGTTGGTGCTATGTGCTTGGTGCTCCTTGAAAACTGTCGGTAATATAGAAACACTCCCCTTTACTTTGTGTGTGTGTGTGTGTCTGTGGGTGTGTGTCTGTGTGTGTGTCTATGGGTGTGCGTGTGCATGTGTCAGTATAACCACCACTGTTGTCACCACCACCGCTACAAGAATACTGCAGTACTGCCGTAGCAGAAGGTGGTCTGTGAACACAGGACGCATGTTTATGATAAATATGTTACTATATCTCTTATTAATGAGACGCTATGCTTATACAAATACTACATGTCGATTTATTGGTTATTGTGACATCTTTCTCTTCGTTATCGTGTCTAGCATTTGTTACTTTGTCAAAGCAGGAAATATTAAATTGTATCTATTGTACAGCGAGTGTTGGCAACTCCCACGAGGCAATAAACAAGGTGCTTAAAAGGCAGACTATAGCATTTCTCTCATTCTCTATTTCTACCGCCTGATATACGAATATTTGATAATAAACCAGGATGAAAGGATACTAAGCAGAAGAATATAGACATTTTTCTGTTTACATACACATCCAACTTGTTGATTATATACGAATTCATTGACTTATCTATCTGCCTACCTATCCATCTATGTTTGTTTTATCCAACAGTCCATTTACATATCTATCAACCTATCAATATACCCTTCTATTCATCTATCTTCAGGCAAGCATGTAAATACCACCACCACCACCACCACCACTACTGCTGCTAGTACCCGCACCAACAAACATTCGCCCCCATGAACGGTAGCGTGTCAGTAATAGGGTGTGGGCGTGGGAGTGGGCGTAGGTGGAGGCGTGAGTAAGATATACGTGGTGTCAGGCGCTTATCCGATTCCCTTTTCCTCTGTCGTCTTCAGAGGTTCTCTACACAATTGTCAGGTCGCTACACGTGCACACTCTCATACCGTAATACATGCTGAGCTAAGCGCGCCACACACCACCTACGGTACACTTCTTAGCGCCAACGTACCGTCAGTCAATCAACCAGCCAATCAGTCAGTCAGTCAGTGTGTCAGCCATTCAGTCAGTTATTCAGTCAGCCAGCCAAACAGTAAATCAACTAATCAGTCACTCAGCTAAACAGTCAGTCAGTCAGTTAGTCATTCAGTCACTCAGCCAGTCAGTGAATCAGTAAGTCCATCCATCAGTCAGTCAGTGAATCTATTAGTTAGACAGGCAATCTATCTCTCAATCCGTCAATCTATCAGCCAGTCAGTCAATCAATATTCACGATGCAAAACAAGCAAACACACCACCAATAATTACCTCCACAATCACCACCACCACCACCACCACCACCAATACACAACACACTGAAACCACCAACATCAACACTTTCTGAAGGTGCCTACTGACTTACTGCATTTCCACGCATTGTTTCATCGTTTCGTATCACATTATAATACGATACGGTGCAACAGGGTATTGTACCCACTGTTTCCTATCCGCGTGGTGTATCATCGTTGAGTGATGCAACAGTGTCATTCAGTTTCTTCCTGACCGTAGCCATGAGTGCAAATATGCAGTTGTCTGTGGCCGCGTTTAGTTTTATTCATGAATATCAGATCAGCAGAAGGAAGTGAGAGCGACGGCGTTGGTAGGTGTCTACACTCTATGCAAGTATGCACATGTTCAATGGAACAACTACTACGTTGGCTGACTTAACATCCGGTGCAGCCCTATCCTGTCAACACTGCTACGTAACGATGATACAATACGTGGAAATGCAACAAGTGTGTACCCGCCTTAATCACAACACAAACAATAATTATATAGTGTTACACCCACAACCCTGACCGCCGCAGCTCCACCGCTCGACTAGTCCAGCGGGGTGGTCAGTCAGCCAGCCAGCCGTGGTGACTGGGCGGTGGACTAATCTTCCTTCAAGACGTGTTTGTGTCCGTGGTGGAGAAAGGAACTGATGGTGATGGTGGTGGTGGTGGTGGTGGTGGTGGACAGGATTCAGGTAGGGGAGTGAGTGAGTGAGTGAGCGACTGAGTGACTGAGTGAGGAAGAGGACAGGAAAGAATAGAAGAAAAGGAAAACACACCATTTGTCTCCTCACCCCAAGCCTCTCTCTCTCTCTCTCTCTCTCTCTCTCTCTCTCTCTCTCTCTCTCTCTCTCTCTCTCTCTCTCTCTCTCTCTCTCTCTCTCTCTCTCTCTCTCTCTCTCTCTCTCTCTCTCTCTCTCTCTCTCTCTCTCTCTCTCTCTCTCTCTCTCTCTCTCTCTCTCAACGGAATGGTACTTTGACACTGTGTACTAGACGCTTTCCGCTAATTTTTGGTCATACTAAGCAATGCCAAATGATGTTAGTAAAAGCGTTTATTCATGAGATATGTGTTGGCAAGCCTCGCCAACCTATCCATACGAACGACTGCAATCCCCCATCCCATTCCTCCCTACGTTCCTCTCTCACCCTCCTCCTCCCTCTCTCCTGCTCTCTTCCCCCCCTCACGTTCGATTGTTTTTTTTGTTTTTTTTTTTTTTACATTACAAGGGCACTGGCCAAGGGAAATCAAAGTGTTGAAAAAAAAAATCCCGCTGGTTGCCAGGCCCTGTTAAGAGGAAAGTAGGAGAAAGAGAAAAAACAAAAAAATCTAAAAGGAGGGTCCAGTTAACGTAAGAGGTGTCTTGACACTCCTCTTTTGAAAGAGTTTAAGTCATAGGCAGGTGGAAATACAGACACAGGTAGAGAGTTCCAGAGTTTACCAGTGTAGGGAATGAAGGAGTGAAGATACTGGTTAACTCTTGCATTAGGAAGATGGACAGAATAGGGATGAGAAGAAGTAGAGAGTCTTGTGCAGCGAGGCCGCAGGAGGGGGAAGGCATGCAGTTAGCAAGTTCAGAAGAGCAGACAGCATGAAAACAGCGGTAGAAGACAGATAAAGATGCAACATTGCGGCGGTGACTTAAAGAATCAAGACAGTCAGTTAGAGGAGAAGAGTTGATAAGACGAAAAGCTTTAGATTCCACCTTGTTTAGTAAAGCTGTGTGTGTGGATCCCCCCCAGACATGAGAGCCATACTCCATACACGGGCGGATAAGGCCCTGTACAGAGCAAGCAGCTGGGAGGGAGAGAAAATGGACGAAGACGCCACAGGACACCTAACTTCTTGGAAGCTGATTTAGCAAGAGTAGAGATGTGAAATTTCCAGTTTAGATTTTTAGTGAAGGATAGACCGAGTGTGTTTAATGTAGAGGAGAGGGAAGTTGAGTGTTATTGAAGAAGAGAGGATAGTTGTCTGGAAGGTTATGTCGAGTAGATAGTTGTAGAAATTGAGTTTTGAGGCATTGAACAAAACCAGGTTTCTCTGCCCCAATCAGAAACAAGTGAAAGATCAGAAGTTAGGCGTCCTATAGCATCTCGCCTTGAGTCATTTAATTGTTGTTGGGTTGGGCGTCTGTTGAACGCTGTTGAATAATGCAAGGTGGTATCATCAGCATAGGAGTGGATAGGGCATTGAGTCAGATTTAGGAGATCATTGATGAATAATAGAAAGAGAGTGGGTGATAGGACAGAACCCTGTGGAACACCACTGTTGATAGTTTTAGGGAAGAACAGTGACCGTCTACTACAGCAGCAATAGAACGATCGGAAAGGAAACTGGAGATGAAGGTACAGAGAGAAGGATAGAATCCGTAGGAGGGTAGTTTAGAAATTAAAGATTTGTGCCAGACTCTATCGAAGGCTTTCGATATGTCAAGGCCGACAGCAAAGGTTTCACCGAAGTCCCTAAAGAGGATGACCAAGATTCAGTTAGGAAAGTAAGAAGATCACCAGTAGATCTGCCTTTACGGAAACCATACTGGCAATCAGAGAGAAGGTTGTGAGCTGATAGATGCCTCATTATCTTCCTATTAAGGATAGACTCAAAGGCTTTAGAAAGGCAGGAAATCAAAGCTATAGGGCGGTAGTTAGAAGGATTGGAGTGGTCACCTTTTTTAGGGACAGGTTGAATGTGAGCAAACTTCCAGCAAGAAGGATAAATAGAAGTAGAGAGACACAGATGAAAGAGTTTGACCAGGCAGTGAGCGAGTTCGGAAGCACAGTTTTTGAGAACAACAGGAGGGACTCCATCCGGACCGTAAGCCTTCCGAGAATCAAGGCCAGAGAGGGCCAGGAAAACGTCTTTATAAAGAATTTTAATTTTAGGGATGAAGTAGTCAGAGGGTGGAGGAGTAGGAGGAATATGCCCAGAATCATCCAAAGTTGAGTTGGTAGCAAAGGTTTGAGCGAAGAGTTCAGCTTTAGAAAAAGAAGAGACAGCTGTAGAGCCATCTGGATGAAGTAAAGGAGGGAAAGACGAAGAAGTAAAGTTGTTAGAGATATTATTGGCTAGATGCCAGAAATCTCGAGAGGAGTTAGAATTGGAAAGACTTTGACATTTTCTATTGATGAAAGAGTTTTAGTAAGTTGGAGAATAGATTTGGCATGATTACGGGCAGAAATATATAGGGCATGAGTTTCAGCAGTTGGATGGCTACGGAACCGTTTGTGAGCCGCCTCTCTATCATTGACAGCACGAGAACAAGCAGAGTTAAACCAAGGCTTTTTAGCTTTAGGGTTAGAGAAAGTATGAGGAATGTATAGCTCCATGCCAGAGATAATCACCTCTGTTATGCGCTCGGCACAAAGAGAAGGATCTCTGACATGAAAACAATAATCATCCCAAGGAAATCAGAATAGTACTGCCTTAGTTCCTCCCACTTAGCAGAGTTAAAATGCCAGAAGCACCTCCGCTTAGGCGGGTCCTGAGGCTGCACTGGAGTGATAGAACAGGTAACGGAAATTAGATTGTGGTCGGAGGAGCCCAACGGAGAGGAAAGTTTAACAGAGTAAGCAGAAGGGTTGGAGGTTAGGAAAAGATCAAGAATGTTGGGCGTGTCTCCAAGGCGGTCAGGAATACGGGTAGGGAACTGCACTAGCTGCTCTAGGTCATGAAGGATAGCAAAGTTGAAGGTTTGTTCACCAGGTTGGTCAGTGAAAGAAGATGAAAGCCAAAGCTGGTGGTGAACATTGAAATCCCTAAAATGGAGATCTCAGCAAAGGAAAGTGAGATAAGATGTGCTCCACCTTGGAAGTCAAATAGTCAAAGAATTTTACATAGTCAGAGGAATTAGGTGAGAGGTATACAGCACAGATGAATTTAGTTAGAGAGTGACATTGAAGTCTTAGCCAGATGGTAGAAAATTCTGAAGATTCAAGATTGTGGGCACGAGAGCAAGTGGTGTCGTTACGCACGTATGCGCAACATCCAGCTTTGGATTGAAAATGAGGATAGAGCAAGTAGGAGGGAACAGAAAAGGGGCTGCTGTCAGTAGTCACAGACAACTGTGTTTCGGTTAGGAAGAGAAGATGAGGTTTAGTAGAGGAGAGGTGGTGTTCCACAGATTGAAAATTAGAACGAAGGCCACGAATGTTGCAGAAATTGATAGTGAAAGTATTAGATGAAGTGTCAAGACACCCAAGGTCGACAGCAGAGGGCAGTCCGACCTGGGGACTATGGTCCCTCCCAGAGGGGACTCCGAGGCAGGGCGTGGTGAAGCCATTATTAAATTTTGATTTGAAGAGAGTGTAAAAGTGTAAGGTGTTGTAGTGTAGTGTAGGAAGTAGTAGTACGTTAGTTCTGGCGACTCAAGTGAATTCGGCTTTAAACGCCATGAGTAAACGCTTTTGCTAACACCATTTGGCAATGCTTAGTATGACCAGAAATTAGAGGAAAGTGTCTTGTACACAATGTCGAAGTATCATTCCGATAAATTCATTAGTTTGAAAGATATTCGCGAAAAACAATCACTCACTCTCCGTGAAATGCGTAGTAGGGTGGCGTAAAAGCATAAGTCAATGTTCAGGTCCTTAATTTGCAACGATAGAGCCATACAACTAGGGTAAGCCTTGCCCCATGCCACCTCGTCAAACAGAGCAGATCAGAATATAAGCAAGAAGGGACAAGCGTGAACCTGCTGACGTAACGTGTCGTGACCTGACATCACCTATCCTCACTCAAAGAACAGTAGTAGGTAGTAATAAGAAAGAAAAAAGAAAGAAAATTGAAGAAAGAGAGAGAAGAAGGAAAAGAGAGAGAGAGAGAGAGAGAGAGAGAGAGAGAGAGAGAGAGAGAGAGAGAGAGAGAGAGAGAGAGAGCAAAAATCTTAACAGAAAAAGAACAACAACAAACACCACATTACTTTACTCATTTCTAGAGCAGAACACGGAGATACAGGCCTGCCACCTCAGTGAAAAGCAGCCAGTTAGCGTGGTGAAAGGTGTTAACCTGCGCGTGACTTCACCACCCATATCCTCCGACACGTCCACCTCAAACTGAAACACACGAAATGCACTCAAAACATACTTATAACACTCAAAACAGCTGCAACACTAATGAACATGTTTGAAATTCCCAAATACATCCCAAAACTAACAGTATGCATTATAAAGAACGTTAGGATTAAAAGAGACACATACCAAATATTAAAGAGAGAGAGAGAGAGAGAGAGAGAGAGAGAGAGAGAGAGAGAGAGAGAAGTTGTTTACTAGATGTGTCAGCTTGCTGCGTCTAACTGTTACAGACTATCTCCATCTTATTCTGGTCATTCATGCACTATATAAAGCAGAGTTCAATATAATTACCTTCCAGCAGTACACCCTCCATCCCCATTTGTGTTTCTTGTTAATGCAGGCACCAGTTATAATGGTATAAATATACCTTATTTCAAAGTGTGGTCCACCATGGTTAATGTACCGCATAGCATTCAGAAACATTTGCTCTCTCACGCCTATTTCAAATCAATAGAAGATACTCATGTTTTCAAGGGTATTTTAGGTTGGTGATGGACTAGATTTCTAATTAATCATAAGGAGAAACTGTCTTGAAAACCCAGCTAGTTGTCAAAAACTTGAAAATTGTCGTGGTGTTTCTGAATACAATGTCACTCAACGAACTCTGCTTACCAAATAACCTTCAACCACCATCGTTAAGTTTTGACAGTCGACTCAGAGTCTGCAAACTTTGTTGGTTAATCACACACACACACACACACACACACACACACACACACAGTAGGCCAAGAAATCGACCGTGTGGACGTGTCAACACCCACAGTACACAACCATCACTCCGTAATACCATAGAATTAATTACTTAACATCCACCAGCTAATTGTTCACATGTGAGTCTTTCAGTGCACGACACATAGTACAGCCTGTCCATGTCACTGTATCACGTGTCATCATAATGACACTGTGGCACATTAATTAACTACCTTCACTATCCAATCACACACGTCACGTCATTCAGTGCATTATACAGAATTCTAGTCAATTATCTGCCCCATTACCGTCCCATCATGTTCCTGTCCACTCTATTAACAGACTCACACACACACTGAGCATGAGCTGGTAAACCATGCAATCATGTTCCCAGGTCTCGTGTCTGGTGATGAAATGGACGTCTGTTCACTGATTGTGGTGGTGGTGGTCAGTTGCCAAATGGAAATATTCTAACTCACCAGATCCACTTGAAAACAAACTAAATCATTGTTACACACACAAATGTTCCTAGACGAAGTGTTACACAGCTAATCAGTATAGGACCCGTTGACTCAGCGTATCCGCTCCGCCAGCCGAGATGACTAACCTTCCTTCAAGACGTGTTTGTGTCCGTGGTGGAAAAAGGAACTCATGGTGATGGTGGTGGTGGTGGTGGACAGGATTCAGGTAGAGGAGTGAGTGAGCGAGTGAGTGAGGAAGAGGACAGGATAGAATAGAAGAAAAAGGAAAAATAAAACCATCTTATTAAAACACACCATTTGTCTCCGTCTACACCCAGCCTCTCTCTCTCTCTCTCTCTCTCTCTCTCTCTCTCTCTCTCTCTCTCTCTCTCTCTCTCTCTCTCTCTCTCTCAACGGAATGGTACTTTGACACTGTGTACTAGACGCTTTCCGCTAATTTTTGGTCATACTAAGCAATGCCAAATGATGTTAGTAAAAGCGTTTACTCTTGAGATATGTGTTGCCAAGCCTCGCCAACCTATCCATACGAACGACTGCAATCCCCCATCCCATTCCTCCCTACGTTCCTCTCTCCCACTCGCTTCCCCCCTCCTCCTCCCTCTCTCCTGCTATCTTCCCCCCTCCACGTTCGATTGTGTACGTTAGTTCTGGCGACTCATGTGAATTCGGCTTTAAACGCCATGAGTAAACGCTTTTACTAACACCATTTGGCAATGCTTAGTATGACCAGAAATTAGAGGAAAGTGTCTTGTACACAATGTCGAAGTATCATTCCGATAAATTCATTAGTTTGAAAGATATTCGCGAAAAACAATCACTCACTCTCCGTGAAATGCGTAGTAGGGTGGCGTAAAAGCATAAGTCAATGTTCAGGTCCTTAATTTCGCAACGATAGAGCCATACAACTGGAGGGTAAGCCTTGCCCCATGTCACCTCGTCAAACAGAGCAGATCAGAATATAAGCAAGAAGGGACAAGCGTGGGAACCTGCTGACGTAACGTGTCGTGACCTGACATTACCTATCCTCACTCAAAGAACAGTAGTAGGTAGTAATAAAAGAAGAAGAAAAAGAAGTAGAAGTAGAAGTAAAAGTAGAAGTAGGAGAAGGAGAAGAAGGAGAGAGAGAGAGAGAGAGAGAGAGAGAGAGAGAGAGAGAGAGAGAGAGAGAGAGAGAGAGAGAGAGAGAGAGAGAGACCAAAATAATCTTAACAGAAAAAGAACAACAACAACAAACACCACACCTTACTTTACTCACATTTCTAGAGCAGAACACGGAGATACAGGCCTGCCCGACCTCAGTGAAAAGCTGCGGCCAGTTAGCGTGGTAAAAGGTGTGGGTAACCTGCGCCGTGACTTCACCACCCATATCCTCCGACACGTCCACCTCAAACTGAAACACACGAAATGCACTCAAAACATACTTATAACACTCAAAACAGCTGCAACACTAATGAACATGTTTGAAATTCCCCAAATATATCCCAAAACTAACAGTATGCATTATAAAGAACGTTAGGATTAAAAGAGACACTTACCTAAATATTAAAGAGAGAGAGAGAGAGAGAGAGAGAGAGAGAGAGAGAGAGAGAAGGTTGTTTACTAGAAGTGTCAGCTTGCTGCGTCTAACTGTTACAAAGACTATCTCCATCTTATTCTGGTCATTCATGCACTATATAAAGCAGAGTTCAATATAATTACCTTCCAGCAGTACACCTCTCCATCCCCTTTTGTGTTTCTTGTTAATGCAGGCACCAGTTATAATGGTATAAAGTGCTTATACCTTATTTCAAAGTGTGGTGCGCACCATGGTTAATGTACCGCACTAATAGCCCTATTCAGAAACGATTTGCACTCTCACGACGCCTATTTCCAAAGGCTCTAATAGAAGATACTCATGTTTTCAAGGGTATTTTATGGTTTTGGTGATGGACTAGATTTCTAATTAATCATAAGGAGAAACTGTCTTGAAAACCCAGCTAGTTGTCTAAAGGGGACTTGAAAAATTGTCGTGGTGAAAAAGCAAGGCGTTTCTGAATATGGCCAATGTCACTCACTCACGAACTCTGCTTACGGCCAAATAACCTTCAACCACCATCGTTAAGTTTTGACACCTTCGAGGGCAGAGTCTGCACACTTTGCTGGTTAATGGCACACACACACACACACACACACACACACACACACACACAGTAGGCCAAGAAAAGGTCGACCGTGTGGACGTGTCAAAACACCTACAGTACACAACCACCCTCCCCACTCAATGTAACTACCATACGCCTAATTAATTACCTTAACTACCCTCCACCAGCTAATTGTTCACATGTGAGTCTTTCAGTGCACGACACACCTTCCTAGTACAGCCTGTCCATCCCGTCACTGTCCCATACCCGTCCCATCACTAAGGACACTGTGGCACCATTAATTAACTACCTTTCACTATCCAATCACTCCCACACGTCACGTCACCCCTTCAGTGCATTATTATACAGATTTCTAGTCAATTATCTGCCCCATTACCGTCCCATCATGTTCCTGCCCTCCACTCTATTAACAGACTCACCCTTTCACTGAGCAGGTGGAGCTGGTAAACTAGGTGGGGCAAGCGGGGCGGTCACCGTGTTCCCAGGTCTCGTGTCTGGTGATGAAATGGACGTCTGTTCACTGATTGTGGTGGTGGTGGTGGTGGTGGGCAGTTGCCAAATGGAAATATTCTAACTCACCAGATCCACCTTGAAAAGCCGCTAAAGGTCGCTAAATCATTGTTGTACAGGCTACAAATGTTCCTAGACGAAGTAAGTGGCTTGACTTACACATAGGCTAATCAGTATAGGACCCCGTTGACTCTAAAAAGGAACGTTTATCCCTCCCGTGACGCAGAGCAAACTTGTCTTGAGAGCCTCGCTCGCCACCCTCTCATCACTTGCCTTTTAACTCCGATTGATAATTAATTGATTGATTGATTGATAAGTTTATTGTTGTAGCAATGCATACACCATCGAAATGTTGTCCATTTCCCTATGAATGAACCTATCAAATTACCAGTTTATCTATCTATATATCCACACACAAGCATGTAAATATCTCCACCAGCACCGCCAACACCACCCACACCTAACCACCCTCGCTTTCATGGACGGGAGTGAGTCAATTTACACATTACTACTAGTATTTCCATGCAACTATATTGTGGCATCATATCACCTCAGACGCTGTGGGGCCATGCAACAAATTGTTTACTAATTTCGCTTCACTTGCAAACCAGATATTGTTTTACATCTCTTTCAACTGATAGGAAAACAGGTCGATACATATGCATTTTATTATATCAAGAGACATTGTGTTACCATTAGAAATATATAGGAATATCATTCACAAGATATCGTCATATCAATAGGTATGAAAAATAAATACAAGTAACAAAAACTGCACCACGTTACAAGACATTGGCCAGACACTTAAATTAGGTATTGCATTGAAAGACTCACAAAACATCATCTTCAGTAACACGTAACAATACCTTTGTGCTTCACAACAGAAAACTAAAAAGACACTTTTGTGGTTATCTTCAAGACACAAGAAGGAACAGGTTCTTGTGATCACTACAGACACAGCCACGTGTACATCACACCTTGCAATACTGTGAGTGAGAAGCACTCCACTACTACTACTACTACTACCCTTAACAACTACTACTTGGTACAAATTTACTGTCATGGCCTGGCAGCAAGACACATCGTGTGATCATCCACCGCGACGCACAGCTAGCCGTTGATGTGTGACTAGGCAGCATGCTCGCTACACTCCCTCACTAAGAAGATGGCGTCTCCTAACAAGGAACGTTATCACTAAGTGTTTCTCCATGCATGGTGAATTCCAACATGGAGTGAACACGTTGGTCATTTGGTGCTTAAGCCATAAACGATTATGATGGGTGACAGGAATGATGGGTGATGAGCAGAGGAATCGTGACCCAAGAGGTTACCTTCCTCTCTTGGTCTACACTCTCCTTTTTTAAATACTATATACATATGTACACTGTACACCCTATTACCATGTTATGCATAACTTTTAAATATTACTGTTTTATGCTGCTTTAGATAAGGCATTGCAAAAAACCTTACCCACTACATATCTACAACTGTCTACGTACAAATTCTACAAATTTATCCACCCAATCTACAAATGGTCAATGAAATACACTACACCAGTGATGAAGATCTGTGGCCAACCTTCAGAACTTCATTGGTACGTCTCCAAGAATCACCCTTTTCTTCTTCCTCTTCCTTTTTTTCCTCTTCTTGTTCCTTTGGCAACACCGGCAGTAGAAGCAGTCTGGTGTCTGTTGTATGTCGTGCACGCTCACTCCAAAAACTTGCCTCACTTCTTTGGCGTTAGTAGTACTGAATTCTGGAACAAGAGATGGAACAATATTGAAATGGCATCCTCATCAATGCTTGTTGTCTTGTGGTACACAGGGTTGGGGAAGGGATTGTGGATGATTTAACGATAAGGATGGTATGTTAAGGAGAGCCAAGGTGGATCGGGTTTGCGTGGGTGGCTCTGTAGGCCTAAAAAGGAAAACTGCCGTACCACGCGCATAATTAATACTAGCGGAGAAACTTTACGAGTAGGGATTATGGAATGTTGTGCATGGTAGAAATATTAGTGTTAGCATTAAGTGTACTACAACATGTATAAGGAGGAATAGAGTAAGAAAGGCAGGGTATTTAACATTGTGTGAGTTGGCACGCGGGGCAGTAGATTTGAGTGGGGGGCAGTAAAGGACGCGATCTCGGGTGAAGGGAGTGGCACTCTCTACTCGGACATTGGTGGACGCATCACGGTGAGCGAGGGTCTCTGATCACGTGGGTAATGTGATCAGGGCAGCGGAGTTTCGTGGCAATATAATCAAGGGTGTCATTATGTTGAGTTAAGTGGTGTATTCAACTGGGGATAGTGTGTTATGGGTGCCTCTCGTGTTTCTCTGTTGTTGGTTCAGAGTGCCGCGTCACTTTCATTGTTTTTTGTTCTAATGTACTTTACTATATTTGAAATATATATAAAATTGACTTGGAAGAGAGTTTTCCTTCAATGAAAATCCCAGCCCGTGTGGTACAATGATAACACGTCGACGAATCTTCAACAACTTGACAAACATCTTTAGAGTCAAAATGTTGCAGGTGAGATAAAAGAGAGAGAGAGAGAGAGAGAGAGAGAGAGAGAGAGAGAGAGAGAGAGAGAGAGAGAGAGAGAGAGAGAGAGAGAGAGAGAGAGAGAGAGAGAGAGAGAGAGAGAGAGAGAGAAAAACCTATGAAGTATGAGTTGGCCAAGTATACGGTATTGGAATATTTTCAATGTGTCAAGAATAATTTCGGTACTGTTTAAATTTTGGAGGAATCACATGCACATCTTAATTACGACATCTTAGCCACAGAACAGCACAGCCAAAAGGCATACACAGCAAGACCCCAGAGCATGAAGGAGTGAAAGATTAGTTAACTCACACCAACAGCTAGGCAAAGAACCCCGAGGGAGCCCAGCACAACACCCACCACCATGCCAGCTTGGGGATTTTGACACTTCAATGACCGTCTTCTCCTGACTGTTGCTGCTGATGGGCAGACCGAACACTCCCTCAGGGAGAGGATCTGGACGACTCCACGCACTCGTCAACGTCTGTGGTGGAGAAATACACTCTCAGAAACACAGATTTATTAAAACTTAAGGAAAGATGTTAAAAAAGAGGAAAGGAGAAAGTTCCACGTTTTTCAGGAACACACATTCAGAGATACGTTAAGGAAAACTACAACAATTATATCTCTAAATACAAATGCATATGGCAAGGTAAAATTATACCAAATCATGAAGAACAAACTATCCTCAAATCGCTGATCTCAGTAATACTCGTGAGATAAAATGCATGTTCATGTATGCCAAGAATAACAAGAGTGCAATTAAATACCACACTAACTTCTTTAGGCTGCTAAGTGTAGAGATGAAGGGTTGAGACGTTTAAGAAGAGAGACCGTAGAGTGACAGTGACAGTCCGGTCAGGCCTCACCTTCACAGTTGAACTTCCAGACGAGTGTGTACCCTGTATGGCCGGCACTGCCAGTAGTATGACTCTCGAGTGTTGATGCAAAGGGCTCACACACCAGACATTCTTCTCCCGGCACTCGTCAATTCCACACAGCTGCATAAACTCATCCTGCCACAAGAAAGGCATTTCCTTCAGTACTGTCAAGTTGTGATTTTTTTTATACTGTATACAATGTAAGAAAACCTGCAACTTTTATATGAAACAATGGAGTTCAGGGCATGAGTTAAGCCTTGCGTGCCAGAGTGACAAAAGCAAGGCCTTCTCCTCACCTATCCATTACTGCAGTAGTCACTGAAGCCGTCACACATGCACTGCTTCTGGGTGCCATTGACACCACCGTAGGAAAACTGACTGTCTGAGGCACACAAGTCGTTGTTCTTCCGTGCGAGGGTGGTCTCTAGGTCTATCTGCCAGCATTGCATTGTGTGAGTGAGATGATGGACTTGTATTTTAACACCACTATTATTCATGGTTTAGACTATCTTAGGGTAAATTTAAATGAACAAAATGGTGTTTCAAGAGAGAGAGAGAAACCCTAGCAGTAAATTGCAACAATCCTGCTCAGCAAAGCTCTCCGTCTTTCCTTTAAATACAAGTAACAGACAAACAACAAAAATTACACTCCCACACCAACATTCAAAGGTTCACATCACTAAAAACACACGAAATGCACCCTAAAACACACTTTTAACATCCCTGCAGCACTAATAAACCAGATTAAAATACCCCAAATGTATCCTAAAACCAACAGTATGCATTATAAAGAACGTTAGGATTATAAGGGACACTTACCTAAAATGTTACACCTTGGCTTCTTCTCTTATTCAACCTTTATTTCTTATTTCTTCTTCATCCTCCTCTATTGTTTCTCTTTCTTCTTCCTCCTAGTGCTTCCATCTACACGTCTGAGCCTAGAAAGGCATCAAAACACTAGATATTAGATAAAATATTGAGGAAATGAAGGGTGACTTAAGTATTGTGGCTTGACTGCTCCTCTTCCTCCTCCCTTTCTCCTTTCTTCCTCCTTATCCTCCTTTATTTCTTCTTTTTTCCTCCTTCTGCTACTATTATCTACACACCTGAAACTAAAAACATACGAAAACACTTAAAAATCACTACATATTAGGCAAAATATTGACGAACTGCGGGCTTGGAAAAAAGAGGCGCCAGCCTGAGGCTATGATGAGTCACCATCTGGGCCGTGGTCATCCGAGAGAACGGGAGCGGGAATGACTCGGCTAAATTACGTAAATAATTTGATTTCAAAAATGACTTTTAATAAAAGCGAAGCCACGGCCGAATGCTTGTTATTTTATGACGTGATAAATACTTAAACAAATTTTCAAATTATCAAAATATCTCCAGCTTAACTGGTTTTTTAAAAATTTATAAATTAAGTACGATAAAAGTACAAAAACATTTTAACCCATAAATCTCTTAAAACGTCCTGTAAAGTCAAGCCATTTTCACTTGGCGAGTATTTTATCACATTTCACGGAGTCTGAGCTATCTTTTGGGGCATTCTACATCGAGTTAGACCAAGAAGCAGAAACGTGAGCAAAAAAATAAAGAAAAAATAAGAGCTTTTTACATCATCACCAAACACCATTTCAAAGTCCCCATATTTCACTCAATAGATTAATTTCACACTTAAAAGAGCACAGACGATTGTATGATATCATAAAGACCCACTTATACCATGAAATAAAAAATCTCAATATTCCAAATGGGAAATTTTGACCGTTAAAAAGCCTTTAACATACGCTATAAAACACCACATATTTACCCAGCACAGGCGCGGAACACACTTCAAACACGACGAAACATTTATAGAAACCATAAAAACATACCATGGAAGCGCAATATTACCGTCAGGAAATATTCGAAAAAAAAAAGTATTTGACCCAGCAGGCTGGCGATAGAAGGGTGATGGCGTGGGTAGGGTGATGGCTAGGGGACCGCCGGGGGAAGGCGGCCCGGAGAAAACCCCGGGAACAATGGCGGCACGACATCCATATATAGTCTTTATCATCTCACCAAACTAAAATTAAGCCACAGAGAAATTTTGACCATAGGATATTAAATA
The DNA here is from genome assembly GCF_017591435.1 of Portunus trituberculatus. Taxonomy (NCBI): domain Eukaryota; kingdom Metazoa; phylum Arthropoda; class Malacostraca; order Decapoda; family Portunidae; genus Portunus; species Portunus trituberculatus. Next base: position 14,246,679 of record NC_059272.1, on the reverse strand, counting down.
CTACACTGGTGGCTGCATTCTGACACATCTTTGGCCTATAGTAAGTGAAGGAAACAAATATCAGAGGATAGTACAGACGCCTTGCACTTTTTTCATGGTCCTTATACCATTACTTTAAAATATTTACGTACTGTTTTCACTCTCATATGTAAAGGAAACCTAACATTAAGTGAATAGCCTTATAAATACCTTTAATAGACGAAGATTAGGCAGTGTGGAGTGTTGTGGCGAAGGCTTGCCAATGCTTCTTTTGCTGTTGGTGCTATATGCTTGGTGCTCCTTGAAAATTGTCGGTAATATAGCAACACTTCCCTTTATTTTTGTGTGTGTGTGTCTGTGTGTGTGTGTGTCTGTGTGTGTGTGTGTATCTATGGGTGTGTGTGTGCGTGTGTCAGTATAGCCACCACTGTTGTCACCACCACCGCTACAAGATTACTGCAGTACTTCCGTAGCAAAAGGTTGTCTGTGAAGAAGACAAGACGCATGTTTATGATAACTACATATATTACTACATCTCTTATTAATGAGACGCTATGCTTATACAAATACTACATGTCGATTTATTGGTTATTGTGACATCTTTCTCTTCGTTATCGTGTCCAGCTTTTGTTACTTTGTCAAAGCAGGAAATATTAAATTGTATCTATTCGTACAGCGAGTATTGGCAACTCCCACGAGGCAAAAAACAAGGTGCTTAAAAGGCAGACTATAGCATTTCTCTCATTCTCTATTTCTATCGCCTGATATACGAATATTTGACAATAAACCAGGATGAAAGGATACTAAGCAGAAGAATATAGACATTTTTCTGTCTACATACACATCCAACTTGTTGATTATATACGAATTCATTGACTTATCTATCTGCCTACCTATCCATCTATGTTTGTTTTATCCAACTGTCCATTTACATATCTATCAACCTATAAATACATCCGCCTATTCATCTATCATCAGGGAAGCATGTAAATACCACCACCACCACCACCACTGCTGCTAGTACCCGCACCAACCGACATTCGCCCTCACGAACGGCAGCGTGTCAGTAATAGGGTGTGGGCGTGGGAGTGGGCGTGGGTGGAGGCCTGAGTAAGATATACGTGGTGTCAGGCGCTTATCCGATTCCCTTTTCCTCTGTCGTCTTCAGAGGTTCTCTACACACTTGTCAGGCCGCTACACGTGCACACTCCCATACCGTAATACATGCTGGGCTAAGCGCGCCACACACCACCTACGGCACACTTCTTAGCGCCAACGTACCGCGCGCTGCCTTTTTGTGCCAAGGACCAACGCCGTCAGTCAACCACCTAGTCAGTCAATCAACAAGATAATCAGTCAGTCAGTCAGTGTGTCAGCCATTCAGTCAGTTATTCAGTCAGCCAGCCAAACAGTAAATCAACCAATCAGTCACTCAGCTAAACAGTCAGTCAGTCAGTCAGTCAGTCAGTAAGTTAGTCATTCAGTCAGACAGTGAATCAGTAAGTCCTTCCATCAGTCAGTCAGTGAATCTATTAGTTAGACAGGCAATCTATCTCTCAATCCGTCAATCTATCAGCCAGTCAGTCAGTCAATCAATATTCACGATGTAAAACAAGCAAACACACCAGCAATAATTACCTCCACAATCACCACCACCACCACCACCACCAATACACAACACACTGACACCACCAACATCAACACTTTCTGAAGGTGCCTACTGACTTACTGCATTTCCACGCATTGTTTCATCGTTTCGTATCACATTATAATACGATACGGTGCAACAGGGTATTGTACCCACTGTTTCCTATCCGCGTGGTGTATCATCGTTGAGTGATGCAACAGTGTCATTCAGTTTCTTCCTGACCGTAGCCATGAGTGCAAATATGCAGTTGTCTGTGGCCGCGTTTAGTTTTATTCATAAACATCAAATCAGTAGAAGGAAGTGAGAGCGACGGCGTTGGTGGGTGTCTACACTCTATGCATGTATGCACATGTTCAATGGAACAACTACTACGTTGGCTGACTTAATATCCAGCATGTGACGGAACTGTATAAAAATTTGACAAAGATACACACAACTGATTTTGAATTTCTTTTCAATTGGGGTCAAAATTGGAAAGATACTCGTGCCCGTCCACGACAACAATGAATTTGCAACGGGACAATGCCATGCTGCCCGTCCACACACACACACACACACACACACACACACACACACACACACACACACACGAGGGTTAGTGAGTTGTGTATCATTCCTTAGAGATGCCACCGAAAGACCGACAAATGGCTCATCGAACCCGCTCCGTATTATATTTTGGAACGCAACGGTGCAGCGCTATCCTGTCAACACTGCTGCGTAACGATGATACGATACGTGGAAATGAAACAAGTGTGTACCCGCCTTAATCACAACACAAACAATATTCATATACAGTGTTACACCCACAAACCTGACCGCCGCAGCTCCACCGCCCGTCTAGTCCAGCGGGGTGGTCAGTCAGCCAGCCAGCCGAGATGACTAACCTTCCTTCAAGACGTGTTTGTGTCCGTGGTGGAAAAAGGAACTCATGGTGATGGTGGTGGTGGTGGTGGACAGGATTCAGGTAGAGGAGTGAGTGAGCGAGTGAGTGAGGAAGAGGACAGGATAGAATAGAAGAAAAAGGAAAAATAAAACCATCTTATTAAAACACACCATTTGTCTCCGTCTACACCATTATTCACACACACACAGTGACTTATTTATCACTGTTACTAGTTACAAGTTGCAACTAGCTGCAAGCAACACTAGTTCACTGCCATAATGATCGAAAATTGTCTGATATAGTTCCTTTTGGTAAATGCATTGCATGTTAGTCACATATAGTGTCTCCCTGTGAGGTACCAGTTCCTATCGACACTACCTCATAGAAACATACTAATATTAATTAAAAATTGTGTCTGCTCCACATATATAACACAATTTAAACTTAATAAACTAAGTCAATAAACCATGCATTTATTGTTACCCTTCCTGACGCTGCATTGTGGGTAAGGGTACGTGATCAATACTGAAAGACTTCGAGGGTACATCACATTAAAAAGTTGAGAAGAAGAAGAATTAACCTGTGCAGAAGCGAGGTGAAATGTGTGTTAAGGTTCCGTGCTGTATTTAATTAAGTCTCTAGAAATGAAAGATCTTGGTACACCAGACAATTATGTTTTGCTCTATATTATGATGTCAGTCGTATAAACTCAAGTAACTATAAAGAAATACCATGGTAGAATAAGAACAGAAAAATACTGGTAGGAGTAAAACCCTGGCAAATCAATAGATACATCGTAATACAGTGTTTAGAGACGATTACTCTGTACCGCGAGACGATACTGACTCTCTCCTGCGAACACTGAAATTGTGACAGTTTGGGTCCTCTCCTATTGATATTAATCAAAGTATTGCGATTTATTCACAATAGTAATATATTACACTCCGACGGAACACGGGCCTAATGTGTTTGAGATGTGGCATTTTGTTATAGTACATTTCGCTCTATATAGCGACTGTTTAGGACTAAAAAACTGTAGCTTCAGGTAGATATTCAATAATGTTATCTATCGATTTTCAGTCTTAAAGTAGGGGAAAATTACGAATATTGATGCATTTCTTTTATAGTCCTCCTTGCTTCTCGAAAAGGTGCACGAATTTAGAAAAGGTTGAAGAACACTAAACTGTACCCTGAAAAAAAATACAGTAAAAGAGATAAGATAAAAATGACCAACATCTCTATTATTACGGAGGCTAATAATAATACCAAGATTAATTAAGTAATTCAGAGATAACGAAACGAACGACGATCACGAGAGCTTCCACGATAACAGTGTGTACGATAAGATTTGATTCCAGATTCCTCGATAGCGCTCCGAGTTTCCAAGATAACAATGGCATTCCAGTTTCCTCGATAGCGATGCAAGTTTCCAAAATGACGATGCCTTTCCATGATAAAGATGCCCTTCCAGTTTCCAAGATAATAATGCGAGTTTCCACGATCAAGATGCAATTCCAGTTTCCACGGGAACGATGCGGGTTTCCACGATGTCGATGCGGTTCCAGTCCTCACGATGCGATTTCAAGACACAATATTGAAGTCCACTTGCCTACACAGGTACTGGGACGAACCCTTTCACCCGTAAGGATCCACCCAACACCCTTGAGTGCGAGTAAAGTGACGCTGCCACCTTCCTGCGCTGCAATTGAAGTCCACTTGCCTACACAGGTGCTGGGATGAACCCTTTCACCCCGTAAGGGTCCATCCCACACCCTTAGGTGCGAGGAGAGTGGCGCTGCCACCTCACTGCGACGCAATTGAAGTTCACTTGCCTACACAGGTACTGGGGCGAACCCTTTCACCCCGTAAGAGTTCACCCCAGACCCGTGAGTGCGAGGAGAGTGACGCTGCCACCTTACTGCGCCTCACACGGGTAGCCATGAGCATAACCCGCCACACTCCACTCCCCAAACACTGTCAGTGAGTCCTTTTCACCCCGTAAAGGACCACTGGTACGGTCAGTGCCTGGCTCATGGCGCACAGCGTGCCCTCGTTCATGGCGAGTTGTTCAGCCCGATGTCATTATAAGCAGAGGTCCTGTACACACCACCAGACTCTATGCAAGGAGCCCTTATCACCCCTTAAAGGCCCCTCACGGCATCATCTGATGGACGGTAGACACGGCACCCTGCTTAAGGCGACGCCTTGCCTAGTATGAGGCGCTGCAAGTTGACGACAACCAGTGAGCTTGAAGCCGCGAAGGAAAATGAGTCCACGCTAACAATGGGATTCCACGACAGGTTGCGATTCCAGTGTCCACGGTACAGATGTGTTTGTTGAGGATAACGATCCGTTTATCGAGGCTAACAGTGCGGCGATGGCGATGGCGAAACGATCCAAAGTATTATTACCTACACAGGTACTGGGACGAAACTTTTTACCCAGAAAGGGTCAACCCCAGTCCCGTGGTTATGAGAGCAGTGACGATGCAACCTTGCAATGCCTCACACAGGTCGCCATGAGCAATGACCCGCCACACACCACTCCCCAAACGCTGTCATGAAGTGAGTCCTTTTTACCTAACCTAACCTAACCTAACCTAATCTAACCTAACCTAACCTAACCTAACGTAAAGGACCACTGGTACTGTCAGTGCCTGGCTCATGGCGCACAGCGTGCCCTCGTTCATGGCGAGTTGTTCAGCCCGGTGTCATTATAAGCAGAGGTCCCGTACACACCACTCACCATCATATTCTATGCAAGGAGCCCTTATCACCCTTTAGGGCCCCTCACGGTACCATCCGGTGAGTGGTAGACATTGATCTCTTGCTTATGGCGACCCTTGCCTAGTGTGATGCGCTGCAAGTGGACGACTAGTAGTGAAGCTTGAGGCCACCAAGGAAAAGCAGGACCTGCAGCCAGTTCCCTGCCTTGGGCCCCAGGCCGGACCCGACGGCCACCTCCTTCCCCCGTGCGGCGCCCAAGGCCGTCACGGCCCTCAAACATCTTTAGGCCGAAAGTTCTCAATCGTCGTTTTAATTTTGATTCGAATATAAAATCGTCGATGGTAAATGAAAAATAGCTTTGGTGTGAAAGTGTGCAAGAGTTAGCTGATAAATGAAATAATGTGAGGCAGCTTTGCTCCGGAGTATTTAGTGTACTTTGCATGTTGCTGCCTTGAATGTGTACGTGTTTGTAGGTAACTGGATAGAAACAGTAGACCAATGGTAGTTGTGTAGCTATTGGGGAACTTTTGAAAATTAGTTAAGCTTCTGGATAGAGTGGATGAGTGCACACAGGTTTGCGTGTCTTATACATAAACTGCCACTTGTAAACATAAATTTTTCTATTTCATGCTCTTAGAAAAAAGCAAACTTAGTTTTCTTTATTTCCTGATCACAATGACGTGTAAATATCAATGTTTCAATCATAAGGAAACACTAGGAGAGGACCCAAACTCCCGTTGAAGTTGCCAGATTCAACAGATATCGTAATATTTCATAGAAAAGATGGTCAACTGCATATCGTATATTTTTGGATATTCTTTTGTCACATAAGGAGATATCAAGATAGGTAAAGTATTTCTAAACATGTATCTACGACAAAAACGCTATAATAGTAGAGTTAGGTTATAACTATGCATTGTGTTTTTTATATACCATCTTGCTCTATTCCTGGAACAAAGATTACTTCTTCCTCAATTGATAGCTCGAAGTTAGTTTGATATTTTCTTTCCTTCTAGGTTAGTAAGTAGACTACAAGACACCATGAACCTATGAAGCCCCGTAAATGAGATTATTTTCATAACTTAGAAATCAAAGTCTGATAATGAGATTGTCTATTGCCAACCAAACCGTTCTGCATAGACGTCTTCAGCGTCATAGAGACCTAATGATGTTAGCTCATGGACAGTGGCCATCCTGACAGCACGAAACCACAGGGGGTTCATAAGAAGATTTCCAGGGGTACTTAGATGGCTGATCTAATAAAATCCTTTGCAGTGCCATTGCATATTGAGTTCCATGTTCCATGTGACAATACTGGGGGTACTGGTAGATGGTCTTATAACTCAGGGGGTTCTTAACGATAAAAAGGTTGAGAACCCCTGTACTAAGCAATGCCAAATGATGTTAGTAAAAGCGTTTACTCTTGAGATATGTGTTGCCAAGCCTCGCCAACCTATCCATACGAACGACTGCAATCCCCCATCCCATTCCTCCCTACGTTCCTCTCTCCCTCTCGCTTCCCCCTCCTCCTCCCTCTCTCCTGCTATCTTCCCCCCTCCACGTTCGATTGTGTACGTTAGTTCTGGCGACTCATGTGAATTCGGCTTTAAACGCCATGAGTAAACGCTTTTACTAACACCATTTGGCAATGCTTAGTATGACCAGAAATTAGAGGAAAGTGTCTTGTACACAATGTCGAAGTATCATTCCGATAAATTCATTAGTTTGAAAGATATTCGCGAAAAACAATCACTCACTCTCCGTGAAATGCGTAGTAGGGTGGCGTAAAAGCATAAGTCAATGTTCAGGTCCTTAATTTCGCAACGATAGAGCCATACAACTGGAGGGTAAGCCTTGCCCCATGTCACCTCGTCAAACAGAGCAGATCAGAATATAAGCAAGAAGGGACAAGCGTGGGAACCTGCTGACGTAACGTGTCGTGACCTGACATTACCTATCCTCACTCAAAGAACAGTAGTAGGTAATAGTAAGAAGAAGAAAAAGAAGAAGTAAAAGTAAAAGTAGAAGTAGAAGAAGGAGAAGGAGAGAGAGAGAGAGAGAGAGAGAGAGAGAGAGAGAGAGAGAGAGAGAGAGAGAGAGAGAGAGAGAGAGACCAAAATAATCTTAACAGAAAAAGAACAACAATAACAAACACCACACCTTACTTTACTCACATTTCTAGAGCAGAACACGGAGATACAATCCTGCCCGACCTCAGTGAAAAGCTGCGGCCAGTTAGCGTGGTAAAAGGTGTGGGTAACCTGCGCCGTGACTTCACCACCCATATCCTCCGACACGTCCACCTCAAACTGAAACACACGAAATGCACTCAAAACATACTTATAACACTCAAAACAGCTGCAACACTAATGAACATGTTTGAAATTCCCCAAATATATCCCAAAACTAACAGTATGCATTATAAAGAACGTTAGGATTAAAAGAGACACTTACCTAAATATTAAGAGAGAGAGAGAGAGAGAGAGAGAGAGAGAGAGAGAGAGAGAGGGAGAGAAGGTTGTTTACTAGAAGTGTCAGCTTGCTGCGTCTAACTGTTACAAAGACTATCTCCATCTTATTCTGGTCATTCATGCACTATATAAAGCAGAGTTCAATATAATTACCTTCCAGCAGTACACCTCTCCATCCCCTTTTGTGTTCTTGTTAATGCAGGCACCAGTTATAATGGTATAAAGTGCTTATACTTTATTTCAAAGTGTGGTGCGCACCATGGTTAATGTACCGCACTAATAGCCCTATTCAGAAACGATTTGCACTCTCACGACGCCTATTTCCAAAGGCTCTAATAGAAGATACTCATGTTTTCAAGGGTATTTTTATGGTTTTGGTGATGGACTAGATTTCTAATTAATCATAAGGAGAAACTGTCTTGAAAACCCAGCTAGTTGTCTAAAGGGGACTTGAAAAATTGTCGTGGTGAAAAAGCAAGGCGTTTCTGAATATGGCCAATGTCACTCACTCACGAACTCTGCTTACGGCCAAATAACCTTTAACCACCATCGTTAAGTTTTGACACCTTCGAGGGCAGAGTCTGCACACTTTGCTGGTTAATGGCACACACACACACACACACAGTAGGCCAAGAAAAGGTCGACCGTGTGGACGTGTCAAAACACCTACAGTACACAACCACCCTCCCCACTCAATGTAACTACCATACGCCTAATTAATTACCTTAACTACCCTCCACCAGCTAATTGTTCACATGTGAGTCTTTCAGTGCACGACACACCTTCCTAGTACAGCCTGTCCATCCCGTCACTGTCCCATACCCGTCCCATCACTAAGGACACTGTGGCACCATTAATTAACTACCTTTCACTATCCAATCACTCCCACACGTCACGTCACCCCTTCAGTGCATTATTATACAGATTTCTAGTCAATTATCTGCCCCATTACCGTCCCATCATGTTCCTGCCCTCCACTCTATTAACAGACTCACCCTTTCACTGAGCAGGTGGAGCTGGTAAACTAGGTGGGGCAAGCGGGGCGGTCACCGTGTTCCCAGGTCTCGTGTCTGGTGATGAAATGGACGTCTGTTCACTGATTGTGGTGGTGGTGGTGGGCAGTTGCCAAATGGAAATATTCTAACTCACCAGATCCACCTTGAAAAGCCGCTAAAAGGTCGCTAAATCATTGTTGTACAGGCTACAAATGTTCCTAGACGAAGTAAGTGGCTTGACTTACACATAGGCTAATCAGTATAGGACCCCGTTGACTCTAAAAAGGAACGTTTATCCCTCCTGTGACGCAGAGCAAACTTGTCTTGAGAGCCTCGCTCGCCACCCTCTCATCACTTGCCTTTTAACTCCGATTGATAATTAATTGATTGATTGATTGATAAGTTTATTGTTGTAGCAATGCATACACCATCGAAATGTTGTCCATTTCCCTATGAATGAACCTATCAAATTACCAATTTATCTATCTATATATCCACACACAAGCATGTAAATATCTCCACCAGCACCGCCAACACCACCCACACCTAACCACCCTCGCTTTCATGGACGGGAGTGAGTCAATTTACACATTACTACTAGTATTTCCATGCAACTATATTGTGGCATCATATCACCTCAGACGCTGTGGGGCCATGCAACAAATTGTTTACTAATTTCGCTTCACTTGCAAACCAGATATTGTTTTACATCTCTTTCAACTGATAGGAAAACAGGTCGATACATATGCATTTTATTATATCAAGAGACATTGTGTTACCATTAGAAATATATAGGAATATCATTCACAAGATATCGTCATATCAATAGGTATGAAAAATAAATACAAGTAACAAAAACTGCACCACGTTACAAGACATTGGCCAGACACTTAAATTAGGTATTGCATTGAAAGACTCACAAAACATCATCTTCAGTAACACGTAACAATACCTTTGTGCTTCACAACAGAAAACTAAAAGACACTTTTGTGGTTATCTTCAAGACACAAGAAGGAACAGGTTCTTGTGATCACTACAGACACAGCCACGTGTACATCACACCTTGCAATACTGTGAGTGAGAAGCACTCCTACTACTACTACTACTACTACCCTTAACAACTACTACTTGGTACAAATTTACTGTCATGGCCTGGCAGCAAGACACATCGTGTGATCATCCACCGCGACGCACAGCTAGCCGTTGATGTGTGACTAGGCAGCATGCTCGCTACACTCCCTCACTAAGAAGATGGCGTCTCCTAACAAGGAACGTTATCACTAAGTGTTTCTCCATGCATGGTGAATTCCAACATGGAGTGAACACGTTGGTCATTTGGTGCTTAAGCCATAAACGATTATGATGGGTGACAGGAATGATGGGTGATGAGCAGAGGAATCGTGACCCAAGAGGTTACCTTCCTCTCTTGGTCTACACTCTCCTTTTTTAAATACTATATACATATGTACACTGTACACCCTATTACCATGTTATGCATAACTTTTAAATATTACTGTTTTATGCTGCTTTAGATAAGGCATTGCAAAAAACCTTACCCACTACATATCTACAACTGTCTACGTACAAATTCTACAAATTTATCCACCCAATCTACAAATGGTCAATGAAATACACTACACCAGTGATGAAGATCTGTGGCCAACCTTCAGAACTTCATTGGTACGTCTCCAAGAATCACCCTTTTCTTCTTCCTCTTCCTTTTTTTCCTCTTCTTGTTCCTTTGGCAACACCGGCAGTAGAAGCAGTCTGGTGTCTGTTGTATGTCGTGCACGCTCACTCCAAAAACTTGCCTCACTTCTTTGGCGTTAGTAGTACTGAATTCTGGAACAAGAGATGGAACAATATTGAAATGGCATCCTCATCAATGCTTGTTGTCTTGTGGTACACAGGGTTGGGGAAGGATTGTGGATGATTTAACGATAAGGATGGTATGTTAAGGAGAGCCAAGGTGGATCGGGTTTGCGTGGGTGGCTCTGTAGGCCTAAAAAGGAAAACTGCCGTACCACGCGCATAATTAATACTAGCGGAGAAACTTTACGAGTAGGGATTATGGAATGTTGTGCATGGTAGAAATATTAGTGTTAGCATTAAGTGTACTACAACATGTATAAGGAGGAATAGAGTAAGAAAGGCAGGGTATTTAACATTGTGTGAGTTGGCACGCGGGGCAGTAGATTTGAGTGGGGGGCAGTAAAGGACGCGATCTCGGGTGAAGGGAGTGGCACTCTCTACTCGGACATTGGTGGACGCATCACGGTGAGCGAGGGTCTCTGATCACGTGGGTAATGTGATCAGGGCAGCGGAGTTTCGTGGCAATATAATCAAGGGTGTCATTATGTTGAGTTAAGTGGTGTATTCAACTGGGGATAGTGTGTTATGGGTGCCTCTCGTGTTTCTCTGTTGTTGGTTCAGAGTGCCGCGTCACTTTCATTGTTTTTTGTTCTAATGTACTTTACTATATTTGAAATATATATAAAATTGACTTGGAAGAGAGTTTTCCTTCAATGAAAATCCCAGCCCGTGTGGTACAATGATAACACGTCGACGAATCTTCAACAACTTGACAAACATCTTTAGAGTCAAAATGTTGCAGGTGAGAGAGAGAGAGAGAGAGAGAGAGAGAGAGAGAGAGAGAGAGAGAGAGAGAGAGAGAGAGAGAGAGAGAGAGAGAGAGAGAGAGAGAGAGAGAAAACCTATGAAGTATGAGTTGGCCAAGTATACGGTATTGGAATATTTTCAATGTGTCAAGAATAATTTCGGTACTGTTTAAATTTTGGAGGAATCACATGCACATCTTAATTACGACATCTTAGCCACAGAACAGCACAGCCAAAAGGCATACACAGCAAGACCCCAGAGCATGAAGGAGTGAAAGATTAGTTAACTCACACCAACAGCTAGGCAAAGAACCCCGAGGGAGCCCAGCACAACACCCACCACCATGCCAGCTTGGGGATTTTGACACTTCAATGACCGTCTTCTCCTGACTGTTGCTGCTGATGGGCAGACCGAACACTCCCTCAGGGAGAGGATCTGGACGACTCCACGCACTCGTCAACGTCTGTGGTGGAGAAATACACTCTCAGAAACACAGATTTATTAAAACTTAAGGAAAGATGTTAAAAAAGAGGAAAGGAGAAAGTTCCACGTTTTTCAGGAACACACATTCAGAGATACGTTAAGGAAAACTACAACAATTATATCTCTAAATACAAATGCATATGGCAAGGTAAAATTATACCAAATCATGAAGAACAAACTATCCTCAAATCGCTGATCTCAGTAATACTCGTGAGATAAAATGCATGTTCATGTATGCCAAGAATAACAATAGTGCAATTAAATACCACACTAACTTCTTTAGGCTGCTAAGTGTAGAGATGAAGGGTTGAGACGTTTAAGAAGAGAGACCGTAGAGTGACAGTGACAGTCCGGTCAGGCCTCACCTTCACAGTTGAACTTCCAGACGAGTGTGTACCCTGTATGGCCGGCACTGCCAGTAGTATGACTCTCGAGTGTTGATGCAAAGGGGCTCACACACACTAGACATTCTTCTCCCGGCACTCGTCAATTCCACACAGCTGCATAAACTCATCCTGCCACAAGAAAGGCATTTCCTTCAGTACTGTCAAGTTGTGATTTTTTTTATACTGTATACAATGTAAGAAAACCTGCAACTTTTATATGAAACAATGGAGTTCAGGGCATGAGTTAAGCCTTGCGTGCCAGAGTGACAAAAGCAAGGCCTTCTCCTCACCTATCCATTACTGCAGTAGTCACTGAAGCCGTCACACATGCACTGCTTCTGGGTGCCATTGACACCACCGTAGGAAAACTGACTGTCTGAGGCACACAAGTCGTTGTTCTTCCGTGCGAGGGTGGTCTCTAGGTCTATCTGCCAGCATTGCATTGTGTGAGTGAGATGATGGACTTGTATTTTAACACCACTATTATTCATGGTTTAGACTATCTTAGGGTAAATTTAAATGAACAAAATGGTGTTTCAAGAGAGAGAGAGAAACCCTAGCAGTAAATTGCAACAATCCTGCTCAGCAAAGCTCTCCGTCTTTCCTTTAAATACAAGTAACAGACAAACAACAAAAATTACACTCCCACACCAACATTCAAAGGTTCACATCACTAAAAACACACGAAATGCACCCTAAAACACACTTTTAACATCCCTGCAGCACTAATAAACCAGATCAAAATACCCCATATGTATCCTAAAACCAACAGTATACATTACAAAGAACGTTAGGATTATAAGGGACACTTACCTAAAATGTTACACCTTGGCTTCTTCTCTTATTCAACCTTTATTTCTTATTTCTTCTTCATCCTCCTCTATTGTTTCTCTTTCTTCTTCCTCCTAGTGCTTCCATCTACACGTCTGAGCCTAGAAAGGCATCAAAACACTAGATATTAGATAAAATATTGAGGAAATGAAGGGTGACTTAAGTATTGTGGCTTGACTGCTCCTCTTCCTCCTCCCTTTCTCCTTTCTTCCTCCTTATCCTCCTTTATTTCTTCTTTTTTCCTCCTTCTGCTACTATTATCTACACACCTGAAACTAAAAACATACGAAAACACTTAAAAATCACTACATATTAGGCAAAATATTGACGAACTGCGGGCTTGGAAAAAAGAGGCGCCAGCCTGAGCCTATGATGAGTCACCATCTGGGCCGTGGTCATCCGAGAGAACGGGAGCGGGAATGACTCGGCTAAATTACGTAAATAATTTGATTTCAAAAATGACTTTTAATAAAAGCGAAGCCACGGCCGAATGCTTGTTATTTTATGACGTGATAAATACTTAAACAAATTTTCAAATTATCAAAATATCTCCAGCTTAACTGGTTTTTAAAAAATTTATAAATTAAGTACGATAAAAGTACAAAAACATTTTAACCCATAAATCTCTTAAAACGTCCTGTAAAGTCAAGCCATTTTCACTTGGCGAGTATTTTATCACATTTCACGGAGTCTGAGCTATCTTTTGGGGCATTCTACATCGAGTTAGACCAAGAAGCAGAAACGTGAGCAAAAAAAATAAAGAAAAATAAGAGCTTTTTACATCATCACCAAACACCATTTCAAAGTCCCCATATTTCACTCAATAGATTAATTTCACACTTAAAAGAGCACAGACGATTGTATGATATCATAAAGACCCACTTATACCATGAAATAAAAAATCTCAATATTCCAAATGGGAAATTTTGACCGTTAAAAAGCCTTTAACATACGCTATAAAACACCACATATTTACCCAGCACAGGCGCGGAACACACTTCAAACACGACGAAACATTTATAGAAACCATAAAAACATACCATGGAAGCGCAATATTACCGTCAGGAAATATTCGAAAAAAAAAAGTATTTGACCCAGCAGGCTGGCGATGATCTTGATCTTGATCTTGATGGTACAGGTGACGCAGAATTTCTTCTGGGTCAGGCCTTTGTATCGGCAGCTCCTGTAGGGAACAAAAAGAACACCAGACAACAAAGAGGGCAATCACCATCTTTCACACCACTAGTTCCTGCATCTGGCACGCCACATTCTCTCCAGGAACTCTTTCACAGCCTCAATCATCCTTTCATTCGTCTCCCCACACAGTCCCAGCAGCAACACCATCCATTCCCTTCCTGTCATCTCCACTCTGTCATGCCCCAGCTCCCTCAGCACCACTTGCATCATCTCATGCCTGTCTCTGGCATACTTCACACACTCCACCACCACATGTTCCACTGTCTCATCCTCTCCCAAGTCACACATCTGGCACACTTTGCTGCAGGACTCTGACCATCTATAATTCCTTGCATTCACATCCATGCACTGTGCCCTAGCTCGGAGAGAAGATCACCACCCAGGCTTCCGTCATACCACTTTTCATACATTGGGGCCTCTTTCTCTCTATACCATACCAAGGTACTCTTTTGCTCCATCCTATTTCTCCAGTCATCCAGTCCCACACCTTTCACTACTCTGTCAATCTCACTCTTCCACTTCCTTACATCCCATTCTCTACCTTCTCCATTTCTAACAATCATACTCCAGTCTCTCTCTAAATGTCTTCCTTCTACCTGTTGAAAACCCAACTACTTACTAACCCACTCTTTGCTACCAGCCTGACACACCTCTTCCCCACTTGCTACTCCTGACATTCCACAGAAACACTTTTCTCACTATCCTTGCATCATTCATTCGTTCTAACCTAGCCTTATACTTTAGGGTCGCTTTCACATATCTCTCTCTAAAAGTGCTCCAACCCATATCACCCCTAAGGGCCTCTACTGCTGCATATCTAGGTGCATTAAGTGCCATTCTTGCAACTCTATTCTGCCCTATTTCTAACTTATCTAGTTCACTCTCATTCCAAGCAATCACATCCATACCATACATGATGCTCGGAACAGCCACGCTCTTCCAAACTTCTCGCAGCACGTCATATTTACTCGCCCTCATCCTTGCTGCACTTCCTAGACGACCTACCCACTGATTTGCCATACTTATCTTCTCATTCTTAATCTTTACACAGCCATCCGGACTCATCCACATCCCCAGATACTTATATTCATCTGTCTGCTGCACCTCATTCACTCCTAATCTCCACATGGTTCCTCTCATCCTCTGACCTATGCACAACCATTACCTTACTCTTTTCACTACTAAATCTCACTCCAAAATCTCTTCCATACCCATCTACTACATCAAGCATACTCTGTAGCTCTTCTGCCGACTCACTCATGACTACAACATCATCTGCATACAAGAGCACACCTATCTTATCATTTCCCACATTTACACCTGCATTCATTCTCCTCATTCTAGCAGCCAATTCTTCTGTATATAAGCTAAAGAGGGTTGGTGATAATATGCAACCCTGCCTAACTCCTCTTTCACTCTTCACCCAGTCTGTCTCTATATCCCTAGTTTATACTTAGCTCTTGTATCCACATACATACTTCTCACTATGTTAACTATCTTTGCACTTAACCCAATTTTTTCTAACACCCTACCTAGCATTTCTCTGTTTACCCTATCATATGCTTTCTCTATGTCTAGAAACCTAAGTATAGTTTGCTACCATCCCTTTTCTTTCTCTCAATCAATTCATTCACTACAAACAGATTGTCTTCTGCTCTCCTGTCCACTCGGAATCCATTTTGTTCTTCGCCTAACACTCCAACTCTCTCAATCCATTTGCACAATCTCTCATTCAACACCGCACTGAACACTTTGCCTACTGTGTTAACTAACGCAATCGGCCTGTAGTTCCTCAACTCATTCTTACTCTTATATCCTCCCTTATGCAACAAGGTCACCCTGCATTCATTCCACATTCTCGGCACTCTCTCCTCCTCCACACCTGGTTGAACAACTCAGTCATCCTATCAATCACTACTTCTCCTCCATTTTGTACATTTCATACGGTATCTCATCCGGCCCTGCTGCCTTCCCATTCTTCTGCTTCTTCACACATTTCTCCACCTCCTCCCTGTTGATCCTTTCATTCAACTCATCTGCATCCTTTCTCTCCAGTGACACATGTCCTTCATCCACATCAAAGACCTCACTTACACCTCCAATCTCTTCCCAAAACTCTTTATTGCCCTTCTCATTTCTTCCTTATCAGTCACCACTGCCCCATTCACCTTCAGGCTCTCCACATTCTCACTGTTAGGCATCCCCTCACCCCTCAGGAATCTATACCATTCTCGCCCACCTTCCATACCTTTCTCTCTAAGGGACTGAATCACACTTCTCTCACTTGTAACTTTAGCATTCATTATCTTTCGCTTCGTCATTCGCTGCTGACTCACATACGCTGCCCATGCATTCAGGTACTCCTTTCAACTTCCTCACTCTCATGTCTCCTCTTTCTTAACTGTCTGCACACTCTATTCAGTCTCTTCCTTTCCTTCCTAGCATCCCTGATCTCATTATTCCACCACGGCCTACATGCATGCTTTCTGGCACTTGTTCTTGCATACCCTATCTGGCTTACTGCTGCATTTCTCACATTTTCTACAAATCTATCATTCAGTTCATCCACGTCGCTTAGACTTTCATCCTCCCAGCTCCTCTCACTCAAGTCCACCTGGAAATTCTCCCATCCTACATCTCTCAATCTCCACTTTTCCTCTTGGCCTTGGCATTTGTTCCATCTCTTCCATTCAACTTGCACTCTAACACCAGCATGTTATGGTCTGAGACTATGTCAATCATCCCATCTTCATCAATCCACATGCGGTCAACAACTTCACGCATTCTCCCATTCACTAGCATGTAGTCAATCGCAGACTCCTGGTTCCTCCCACACCAAGTCACTCGTCCTTCAGCCAGGGTCTCATTGAGATTCTCCAAACTCACCTCATTCACAAGCTCATCCAGCATCTCACCGTTCCTGTTCATTTGTTCACCTAACATACCTATGTGGGCATTCATGTCTCCCATAACAATCACTCTCTCTCCAGCATACTCTCTTGCAATCTTTTCAAAACACTATATTTTCTGCCATTCTCCTGACTGCTCTGTCGCCTTCCACTGTCATATACACTACCACTACGACTATCCTCTCAGCTCTGCCACTTTCACTCCTGCACTCCACTCGAACAGCTAGCACGTCCTCACTCTCAGCACTGTCTCCTATGTCCAGCTCTTCCACTCTCAGGTTCCTCACCTTTTTGTGGAGCAAGGCTACGCCTCCTCCTAACTTATCCTGTTTTCTACGCCCTTTCCCTATCATGACAAACTCATTTCCTTCCATATGCACCACGTCCCGCAGGTGAGTCTCCGTGATACCTACCACATCCAAGCTCCATTCATTCAGCTCCTTGCATAAATCCTCAAACTTGCCAGTGCCCCATCCTCTCACATTCACACACCCAATCCTCATGCATCCTGACGCCCTGTGGGTACCTCCTCTTCCTTTTACATTTACCCACTCTCCTCCCGCAGGTTCCCTTTCTCTCGGTAACCTGCTCTCTTTCACGCTTCTGTCCTCCTCTCTCATACAAACACCTGCCCCTTCTCTCTGGATTCTATCCTATTCCCTGCTGCCTTCCTCCCAACGCTGAGCCCACTCCACCAAGTTCCAGGCCACCCACACCTTTCCAATAGTGGACATGTGTACGCCATCCTGTGTCCACACCTGCCTCCAGTCCATCCTCTCCCACAGCTGCATCCCATCACATTTCCAGTCTTCCAGTCTTTCTACTACCTTTCCATTCACCCATCTCCTCTCCCGGCCAAAGACCTGACCCTCCTTGTCCCTCCTCTTAGGGATACACATCACCAGGGGCCTCCTGTGTGTTTTACGCTCCACCACTCTGACTATCTCCTCCATCACTCTCACTGTCTCTCGTCCTCCTATATCCTCCAGCCCGTTTCCTCCTCCCTCTACCACCACCAGGTCTTCAGGCTCCATCTGGTGAAGGAGCTCATCACCGCCTCACGGATGACCCGAATATTGGCCCCTGGTCTGCTTTTGTCCATCAAGGGTGATGGCGAGGGTAGGGTGATGGCTAGGGGACCGCCGGGGGGAGGCGGCCCGGAGAAAACCCCGGGAACAATGGCGGCACGACATCCATATATAGTCTTTATCATCTCACCAAACTAAAATTAAGCCACAGAGAATTTTTGACCATAGGATATTAAATACTACACTGGTGGCTGCATTCTGACACATCTTTGGCCTATAGTAAGTGAAGGAAACAAATATCAGAGGATAGTACAGACGCCTTGCACTTTTTTCATGGTCCTTATACCATTACTTTAAAATATTTACGTACTGTTTTCACTCTCATATGTAAAGGAAACCTAACATTAAGTGAATAGCCTTATAAATACCTTTAATAGACGAAGATTAGGCAGTGTGGAGTGTTGTGGCGAAGGCTTGCCAATGCTTCTTTTGCTGTTGGTGCTATATGCTTGGTGCTCCTTGAAAACTGTCGGTAATATAGCAACACTTCCCTTTATTTTTTTGTGTGTGTGTGTGTGTGTGTGTGTGTGTGTGTGTGTGTGTGTGTATCTATGGGTGTGTGTGTGCGTGTGTCAGTATAGCCACCACTGTTGTCACCACCACCGCTACAAGATTACTGCAGTACTTCCGTAGCAAAAGGTTGTCTGTGAAGAAGACAAGACGCATGTTTATGATAACTACATATATTACTACATCTCTTATTAATGAGACGCTATGCTTATACAAATACTACATGTCGATTTATTGGTTATTGTGACATCTTTCTCTTCGTTATCGTGTCCAGCTTTTGTTACTTTGTCAAAGCAGGAAATATTAAATTGTATCTATTCGTACAGCGAGTATTGGCAACTCCCACGAGGCAAAAAACAAGGTGCTTAAAAGGCAGACTATAGCATTTCTCTCATTCTCTATTTCTACCGCCTGATATACGAATATTTGACAATAAACCAGGATGAAAGGATACTAAGCAGAAGAATATAGACATTTTTCTGTCTACATACACATCCAACTTGTTGATTATATACGAATTCATTGACTTATCTATCTGCCTACCTATCCATCTATGTTTGTTTTATCCAACTGTCCATTTACATATCTATCAACTTATAAATACATCCGCCTATTCATCTATCATCAGGGAAGCATGTAAATACCACCACCACCACCACCAGTGCTGCTAGTACCCGCACCAACCGACATTCGCCCTCAAGAACGGCAGCGTGTCAGTAATAGGGTGTGGGCGTGGGTGGAGGCCTGAGTAAGATATACGTGGTGTCAGGCGCTTATCCGATTCCCTTTTCCTCTGTCGTCTTCAGAGGTTCTCTACACACTTGTCAGGCCGCTACACGTGCACACTCCCATACCGTAATACATGCTGGGCTAAGCGCGCCACACACCACCTACGGCACACTTCTTAGCGCCAACGTACCGCGCGCTGCCTTTTTGTGCCAAGGACCAACGCCGTCAGTCAACCACCTAGTCAGTCAATCAACAAGATAATCAGTCAGTCAGTCAGTGTGTCAGCCATTCAGTCAGTTATTCAGTCAGCCAGCCAAACAGTAAATCAACCAATCAGTCACTCAGCTAAACAGTCAGTCAGTCAGTCAGTAAGTTAGTCATTCAGTCAGACAGTGAATCAGTAAGTCCTTCCATCAGTCAGTCAGTGAATCTATTAGTTAGACAGGCAATCTATCTCTCAATCCGTCAATCTATCAGCCAGTCAGTCAATCAATATTCACGATGCAAAACAAGCAAACACACCACCAATAATTACCTCCACAATCACCACCACCACCACCACCACCAATACACAACACACTGACACCACCAACATCAACACTTTCTGAAGGTGCCTACTGACTTACTGCATTTCCACGCATTGTTTCATCGTTTCGTATCACATTATAATACGATACGGTGCAACAGGGTATTGTACCCACTGTTTCCTATCCGCGTGGTGTATCATCGTTGAGTGATGCAACAGTGTCATTCAGTTTCTTCCTGACCGTAGCCATGAGTGCAAATATGCAGTTGTCTGTGGCCGCGTTTAGTTTTATTCATAAACATCAAATCAGTAGAAGGAAGTGAGAGCGACGGCGTTGGTGGGTGTCTACACTCTATGCATGTATGCACATGTTCAATGGAACAACTACTACGTTGGCTGACTTAATATCCAGCATGTGACGGAACTGTATAAAAATTTGACAAAGATACACACAACTGATTTTGAATTTCTTTTCAATTGGGGTCAAAATTGAAAGATACTCGTGCCCGTCCACGACAACAATGAATTTGCAACGGGACAATGCCATGCTGCCCACACACACACACACACACACACACACACACACGAGGGTTAGTGAGTTGTGTATCATTCCTTAGAGATGCCACCGAAAGACCGACAAATGGCTCATCGAACCCGCTCCGTATTATATTTTGGAACGCAACGGTGCAGCGCTATCCTGTCAACACTGCTGCGTAACGATGATACGATACGTGGAAATGAAACAAGTGTGTACCCGCCTTAATCACAACACAAACAATATTCATATACAGTGTTACACCCACAAACCTGACCGCCGCAGCTCCACCGCCCGTCTAGTCCAGCGGAGTGGTCATTCAGCCAGCCAGCCGAGGTGACTGGGCGGTGGACTAACCTTCCTTCAAGACGTGTTTGTGTCCGTGGTGGAAAAAGGAACTCATGGTGATGGTGGTGGTGGTGGTGGACAGGATTCAGGTAGAGGAGTGAGTGACTGAGTGAGTGAGGAAGAGGACAGGATAGAATAGAAGAAAAGGAAAAATAAAACCATCTTATTAAAACACACCATTTTCTGTCCCCCTCTCTCTCTCTCTCTCTCTCTCTCTCTCTCTCTCTCTCTCTCTCTCTCTCTCTCTCTCTCTCTCAACGGAATGGTACTTTGACACTGTGTACTAGACGCTTTCCGCTAATTTTGGTCATACTAAGCAATGCCAAATGATGTTAGTAAAAGCGTTTACTCTTGAGATATGTGTTGCCAAGCCTCGCCAACCTATCCATACGAACGACTGCAATCCCCCATCCCATTCCTCCTACGTTCCTCTCTCCCACTCGCTTCCCCCCTCCTCCTCCCTCTCTCCTGCTATCTTCCCCCCTCCACGTTCGATTGTGTACGTTAGTTCTGGCGACTCATGTGAATTCGGCTTTAAACGCCATGAGTAAACGCTTTTACTAACACCATTTGGCAATGCTTAGTATGACCAGAAATTAGAGGAAAGTGTCTTGTACACAATGTCGAAGTATCATTCCGATAAATTCATTAGTTTGAAAGATATTCGCGAAAAACAATCACTCACTCTCCGTGAAATGCGTAGTAGGGTGGCGTAAAAGCATAAGTCAATGTTCAGGTCCTTAATTTCGCAACGATAGAGCCATACAACTGGAGGGTAAGCCTTGCCCCATGTCACCTCGTCAAACAGAGCAGATCAGAATATAAGCAAGAAGGGACAAGCGTGGGAACCTGCTGACGTAACGTGTCGTGACCTGACATTACCTATCCTCACTCAAAGAACAGTAGTAGGTAGTAATAAAAGAAGAAGAAAAGAAAGAAGAAGTAGAAGTAGAAGTAGAAGTAGGAGAGAGAGAGAGAGAGAGAGAGAGAGAGAGAGAGAGAGAGAGAGAGAGAGAGAGAGAGAGAGAGAGAGAGAGAGAGAGAGAGAGAGAGAGAGAGAGACCAAAATAATCTTAACAGAAAAAGAACAACAACAACAAACACCACACCTTACTTTACTCACATTTCTAGAGCAGAACACGGAGATACAGGCCTGCCCGACCTCAGTGAAAAGCTGCGGCCAGTTAGCGTGGTAAAGGTGTGGGTAACCTGCGCCGTGACTTCACCACCCATATCCTCCGACACGTCCACCTCAAACTGAAACACACGAAATGCACTCAAAACATACTTATAACACTCAAAACAGCTGCAACACTAATGAACATGTTTGAAATTCCCCAAATATATCCCAAAACTAACAGTATGCATTATAAAGAACGTTAGGATTAAAAGAGACACTTACCTAAATATTAAAGAGAGAGAGAGAGAGAGAGAGAGAGAGAGAGAGAGAGAGAGAGAGAGAAGGTTGTTTACTAGAAGTGTCAGCTTGCTGCGTCTAACTGTTACAAAGACTATCTCCATCTTATTCTGGTCATTCATGCACTATATAAAGCAGAGTTCAATATAATTACCTTCCAGCAGTACACCTCTCCATCCCCTTTTGTGTTTCTTGTTAATGCAGGCACCAGTTATAATGGTATAAAGTGCTTATACCTTATTTCAAAGTGTGGTGCGCACCATGGTTAATGTACCGCACTAATAGCCCTATTCAGAAACGATTTGCACTCTCACGACGCCTATTTCCAAAGGCTCTAATAGAAGATACTCATGTTTTCAAGGGTATTTTTATGGTTTTGGTGATGGACTAGATTTCTAATTAATCATAAGGAGAAACTGTCTTGAAAACCCAGCTAGTTGTCTAAAGGGGACTTGAAAAATTGTCGTGGTGAAAAAGCAAGGCGTTTCTGAATATGGCCAATGTCACTCACTCACGAACTCTGCTTACGGCCAAATAACCTTCAACCACCATCGTTAAGTTTTGACACCTTCGAGGGCAGAGTCTGCACACTTTGCTGGTTAATGGCACACACACACACACACACACACACACACACACACACAGTAGGCCAAGAAAAGGTCGACCGTGTGGACGTGTCAAAACACCTACAGTACACAACCACCCTCCCCACTCAATGTAACTACCATACGCCTAATTAATTACCTTAACTACCCTCCACCAGCTAATTGTTCACATGTGAGTCTTTCAGTGCACGACACACCTTCCTAGTACAGCCTGTCCATCCCGTCACTGTCCCATACCCGTCCCATCACTAAGGACACTGTGGCACCATTAATTAACTACCTTTCACTATCCAATCACTCCCACACGTCACGTCACCCCTTCAGTGCATTATTATACAGATTTCTAGTCAATTATCTGCCCCATTACCGTCCCATCATGTTCCTGCCCTCCACTCTATTAACAGACTCACCCTTTCACTGAGCAGGTGGAGCTGGTAAACTAGGTGGGGCAAGCGGGGCGGTCACCGTGTTCCCAGGTCTCGTGTCTGGTGATGAAATGGACGTCTGTTCACTGATTGTGGTGGTGGTGGTGGTGGTGGGCAGTTGCCAAATGGAAATATTCTAACTCACCAGATCCACCTTGAAAAGCCGCTAAAAGGTCGCTAAATCATTGTTGTACAGGCTACAAATGTTCCTAGACGAAGTAAGTGGCTTGACTTACACATAGGCTAATCAGTATAGGACCCCGTTGACTCTAAAAAGGAACGTTTATCCCTCCCGTGACGCAGAGCAAACTTGTCTTGAGAGCCTCGCTCGCCACCCTCTCATCACTTGCCTTTTAACTCCGATTGATAATTAATTGATTGATTGATTGATAAGTTTATTGTTGTAGCAATGCATACACCATCGAAATGTTGTCCATTTCCCTATGAATGAACCTATCAAATTACCAGTTTATCTATCTATATATCCACACACAAGCATGTAAATATCTCCACCAGCACCGCCAACACCACCCACACCTAACCACCCTCGCTTTCATGGACGGGAGTGAGTCAATTTACACATTACTACTAGTATTTCCATGCAACTATATTGTGGCATCATATCACCTCAGACGCTGTGGGGCCATGCAACAAATTGTTTACTAATTTCGCTTCACTTGCAAACCAGATATTGTTTTACATCTCTTTCAACTGATAGGAAAACAGGTCGATACATATGCATTTTATTATATCAAGAGACATTGTGTTACCATTAGAAATATATAGGAATATCATTCACAAGATATCGTCATATCAATAGGTATGAAAAATAAATACAAGTAACAAAAACTGCACCACGTTACAAGACATTGGCCAGACACTTAAATTAGGTATTGCATTGAAAGACTCACAAAACATCATCTTCAGTAACACGTAACAATACCTTTGTGCTTCACAACAGAAAACTAAAAGACACTTTTGTGGTTATCTTCAAGACACAAGAAGGAACAGGTTCTTGTGATCACTACAGACACAGCCACGTGTACATCACACCTTGCAATACTGTGAGTGAGAAGCACTCTACTACTACTACTACTACTACCCTTAACAACTACTACTTGGTACAAATTTACTGTCATGGCCTGGCAGCAAGACACATCGTGTGATCATCCACCGCGACGCACAGCTAGCCGTTGATGTGTGACTAGGCAGCATGCTCGCTACACTCCCTCACTAAGAAGATGGCGTCTCCTAACAAGGAACGTTATCACTAAGTGTTTCTCCATGCATGGTGAATTCCAACATGGAGTGAACACGTTGGTCATTTGGTGCTTAAGCCATAAACGATTATGATGGGTGACAGGAATGATGGGTGATGAGCAGAGGAATCGTGACCCAAGAGGTTACCTTCCTCTCTTGGTCTACACTCTCCTTTTTTAAATACTATATACATATGTACACTGTACACCCCTATTACCATGTTATGCATAACTTTTAAATATTACTGTTTTATGCTGCTTTAGATAAGGCATTGCAAAAAACCTTACCCACTACATATCTACAACTGTCTACGTACAAATTCTACAAATTTATCCACCCAATCTACAAATGGTCAATGAAATACACTACACCAGTGATGAAGATCTGTGGCCAACCTTCAGAACTTCATTGGTACGTCTCCAAGAATCACCCTTTTCTTCTTCCTCTTCCTTTTTTTCCTCTTCTTGTTCCTTTGGCAACACCGGCAGTAGAAGCAGTCTGGTGTCTGTTGTATGTCGTGCACGCTCACTCCAAAAACTTGCCTCACTTCTTTGGCGTTAGTAGTACTGAATTCTGGAACAAGAGATGGAACAATATTGAAATGGCATCCTCATCAATGCTTGTTGTCTTGTGGTACACAGGGTTGGGGAAGGGATTGTGGATGATTTAACGATAAGGATGGTATGTTAAGGAGAGCCAAGGTGGATCGGGTTTGCGTGGGTGGCTCTGTAGGCCTAAAAAGGAAAACTGCCGTACCACGCGCATAATTAATACTAGCGGAGAAACTTTACGAGTAGGGATTATGGAATGTTGTGCATGGTAGAAATATTAGTGTTAGCATTAAGTGTACTACAACATGTATAAGGAGGAATAGAGTAAGAAAGGCAGGGTATTTAACATTGTGTGAGTTGGCACGCGGGGCAGTAGATTTGAGTGGGGGGCAGTAAAGGACGCGATCTCGGGTGAAGGGAGTGGCACTCTCTACTCGGACATTGGTGGACGCATCACGGTGAGCGAGGGTCTCTGATCACGTGGGTAATGTGATCAGGGCAGCGGAGTTTCGTGGCAATATAATCAAGGGTGTCATTATGTTGAGTTAAGTGGTGTATTCAACTGGGGATAGTGTGTTATAGGTGCCTCTCGTGTTTCTCTGTTGTTGGTTCAGAGTGCCGCGTCACTTTCATTGTTTTTTGTTCTAATGTACTTTACTATATTTGAAATATATATAAAATTGACTTGGAAGAGAGTTTTCCTTCAATGAAAATCCCAGCCCGTGTGGTACAATGATAACACGTCGACGAATCTTCAACAACTTGACAAACATCTTTAGAGTCAAAATGTTGCAGAGAGAGAGAGAGAGAGAGAGAGAGAGAGAGAGAGAGAGAGAGAGAGAGAGAGAGAGAGAGAGAGAGAGAGAGAGAGAGAGAGAGAGAGAGAGAGAGAGAGAAAAAAAACCTATGAAGTATGAGTTGGCGAAATATACGGTATTGGAATATTTTCTATGTGTCAAGAATAATTTCGGTACTGTTTAAATTTTGGAGGAATCACATGCACATCTTAATTACGACATCTTAGCCACAGAACAGCACAGCCAAAAGGCATACACAGCAAGACCCCAGAGCATGAAGGAGTGAAAGATTAGTTAACTCACACCAACAGCTAGGCAAAGAACCCCGAGGGAGCCCAGCACAACACCCACCACCATGCCAGCTTGGGGATTTTGACACTTCAATGACCGTCTTCTCCTGACTGTTGCTGCTGATGGGCAGACCGAACACTCCCTCAGGGAGAGGATCTGGACGACTCCACGCACTCGTCAACGTCTGTGGTGGAGAAATACACTCTCAGAAACACAGATTTATTAAAACTTAAGGAAAGATGTTAAAAAAAAGGAAAGGAGAAAGTTCCACGTTTTTCAGGAACACACATTCAGAGATACGTTAAGGAAAACTACAACAATTATATCTCTAAATACAAATGCATATGGCAAGGTAAAATTATACCAAATCATGAAGAACAAACTATCCTCAAATCGCTGATCTCAGTAATACTCGTGAGATAAAATGCATGTTCATGTATGCCAAGAATAACAAGAGTGCAATTAAATACCACACTAACTTCTTTAGGCTGCTAAGTGTAGAGATGAAGGGTTGAGACGTTTAAGAAGAGAGACCGTAGAGTGACAGTGACAGTCCGGCCAGGCCTCACCTTCACAGTTGAACTTCCAGACGAGTGTGTACCCTGTATGGCCGGCACTGCCAGTAGTATGACTCTCGAGTGTTGATGCAAAGGGGCTCACACACACCAGACATTCTTCTCCCGGCACTCGTCAATTCCACACAGCTGCATAAACTCATCCTGCCACAAGAAAGGCATTTCCTTCAGTACTGTCAAGTTGTGATTTTTTTTATACTGTATACAATGTAAGAAAACCTGCAACTTTTATATGAAACAATGGAGTTCAGGGCATGAGTTAAGCCTTGCGTGCCAGAGTGACAAAAGCAAGGCCTTCTCCTCACCTATCCATTACTGCAGTAGTCACTGAAGCCGTCACACATGCACTGCTTCTGGGTGCCA
This sequence comes from Portunus trituberculatus, assembly GCF_017591435.1. NCBI lineage: Eukaryota > Metazoa > Arthropoda > Malacostraca > Decapoda > Portunidae > Portunus > Portunus trituberculatus. The sequence goes on along the minus strand of NC_059272.1, from coordinate 14,219,532 downwards.
TTGACACCACCGTAGGAAAACTGACTGTCTGAGGCACACAAGTCGTTGTTCTTCCGTGCGAGGGTGGTCTCTAGGTCTATCTGCCAGCATTGCATTGTGTGAGTGAGATGATGGACTTGTATTTTAACACCACTATTATTCATGGTTTAGACTATCTTAGGGTAAATTTAAATGAACAAAATGGTGTTTCAAGAGAGAGAGAGAAACCCTAGCAGTAAATTGCAACAATCCTGCTCAGCAAAGCTCTCCGTCTTTCCTTTAAATACAAGTAACAGACAAACAACAAAAATTACACTCCCACACCAACATTCAAAGGTTCACATCACTAAAAACACACGAAATGCACCCTAAAACACACTTTTAACATCCCTGCAGCACTAATAAACCAGATTAAAATACCCCAAATGTATCCTAAAACCAACAGTATGCATTATAAAGAACTTTAGGATTATAAGGGACACTTACCTAAAATGTTACACCTTGGCTTCTTCTCTTATTCAACCTTTATTTCTTATTTCTTCTTCATCCTCCTCTATTGTTTCTCTTTCTTCTTCCTCCTAGTGCTTCCATCTACACGTCTGAGCCTAGAAAGGCATCAAAACACTAGATATTAGATAAAATATTGAGGAAATGAAGGGTGACTTAAGTATTGTGGCTTGACTGCTCCTCTTCCTCCTCCCTTTCTCCTTTCTTCCTCCTTATCCTCCTTTATTTCTTCTTTTTTCCTCCTTCTGCTACTATTATCTACACACCTGAAACTAAAACATACGAAAACACTTAAAAATCACTACATATTAGGCAAAATATTGACGAACTGCGGGCTTGGAAAAAAGAGGCGCCAGCCTGAGGCTATGATGAGTCACCCTCTGGGCCGTGGTCATCCGAGAGAACGGGAGCGGGAATGACTCGGCTAAATTACGTAAATAATTTGATTTCAAAAATGACTTTTAATAAAAGCGAAGCCACGGCCGAATGCTTGTTATTTTATGACGTGATAAATACTTAAACAAATTTTCAAATTATCAAAATATCTCCAGCTTAACTGGTTTTTTAAAAATTTATAAATTAAGTACGATAAAAGTACAAAAACATTTTAACCCATAAATCTCTTAAAACGTCCTGTAAAGTCAAGCCATTTTCACTTGGCGAGTATTTTATCACATTTCACGGAGTCTGAGCTATCTTTTGGGGCATTCTACATCGAGTTAGACCAAGAAGCAGAAACGTGAGCAAAAAAATAAAGAAAAATAAGAGCTTTTTACATCATCACCAAACACCATTTCAAAGTCCCCATATTTCACTCAATAGATTAATTTCACACTTAAAAGAGCACAGACGATTGTATGATATCATAAAGACCCACTTATACCATGAAATAAAAAATCTCAATATTCCAAATGGGAAATTTTGACCGTTAAAAAGCCTTTAACATACGCTATAAAACACCACATATTTACCCAGCACAGGCGCGGAACACACTTCAAACACGACGAAACATTTATAGAAACCATAAAAACATACCATGGAAGCGCAATATTACCGTCAGGAAATATTCGAAAAAAAAAAGTATTTGACCCAGCAGGCTGGCGATAGAAGGGTGATGGCGTGGGTAGGGTGATGGCTAGGGGACCGCCGGGGGGAGGCGGCACGGAGAAAACCCCGGGAACAATGGCGGCACGACATCCATATATAGTCTTTATCATCTCACCAAACTAAAATTAAGCCACAGAGAGAATTTTGACCATAGGATATTAAATACTACACTGGTGGCTGCATTCTGACACATCTTTGGCCTATAGTAAGTGAAGGAAACAAATATCAGAGGATAGTACAGACGCCTTGCACTTTTTTCATGGTCCTTATACCATTACTTTAAAATATTTACGTACTGTTTTCACTCTCATATGTAAAGGAAACCTAACATTAAGTGAATAGCCTTATAAATACCTTTAATAGACGAAGATTAGGCAGTGTGGAGTGTTGTGGCGAAGGCTTGCCAATGCTTCTTTTGCTGTTGGTGCTATATGCTTGGTGCTCCTTGAAAACTGTCGGTAATATAGCAACACTTCCCTGTGTGTGTGTGTGTGTGTGTGTGTGTGTGTGTGTGTGTGTGTATCTATGGGTGTGTGTGTGCGTGTGTCAGTATAGCCACCACTGTTGTCACCACCACCGCTACAAGATTACTGCAGTACTTCCGTAGCAAAAGGTTGTCTGTGAAGACAGGACGCATGTTTATGATAACTATATTACTACATCTCTTATTAATGAGACGCTATGCTTATACAAATACTACATGTCGATTTATTGGTTATTGTGACATCTTTCTCTTCGTTATCGTGTCCAGCTTTTGTTACTTTGTCAAAGCAGGAAATATTAAATTGTATCTATTCGTAGAGCGAGTATTGGCAACTCCCACGAGGCAAGAAACAAGGTGACCATCTTTCACACCACTAGTTCCTGCATCTGGCACGCCACATTCTCTCCAGGAACTCTTTCACAGCCTCAATCATCCTTTCATTCGTCTCCCACACAGTCCCAGCAGCAACACCATCCATTCCCTTCCTGTCATCTCCACTCTGTCATGCCCCAGCTCCCTCAGCACCACTTGCATCATCTCATGCCTGTCTCTGGCATACTTCACACTCCACCACCACATGTTCCACTGTCTCATCCTCTCCCAAGTCACACATCTGGCACACTTTGCTGCAGGACTCTGACCATCTATAATTCCTTGCATTCACATCCATGCACTGTGCCCTAGCTCGGAAGAGAAGATCACCACCCAGGCTTCCGTCATACCACTTTTCATACATTGGGGCCTCTTTCTCTCTATACCATACCAAGGTACTCTTTTGCTCCATCCTATTTCTCCAGTCATCCAGTCCCACACCTTTCACTACTCTGTCAATCTCACTCTTCCACTTCCTTACATCCCATTCTCTACCTTCTCCATTTCTAACAATCATACTCCAGTCTCTCTCTAAATGTCTTCCTTCTACCTGTTGAAAAACCCAACTACTTACTAACCCACTCTTTGCTACCAGCCTGACACACCTCTTCCCCCACTTGCTACTCCTGACATTCCACAGAAACACTTTTCTCACTATCCTTGCATCATTCATTCGTTCTAACCTAGCCTTATACTTTAGGGTCGCTTTCACATATCTCTCTCTAAAAGTGCTCCAACCCATATCACCCCTAAGGGCCTCTACTGCTGCATATCTAGGTGCATTAAGTGCCATTCTTGCAACTCTATTCTGCCCTATTTCTAACTTATCTAGTTCACTCTCATTCCAAGCAATCACATCCATACCATACATGATGCTCGGAACAGCCACGCTCTTCCAAACTTCTCGCAGCACGTCATATTTACTCGCCCTCATCCTTGCTGCACTTCCTAGACGACCTACCCACTGATTTGCCATACTTATCTTCTCATTCTTAATCTTTACACAGCCATCCGGACTCATCCACATCCCCAGATACTTATATTCATCTGTCTGCTGCACCTCATTCACTCCTAATCTCCACACATGGTTCCTCTCATCCTCTGACCTATGCACAACCATTACCTTACTCTTTTCACTACTAAATCTCACTCCAAAATCTCTTCCATACCCATCTACTACATCAAGCATACTCTGTAGCTCTTCTGCCGACTCACTCATGACTACAACATCATCTGCATACAAGAGCACACCTATCTTATCATTTCCCACATTTACACCTGCATTCATTCTCCTCATTCTAGCAGCCAATTCTTCTGTATATAAGCTAAAGAGGGTTGGTGATAATATGCAACCCTGCCTAACTCCTCTTTCACTCTTCACCCAGTCTGTCTCTATATCCCCTAGTTTATACTTAGCTCTTGTATCCACATACATACTTCTCACTATGTTAACTATCTTTGCACTTAACCCAATTTTTTCTAACACCCTACCTAGCATTTCTCTGTTTACCCTATCATATGCTTTCTCTATGTCTAGGAAACCTAAGTATAGTTTGCTACCATCCCTTTTCTTTCTCTCAATCAATTCATTCACTACAAACAGATTGTCTTCTGCTCTCCTGTCCACTCGGAATCCATTTTGCTCTTCGCCTAACACTCCAACTCTCTCAATCCATTTGCACAATCTCTCATTCAACACCGCACTGAACACTTTGCCTACTGTGTTAACTAACGCAATCGGCCTGTAGTTCCTCAACTCATTCTTACTCTTATATCCTCCCTTATGCAACAAGGTCACCCTGCATTCATTCCACATTCTCGGCACTCTCCTCCTCCCACACCTGGTTGAACAACTCAGTCATCCTATCAATCACTACTTCTCCTCCATTTTTGTACATTTCATACGGTATCTCATCCGGCCCTGCTGCCTTCCCATTCTTCTGCTTCTCACATTTCTCCACCTCCTCCCTGCTGATCCTTTCATTCAACTCATCTGCATCCTTTCTCTCCAGTGACACATGTCCTTCATCCACATCAAAGACCTCACTTACACCTCCAATCTCTTCCCAAAACTCTTTTATTGCCCTTCTCATTTCTTCCTTATCAGTCACCACTGCCCCATTCACCTTCAGGCTCTCCACATTCTCACTGTTAGGCATCCCCTCACCCCTCAGGAATCTATACCATTCTCGCCCACCTTCCATACCTTTCTCTCTAAGGGACTGAATCACACTTCTCTCACTTGTAACTTTAGCATTCATTATCTTTCGCTTCGTCATTCGCTGCTGACTCACATACGCTGCCCATGCATTCAGGTACTCCTTTCAGCTTCCTCACTCTCATGTCTCCTCTTTCTTAACTGTCTGCACACTCTATTCAGTCTCTTCCTTTCCTTCCTAGCATCCCTGATCTCATTATTCCACCACGGCCTACATGCATGCTTTCTGGCACTTGTTCTTGCATACCCTATCTGGCTTACTGCTGCATTTCTCACATTTTCTACAAATCTATCATTCAGTTCATCCACGTCGCTTAGACTTTCATCCTCCCAGCTCCTCTCACTCAAGTCCACCTGGAAATTCTCCCATCCTACATCTCTCAATCTCCACTTTTTCCTCTTGGCCTTGGCATTTGTTCCATCTCTTCCATTCAACTTGCACTCTAACACCAGCATGTTATGGTCTGAGACTATGTCAATCATCCCATCTTCATCAATCCACATGCGGTCAACAACTTCACGCATTCTCCCATTCACTAGCATGTAGTCAATCGCAGACTCCTGGTTCCTCCCACACCAAGTCACTCGTCCTTCAGCCAGGGTCTCATTGAGATTCTCCAAACTCACCTCATTCACAAGCTCATCCAGCATCTCACCGTTCCTGTTCATTTGTTCACCTAACATACCTATGTGGGCATTCATGTCTCCCATAACAATCACTCTCTCCAGCATACTCTCTTGCAATCTTTTTCAAAACACTATATTTTCTGCCATTCTCCCTGACTGCTCTGTCGCCTTCCACTGTCATATACACTACCACTACGACTATCCTCTCAGCTCTGCCACTGTCACTCCTGCACTCCACTCGAACAGCTAGCACGTCCTCACTCTCAGCACTGTCTCCTATGTCCAGCTCTTCCACTCTCAGGTTCCTCACCTTTTTGTGGAGCAAGGCTACGCCTCCTCCTAACTTATCCTGTTTTCTACGCCCTTTCCCTATCATGACAAACTCATTTCCTTCCATATGCACCACGTCCCGCAGGTGAGTCTCCGTGATACCTACCACATCCAAGCTCCATTCATTCAGCTCCTTGCATAAATCCTCAAACTTGCCAGTGCCCCATCCTCTCACATTCACACACCCAATCCTCATGCATCCTGACGCCCTGTGGGTACCTCCTCTTCCTTTACATTTACCCACTCTCCTCCCGCAGGTTCCCTTTCTCTCGGTAACCTGCTCTCTTTCACGCTTCTGTCCTCCTCTCTCATACAAACACCTGCCCCTTCTCTCTGGATTCTATCCTATTCCTGCTGCCTTCCTCCCAACGCTGAGCCCACTCCACCAAGTTCCAGGCCACCCACACCTTTCCAATAGTGGACATGTGTACGCCATCCTGTGTCCACACCTGCCTCCAGTCCATCCTCTCCCACAGCTGCATCCCATCACATTTCCAGTCTTCCAGTCTTTCTACTACCTTTCCATTCACCCATCTCCTCTCCCGGCCAAAGACCTGACCCTCCTTGTCCCTCCTCTTAGGGATACACATCACCAGGGCCTCCTGTGTGTTTTACGCTCCACCACTCTGACTATCTCCTCCATCACTCTCACTGTCTCTCGTCCTCCCATATCCTCCAGCCGTTTCCTCCTCCCTCTACCACCACCAGGTCTTCAGGCTCCATCTGGTGAAGGGAGCTCATCACCGCCTCACGGATGACCCGAATATTGGCCCTGGTCTGCTTTTGTCCATCACTCTATACCCACCTTTCGACAGGGAGTATATCTCTTTCTCTATTCCTCTCATCAGGCTATCTCCAAACAGCCACATCCTCCTAACTTTGCTCCCTGTCTTCAGCCATAGCCGCTTGCCATCCTGGATATGTCGCCAGGATTGCCGACCTATGCCCATCCATGCCGACTCACTATGGCCCTTACCTCTGCCACTCCTGCCTCTACTCCCAACACTGCCCTGGTCCTCCTTCCTCTCTTACTATTGGCCTCCTGGGTACCTCTGCTGTTGGCCCGTGTCTGGCTGGGGTATCTAGTGCACTCCTACTCCTAGCCCCTCCCTTGGCCTCCTCCTGTACCTTTGGCTCCTTACCTACCTCCTCCAGACTGCTGTCCTTTTCCACCATCACCTCTTCACTGCCCCTTCCTCGGTTACCAGGAGTCCGTTACAGCCTTGTTGCTGTAGGAGTGGTCGGACTCCTGTGGGGTCACTGCACCTGTGGCGCCCCTCCACCTCCACATCTCCTTGACTACTAGGGTCAGGGCCTCCCTGTTCCATCCGTGCCTCCTTCTTCCTCTGCTACCCGTTTCTCCTCCCACCATGCCCTGGTAGTGTCTAGGCACTCAGGGCATAGGCCTATTAGGAAGTCGTTCCTCAGTACCTTCTGGCTGGCTTCCTTAAGGCCCACACATCGCGCGTGATACCAATCTCCACAACATTCACATGCGATGGAGTTACTCCTATTGTTCACCTCACCTTTGCATACCTTACAGTCGTTCTCGTACATCCTGCTAAAACAACAAAGAACGAAATAAAAAAAATAAAAAAATCGGGAGCAAAACACACCACGTCTTACCTCCTCGACGTCTCACAGCTGATCACCACAGGGTGATGGCGTGGGTAGGGTGATGGCTAGGGGACCGCCGGGGGGAGGCGGCCCGGAGAAAACCCCGGGAACAATGGCGGCACGACATCCATATATAGTCTTTATCATCTCACCAAACTAAAATTAACCCACAGAGAGAATTTTTGACCATAGGATATTAAATACTACACTAGCGCCAAGTGGCTGCATTCTGACACATCTTTGGCCTATAGTAAGTGAAGGAAACAAATATCAGAGGATAGTACAGACGCCTTGCACTTTTTTCATGCTCCTTATACCATTACTTGAAAATATTTACGTACTGTTTTCACTCTCATATGTAAAGGAAACCTAACATTAAGTGAATAGCCTTATAAATACCTTTAATAGACGAAGATTAGGCAGTGTGGAGTGTTGTGAAGGCTTGCACGGCTTCTTTTGCTGTTGGTGCTATATGCTTGGTGCTCCTTGAAAACTGTCGGTAATATAGCAACACTTCCCTTTATTTGTTGTGTGTGTGTGTGTGTGTGTGTGTGTGTGTGTGTGTGTATCTGTGTGGTGTGTGTGTGTGTGTCAGTATAGCCACCACTGTTGTCACCACCACCGCTACAAGATTACTGCAGTACTTCCGTAGCAAAAGGTTATCTGTGAAGTCAGGACGCATGTTTATGATGATAACTATCTGTACTAAATCTCTTATTAATGAGACGCTATGCTTATACAAATACTACATGTCGATTTATTGGTTATTGTGACATCTTTCTCTTCGTTATCGTGTCCAGCTTTTGTTACTTTGTCAAAGCAGGAAATATTAAATTGTATCTATTCGTACAGCGAGTATTGGCAACTCCCACGAGGCAAAAAACAAGGTGCTTAAAAGGCAGACTATAGCATTTCTCTCATTCTCTATTTCTACCGCCTGATATACGAATATTTGACAATAAACCAGGGTGACAGGATACTAAGCAGAAGAATATAGACTTTTTCTATCTACATACACATCCAACTTGTTGATTATATACGAATTCATTGACTTATCTATCTGCCTGCCTATCCATCTATGTTTGTTTTATCCAACTGTCCATTTACATATCTATCAACCCATCAAATTACCCGCTTATCCATCTATCTTCACACAAGCATATAAATACCACCACCACCACCACCACTGCTGCTAGTACCCGCACCAACCGACATTCGCCCTCACGAACGGCAGCGTGTCAGTAATAGGGTGTGGGCGTGGGAGTGGGCGTGGTGGAGGCCTGAGTAAGATATACGTGGTGTCAGGCGCTTATCCGATTCCCTTTTCCTCTGTCGTCTTCAGAGGTTCTCTACACACTTGTCAGGCCGCTACACGTGCACACTCCCATACCGTAATACATGCTGGGCTAAGCGCGCCACACCACCTACGGTACACTTCTTAGCGCCAACGTACCGCGCGTCTTTTGTCAAGGACCAACGCCGTCAGTCTAGTCAGTCAATCAACAAGATAATCAGTCAGTCAGTCAGTGTGTCAGCCATTCAGTCAGTTATTCAGTCAGCCAGCCAAACAGTAAATCAACCAATCAGTCACTCAGCTAAACAGTCAGTCAGTCAGTTAGTCATTTAGTCAGTCAGTCAGTCAGTGAATCAGTAAGTCCTTCCATCAGTCAGTCAGTGAATCTATTAGTTAGACAGGCAATCTATCTCTCAATCCGTCAATCTATCAGCCAGTCAGTCAGTCAATCAATATTCACGATGCAAAACAAGCAAACACACCACCAATAATTACCTCCACAATCACCACCACCACCACCACCAATACACAACACACTGACACCACCAACATCAACACTTTCTGAAGGTGCCTACTGACTTACTGCATTTCCACGCATTGTTTCATCGTTTCGTATCACATTATAATACGATACGGTGCAACAGGGTATTGTACCCACTGTTTCCTATCCGCGTGGTGTATCATCGTTGAGTGATGCAACAGTGTCATTCAGTTTCTTCCTGACCGTAGCCATGAGTGCAAATATGCAGTTGTCTGTGGCCGCGTTTAGTTTTATTCATGAATATCAGATCAGTAGAAGGAAGTGAGAGCGACGGCGTTGGTGGGTGTCTACACTCTATGCATGTATGCACATGTTCAATGGAACAACTACTACGTTGGCTGACTTAATATCCAGCATGTGACGGAACTGTGATACACACAACTGATTTTGAATTTCTTTTCAATTGGGGTCAAAATTATCCTGTCCACGACAACAATGAATTTGCAACGGGACAATGCCATGCTGCCCGTCCACACACACACACACACACACACACACGAGGGTTAGTGAGTTGTGTATCATTCCTTAGAGATGCCGCCGAAAGACCGACAAATGGCTCATCGAACCCGCTCCGTAATATTTTGCAACGCAACGGTGCTATCCTGTCAACACTGCTGCGTAACGATGATACGATACGTGGAAATGAAACAAGTGTGTACCCGCCTTAATCACAACACAAACAATATTCATATACAGTGTTACACCCACAACCCTGACCGCCGCAGCTCCACCGCTCGACTAGTCCAGCGGGGTGGTCAGTCAGCCAGCCAGCCGTGGTGACTGGGCGGTGGACTAATCTTCCTTCAAGACGTGTTTGTGTCCGTGGTGGAGAAAGGAACTGATGGTGATGGTGGTGGTGGTGGACAGGATTCAGGTAGAAGAGTGAGTGAGTGAGTGAGCGACTGAGTGAGTGAGTGAGGAAGAGGACAGGAAAGAATAGAAGAAAAAGGAAAAATAAAACCATCTTATTAAAACACACCATTTGTCTCCCTCTACCCCCAAGCCCCTCTCTCTCTCTCTCTCTCTCTCTCTCTCTCTCTCTCTCTCTCTCTCTCTCAACGGAATGGTACTTTGACACTGTGTACTAGACGCTTTCCGCTAATTTTTGGTCATACTAAGCAATGCCAAATGATGTTAGTAAAAGCGTTTACTCTTGAGATATGTGTTGCCAAGCCTCGCCAACCTATCCATACGAACGACTGCAATCCCCCATCCCATTCCTCACTACGTTCCTCTCTCCCACTCGCTTCCCCCCTCCTCCTCCCTCTCTCCTGCTATCTTCCCCCCTCCACGTTCGATCGTGTACGTTAGTTCTGGCGACTCGTGTGAATTCGGCTTTAAACGCCATGAGTAAACGCTTTTACTAACACCATTTGGCAATGCTTAGTATGACCAGAAATTAGAGGAAAGTGTCTTGTACACAATGTCGAAGTATCATTCCGATAAATTCATTAGTTTGAAAGATATTCGCGAAAAACAATCACTCACTCTCCGTGAAATGCGTAGTAGGGTGGCGTAAAAGCATAAGTCAATGTTCAGGTCCTTAATTTCGCAACGATAGAGCCATACAACTGGAGGGTAAGCCTTGCCCCATGTCACCTCGTCAAACAGAGCAGATCAGAATATAAGCAAGAAGGGACAAGCGTGGAACCTGCTGACGTAACGTGTCGTGACCTGACATTACCTATCCTCACTCAAAGAACAGTAGTAGGTAGTAATAAAAGAAGAAAAAGAAGTAGAAGTAAAAGTAGAAGTAGAAGAAGGAGAAGGAGAAGAAGGAGAGAGAGAGAGAGAGAGAGAGAGAGAGAGAGAGAGAGAGAGAGAGAGAGAGAGAGAGAGAGAGAGAGAGAGACCAAAATAATCTTAACAGAAAAAGAACAACAACAACAAACACCACACCTTACTTTACTCACATTTCTAGAGCAGAACACGGAGATACAGGCCTGCCCGACCTCAGTGAAAAGCTGCGGCCAGTTAGCGTGGTGAAAGGTGTGGGTAACCTGCGCCGTGACTTCACCACCCATATCCTCCGACACGTCCACCTCAAACTGAAACACACGAAATGCACTCAAAACATACTTATAACACTCAAAACAGCTGCAACACTAATGAACATGTTTGAAATTCCCAAATATATCCCAAAACTAACAGTATGCATTATAAAGAACGTTAGGATTAAAAGAGACACTTACCTAAATATTAAAGAGAGAGAGAGAGAGAGAGAGAGAGAGAGAGAGAGAGAGAGAGAGAGAGAGAGAGAGTTGTTTACTAGAAGTGTCAGCTTGCTGCGTCTAACTGTTACAAAGACTATCTCCATCTTATTCTGGTCATTCATGCACTATATAAAGCAGAGTTCAATATAATTACCTTCCAGCAGTACACCTCTCCATCCCCTTTTGTGTTTCTTGTTAATGCAGGCACCAGTTATAATGGTATAAAGTGCTTATACCTTATTTCAAAGTGTGGTGCGCACCATGGTTAATGTACCGCACTAATAGCCCTATTCAGAAACGATTTGCACTCTCACGACGCCTATTTCCAAAGGCTCTAATAGAAGATACTCATGTTTTCAAGGGTATTTTATGGTTTTGGTGATGGACTAGATTTCTAATTAATCATAAGGAGAAACTGTCTTGAAAACCCAGCTAGTTGTCTAAAGGGGACTTGAAAAATTGTCGTGGTGAAAAAGCAAGGCGTTTCTGAATATGGCCAATGTCACTCACTCACGAACTCTGCTTACGGCCAAATAACCTTCAACCACCATCGTTAAGTTTTGACACCTTCGAGGGCAGAGTCTGCACACTTTGCTGGTTAATGGCACACACACACACACACACACACAGTAGGCCAAGAAAAGGTCGACCGTGTGGACGTGTCAAAACACCTACAGTACACAACCACCCTCCCCACTCAATGTAACTACCATACGCCTAATTAATTACCTTAACAACCGTCCACCAGCTAATTGTTCACATGTGAGTCTTTCAGTGCACGACACACCTTCCTAGTACAGCCTGTCCATCCCGTCACTGTCCCATACCCGTCCCATCACTAAGGACACTGTGACACCATTAATTAACTACCTTTCACTATCCAATCACTCCCACACGTCACGTCACCCCTTCAGTGCATTATTATACAGATTTCTAGTCAATTATCTGCCCCATTACCGTCCCATCATGTTCCTGCCCTCCACTCTATTAACAGACTCACTCACCCTTTCACTGAGCAGGTGGAGCTGGTAAACTAGGTGGGGCAAGCGGGGCGGTCACCGTGTTCCCAGGTCTCGTGTCTGGTGATGAAATGGACGTCTGTTCACTGATTGTGGTGGTGGTGGTGGTGGGCAGTTGCCAAATGGAAATATTCTAACTCACCAGATCCACCTTGAAAAGCCGCTAAAAGGTCGCTAAATCATTGTTGTACAGGCTACAAATGTTCCTAGACGAAGTAAGTGGCTTGACTTACACATAGGCTAATCAGTATAGGACCCCGTTGACTCTAAAAAGGAACGTTTATCCCTCCCGTGACGCAGAGCAAACTTGTCTTGAGAGCCTCGCTCGCCACCCTCTCATCACTTGCCTTTTAACTCCGATTGATAATTAATTGATTGATTGATTGATAAGTTTATTGTTGTAGCAATGCATACACCATCGAAATGTTGTCCATTTCCCTATGAATGAACCTATCAAATTACCAGTTTATCTATCTATATATCCACACACAAGCATGTAAATATCTCCACCAGCACCGCCAACACCACCCACACCTAACCACCCTCGCTTTCATGGACGGGAGTGAGTCAATTTACACATTACTACTAGTATTTCCATGCAACTATATTGTGGCATCATATCACCTCAGACGCTGTGGGGCCATGCAACAAATTGTTTACTAATTTCGCTTCACTTGCAAACCAGATATTGTTTTACATCTCTTTCAACTGATAGGAAAACAGGTCGATACATATGCATTTTATTATATCAAGAGACATTGTGTTACCATTAGAAATATATAGGAATATCATTCACAAGATATCGTCATATCAATAGGTATGAAAAATAAATACAAGTAACAAAAACTGCACCACGTTACAAGACATTGGCCAGACACTTAAATTAGGTATTGCATTGAAAGACTCACAAAACATCATCTTCAGTAACACGTAACAATACCTTTGTGCTTCACAACAGAAAACTAAAAGACACTTTTGTGGTTATCTTCAAGACACAAGAAGGAACAGGTTCTTGTGATCACTACAGACACAGCCACGTGTACATCACACCTTGCAATACTGTGAGTGAGAAGCACTACTACTACTACTACTACCCTTAACAACTACTACTTGGTACAAATTTACTGTCATGGCCTGGCAGCAAGACACATCGTGTGATCATCCACCGCGACGCACAGCTAGCCGTTGATGTGTGACTAGGCAGCATGCTCGCTACACTCCCTCACTAAGAAGATGGCGTCTCCTAACAAGGAACGTTATCACTAAGTGTTTCTCCATGCATGGTGAATTCCAACATGGAGTGAACACGTTGGTCATTTGGTGCTTAAGCCATAAACGATTATGATGGGTGACAGGAATGATGGGTGATGAGCAGAGGAATCGTGACCCAAGAGGTTACCTTCCTCTCTTGGTCTACACTCTCCTTTTTTAAATACTATATACATATGTACACTGTACACCCCTATTACCATGTTATGCATAACTTTTAAATATTACTGTTTTATGCTGCTTTAGATAAGGCATTGCAAAAAACCTTACCCACTACATATCTACAACTGTCTACAAATTCTACAAATTTATCCACCCAATCTACAAATGGTCAATGAAATACACTACACCAGTGATGAAGATCTGTGGCCAACCTTCAGAACTTCATTGGTACGTCTCCAAGAATCACCCTTTTCTTCTTCCTCTTCCTTTTTTTCCTCTTCTTGTTCCTTTGGCAACACCGGCAGTAGAAGCAGTCTGGTGTCTGTTGTATGTCGTGCACGCTCACTCCAAAAACTTGCCTCACTTATTTGGCGTTAGTAGTACTGAATTCTGGAACAAGAGATGGAACAATATTGAAATGGCATCCTCATCAATGCTTGTTGTCTTGTGGTACACAGGGTTGGGGAAGGGATTGTGGATGATTTAACGATAAGGATGGTATGTTAAGGAGAGCCAAGGTGGATCGGGTTTGCGTGGGTGGCTCTGTAGGCCTAAAAAGGAAAACTGCCGTACCACGCGCATAATTAATACTAGCGGAGAAACTTTACGAGTAGGGATTATGGAATGTTGTGCATGGTAGAAATATTAGTGTTAGCATTAAGTGTACTACAACATGTATAAGGAGGAATAGAGTAAGAAAGGCAGGGTATTTAACATTGTGTGAGTTGGCACGCGGGGCAGTAGATTTGAGTGGGGGGCAGTAAAGGACGCGATCTCGGTGAAGGGAGTGGCACTCTCTACTCGGACATTGGTGGACGCATCACGGTGAGCGAGGGTCTCTGATCACGTGGGTAATGTGATCAGGGCAGCGGAGTTTCGTGGCAATATAATCAAGGGTGTCATTATGTTGAGTTAAGTGGTGTATTCAACTGGGGATAGTGTGTTATGAGGTGCCTCTCGTGTTTCTCTGTTGTTGGTTCAGAGTGCCGCGTCACTTTCATTGTTTTTTGTTCTAATGTACTTTACTATATTTGAAATATATATAAAATTGACTTGGAAGAGAGTTTTCCTTCAATGAAAATCCCAGCCCGTGTGGTACAATGATAACACGTCGACGAATCTTCAACAACTTGACAAACATCTTTAGAGTCAAAATGTTGCAGGTGAGATAAAAGAGAGAGAGAGAGAGAGAGAGAGAGAGAGAGAGAGAGAGAGAGAGAGAGAGAGAGAGAGAGAGAGAGAGAGAGAGAAAAAACCTATGAAGTATGAGTTGGCGAAATATACGGTATTGGAATATTTTCTATGTGTCAAGAATAATTTCGGTACTGTTTAAATTTTGGAGGAATCACATGCACATCTTAATTACGACATCTTAGCCACAGAACAGCACAGCCAAAAGGCATACACAGCAAGACCCCAGAGCATGAAGGAGTGAAAGATTAGTTAACTCACACCAACAGCTAGGCAAAGAACCCCGAGGGAGCCCAGCACAACACCCACCACCATGCCAGCTTGGGGATTTTGACACTTCAATGACCGTCTTCTCCTGACTGTTGCTGCTGATGGGCAGACCGAACACTCCCTCAGGGAGAGGATCTGGACGACTCCACGCACTCGTCAACGTCTGTGGTGGAGAAATACACTCTCAGAAACACAGATTTATTAAAACTTAAGGAAAGATGTTAAAAAAAAGGAAAGGAGAAAGTTCCACGTTTTTCAGGAACACACATTCAGAGATACGTTAAGGAAAACTACAACAATTATATCTCTAAATACAAATGCATATGGCAAGGTAAAATTATACCAAATCATGAAGAACAAACTATCCTCAAATCGCTGATCTCAGTAATACTCGTGAGATAAAATGCATGTTCATGTATGCCAAGAATAACAAGAGTGCAATTAAATACCACACTAACTTCTTTAGGCTGCTAAGTGTAGAGATGAAGGGTTGAGACGTTTAAGAAGAGAGACCGTAGAGTGACAGTGACAGTCCGGTCAGGCCTCACCTTCACAGTTGAACTTCCAGACGAGTGTGTACCCTGTATGGCCGGCACTGCCAGTAGTATGACTCTCGAGTGTTGATGCAAAGGGGCTCACACACACCAGACATTCTTCTCCCGGCACTCGTCAATTCCACACAGCTGCATAAACTCATCCTGCCACAAGAAAGGCATTTCCTTCAGTACTGTCAAGTTGTGATTTTTTTTATACTGTATACAATGTAAGAAAACCTGCAACTTTTATATGAAACAATGGAGTTCAGGGCATGAGTTAAGCCTTGCGTGCCAGAGTGACAAAAGCAAGGCCTTCTCCTCACCTATCCATTACTGCAGTAGTCACTGAAGCCGTCACACATGCACTGCTTCTGGGTGCCATTGACACCACCGTAGGAAAACTGACTGTCTGAGGCACACAAGTCGTTGTTCTTCCGTGCGAGGGTGGTCTCTAGGTCTATCTGCCAGCATTGCATTGTGTGAGTGAGATGATGGACTTGTATTTTAACACCACTATTATTCATGGTTTAGACTATCTTAGGGTAAATTTAAATGAACAAAATGGTGTTTCAAGAGAGAGAGAGAAACCCTAGCAGTAAATTGCAACAATCCTGCTCAGCAAAGCTCTCCGTCTTTCCTTTAAATACAAGTAACAGACAAACAACAAAATTACACTCCCACACCAACATTCAAAGGTTCACATCACTAAAACACACGAAATGCACCCTAAAACACACTTTTAACATCCCTGCAGCACTAATAAACCAGATTAAAATACCCCAAATGTATCCTAAAACCAACAGTATGCATTATAAAGAACTTTAGGATTATAAGGGACACTTACCTAAAATGTTACACCTTGGCTTCTTCTCTTATTCAACCTTTATTTCTTATTTCTTCTTCATCCTCCTCTATTGTTTCTCTTTCTTCTTCCTCCTAGTGCTTCCATCTACACGTCTGAGCCTAGAAAGGCATCAAAACACTAGATATTAGATAAAATATTGAGGAAATGAAGGGTGACTTAAGTATTGTGGCTTGACTGCTCCTCTTCCTCCTCCCTTTCTCCTTTCTTCCTCCTTATCCTCCTTTATTTCTTCTTTTTTCCTCCTTCTGCTACTATTATCTACACACCTGAAACTAAAAACATACGAAAACACTTAAAAATCACTACATATTAGGCAAAATATTGACGAACTGCGGGCTTGGAAAAAAGAGGCGCCAGCCTGAGGCTATGATGAGTCACCCTCTGGGCCGTGGTCATCCGAGAGAACGGGAGCGGGAATGACTCGGCTAAATTACGTAAATAATTTGATTTCAAAAATGACTTTTAATAAAAGCGAAGCCACGGCCGAATGCTTGTTATTTTATGACGTGATAAATACTTAAACAAATTTTCAAATTATCAAAATATCTCCAGCTTAACTGGTTTTTTAAAAATTTATAAATTAAGTACGATAAAAGTACAAAAACATTTTAACCCATAAATCTCTTAAAACGTCCTGTAAAGTCAAGCCATTTTCACTTGGCGAGTATTTTATCACATTTCACGGAGTCTGAGCTATCTTTTGGGGCATTCTACATCGAGTTAGACCAAGAAGCAGAAACGTGAGCAAAAAAATAAAGAAAAAATAAGAGCTTTTTACATCATCACCAAACACCATTTCAAAGTCCCCATATTTCACTCAATAGATTAATTTCACACTTAAAAGAGCACAGACGATTGTATGATATCATAAAGACCCACTTATACCATGAAATAAAAAATCTCAATATTCCAAATGGGAAATTTTGACCGTTAAAAAGCCTTTAACATACGCTATAAAACACCACATATTTACCCAGCACAGGCGCGGAACACACTTCAAACACGACGAAACATTTATAGAAACCATAAAAACATACCATGGAAGCTCAATATTACCGTCAGGAAATATTCGAAAAAAAAAAGTATTTGACCCAGCAGGCTGGCGATAGAAGGGTGATGGCGAGGGTAGGGTGATGGCTAGGGGACCGCCGGGGGGAGGCGGCACGGAGAAAACCCCGGGAACAATGGCGGCACGACATCCATATATAGTCTTTATCATCTCACCAAACTAAAATTAAGCCACAGAGAGAATTTTTGACCATAGGATATTAAATACTACACTGGTGGCTGCATTCTGACACATCTTTGGCCTATAGTAAGTGAAGGAAACAAATATCAGAGGATAGTACAGACGACTTGCACTTTTTTCATGGTCCTTATACCATTACTTTAAAATATTTACGTACTGTTTTCACTCTCATATGTAAAGGAAACCTAACATTAAGTGAATAGCCTTATAAATACCTTTAATAGACGAAGATTAGGCAGTGTGGAGTGTTGTGGCGAAGGCTTGCCAATGCTTCTTTTGCTGTTGGTGCTATATGCTTGGTGCTCCTTGAAAACTGTCGGTAATATAGCAACACTTCCCTTTATTTGTGTGTGTGTGTGTGTGTGTGTGTGTGTGTGTGTGTGTGTATCTATGGGTGTGTGTGTGCGTGTGTCAGTATAGCCACCACTGTTGTCACCACCACCGCTACAAGATTACTGCAGTACTTCCGTAGCAAAAGGTTGTCTGTGAAGAAGACAGGACGCATGTTTATGATAACTATATTACTACATCTCTTATTAATGAGACGCTATGCTTATACAAATACTACATGTCGATTTATTGGTTATTGTGACATCTTTCTCTTCGTTATCGTGTCCAGCTTTTGTTACTTTGTCAAAGCAGAAAATATTAAATTGTATCTATTCGTAGAGCGAGTATTGGCAACTCCACGAGGCAA
>NC_059272.1:14178697-14200485 GCF_017591435.1 Portunus trituberculatus | reverse complement strand
TCCTCCTTTATTTCTTCTTTTTCCTCCTTCTGCTACTATTATCTACACACCTGAAACTAAAACATACGAAAACACTTAAAATCACTAGATATTAGGCAAAATATTGACGAACTGCGGGCTTGGAAAAAAGAGGCGCCAGCCTGAGGCTATGATGAGTCACCATCTGGGCCGTGGTCATCCGAGAGAACGGGAGCGGGAATGACTCGGCTAAATTACGTAAATAATTTGATTTCAAAAATGACTTTTAATAAAAGCGAAGCCACGGCCGAATGCTTGTTATTTTATGACGTGATAAATACTTAAACAAATTTTCAAAATATCAAAATATCTCCAGCTTAACTGGTTTTTAAAAATTTATAAATTAAGTACGATAAAAGTACAAAAACATTTTAACCCATAAATCTCTTAAAACGTCCTGTAAAGTCAAGCCATTTTCACTTGGCGAGTATTTTATCACATTTCACGGAGTCTGAGCTATCTTTTGGGGCATTCTACATCGAGTTAGACCAAGAAGCAGAAACGTGAGCAAAAAAAATAAAGAAAAAATAAGAGCTTTTTACATCATCACCAAACACCATTTCAAAGTCCCCATATTTCACTCAATAGATTAATTTCACACTTAAAAGAGCACAGACGATTGTATGATATCATAAAGACCCACTTATACCATGAAATAAAAAATCTCAATATTCCAAATGGGAAATTTTGACCGTTAAAAAGCCTTTAACATACGCTATAAAACACCACATATTTACCCAGCACAGGCGCGGAACACACTTCAAACACGACGAAACATTTATAGAAACCATAAAAACATACCATGGAAGCGCAATATTACCGTCAGGAAATATTCGAAAAAAAAAAGTATTTGACCCAGCAGGCTGGCGATAGAAGGGTGATGGCGTGGGTAGGGTGATGGCTAGGGGACCGCCGGGGGAAGGCGGCCCGGAGAAAACCCCGGGAACAATGGCGGCACGACATCCATATATAGTCTTTATCATCTCACCAAACTAAAATTAAGCCACAGAGAGAATTTTTGACCATAGGATATTAAATACTACACTGGTGGCTGCATTCTGACACATCTTTGGCCTATAGTAAGTGAAGGAAACAAATATCAGAGGATAGTACAGACGCCTTGCACTTTTTTCATGGTCCTTATACCATTACTTTAAAATATTTACGTACTGTTTTCACTCTCATATGTAAAGGAAACCTAACATTAAGTGAATAGCCTTATAAATACCTTTAATAGACGAAGATTAGGCAGTGTGGAGTGTTGTGGCGAAGGCTTGCCAATGCTTCTTTTGCTGTTGGTGCTATATGCTTGGTGCTCCTTGAAAATTGTCGGTAATATAGCAACACTTCCCTTTATTTTTGTGTGTGTGTGTGTCTGTGTGTGTGTGTGTATCTATGGGTGTGTGTGTGCGTGTGTCAGTATAGCCACCACTGTTGTCACCACCACCGCTACAAGATTACTGCAGTACTTCCGTAGCAAAAGGTTGTCTGTGAAGACAGGACGCATGTTTATGATAACTATATTACTACATCTCTTATTAATGAGACTCTATGCTTATACAAATACTACATGTCGATTTATTGGTTATTGTGACATCTTTCTCTTCGTTATCGTGTCCAGCTTTTGTTACTTTGTCAAAGCAGGAAATATTAAATTGTATCTATTCGTAGAGCGAGTATTGGCAACTCCCACGAGGCAAGAAACAAGGTGCTTAAAAGGCAGACTATAGCATTTCTCTCATTCTCTATTTCTATCGCCTGATATACGAATATTTGACAATAAACCAGGATGAAAGGATACTAAGCAGAAGAATATAGACATTTTTCTATCTACATACACATCCAACTTGTTGATTATATACGAATTCATTGACTTATCTATCTGCCTACCTATCCATCTATGTTTGTTTTATCCAACTGTCCATTTACATATCTATCAACCTATAAATACATCCGCCTATTCATCTATCATCAGGGAAGCATGTAAATACCACCACCACCACCACCACTGCTGCTAGTACCCGCACCAACCGACATTCGCCCTCACGAACGGCAGCGTGTCAGTAATAGGGTGTGGGCGTGGGAGTGGGCGTGGGTGGAGGCCTGAGTAAGATATACGTGGTGTCAGGCGCTTATCCGATTCCCTTTTCCTCTGTCGTCTTCAGAGGTTCTCTACACACTTGTCAGGCCGCTACACGTGCACACTCCCATACCGTAATACATGCTGGGCTAAGCGCGCCACACACCACCTACGGCACACTTCTTAGCGCCAACGTACCGCGCGCTGCCTTTTTGTGCCAAGGACCAACGCCGTCAGTCAACCACCTAGTCAGTCAATCAACAAGATAATCAGTCAGTCAGTCAGTGTGTCAGCCATTCAGTCAGTTATTCAGTCAGCCAGCCAAACAGTAAATCAACCAATCAGTCACTCAGCTAAACAGTCAGTCAGTCAGTCAGTCAGTCAGTTAGTCATTCAGTCAGACAGTGAATCAGTAAGTCCTTCCATCAGTCAGTCAGTGAATCTATTAGTTAGACAGGCAATCTATCTCTCAATCCGTCAATCTATCAGCCAGTCAGTCAGTCAATCAATATTCACGATGTAAAACAAGCAAACACACCAGCAATAATTACCTCCACAATCACCACCACCACCACCACCACCAATACACAACACACTGACACCACCAACATCAACACTTTCTGAAGGTGCCTACTGACTTACTGCATTTCCACGCATTGTTTCATCGTTTCGTATCACATTATAATACGATACGGTGCAACAGGGTATTGTACCCACTGTTTCCTATCCGCGTGGTGTATCATCGTTGAGTGATGCAACAGTGTCATTCAGTTTCTTCCTGACCGTAGCCATGAGTGCAAATATGCAGTTGTCTGTGGCCGCGTTTAGTTTTATTCATAAACATCAAATCAGTAGAAGGAAGTGAGAGCGACGGCGTTGGTGGGTGTCTACACTCTATGCATGTATGCACATGTTCAATGGAACAACTACTACGTTGGCTGACTTAATATCCAGCATGTGACGGAACTGTATAAAAATTTGACAAAGATACACACAACTGATTTTGAATTTCTTTTCAATTGGGGTCAAAATTGGAAAGATACTCGTGCCCGTCCACGACAACAATGAATTTGCAACGGGACAATGCCATGCTGTCCCACACACACACACACACACACACACACACACACACACACACACACACACACGAGGGTTAGTGAGTTGTGTATCATTCCTTAGAGATGCCACCGAAAGACCGACAAATGGCTCATCGAACCCGCTCCGTATTATATTTTGGAACGCAACGGTGCAGCGCTATCCTGTCAACACTGCTGCGTAACGATGATACGATACGTGGAAATGAAACAAGTGTGTACCCGCCTTAATCACAACACAAACAATATTCATATACAGTGTTACACCCACAAACCTGACCGCCGCAGCTCCACCGCCCGTCTAGTCCAGCGGGGTGGTCAGTCAGCCAGCCAGCCGAGATGACTGAGCGGTGGACTAACCTTCCTTCAAGACGTGTTTGTGTCCGTGGTGGAAAAAGGAACTCATGGTGATGGTGGTGGTGGTGGTGGACAGGATTCAGGTAGAGGAGTGAGTGAGCGAGTGAGTGAGGAAGAGGACAGGATAGAATAGAAGAAAAAGGAAAAATAAAACCATCTTATTAAAACACACCATTTGTCTCCGTCTACACTGCATTGTGGGTAAGGGTACGTGATCAATACTGAAAGACTTCGAGGGTACATCACATTAAAAAGTTGAGAAGAAGAAGAATTAACCTGTGCAGAAGCGAGGTGAAATGTGTGTTAAGGTTCCGTGCTGTATTTAATTAAGTCTCTAGAAATGAAAGATCTTGGTACACCAGACAATTATGTTTTGCTCTATATTATGATGTCAGTCGTATAAACTCAAGTAACTATAAAGAAATACCATGGTAGAATAAGAACAGAAAATACTGGTAGGAGTAAAACCCTGGCAAATCAATAGATACATCGTAATACAGTGTTTAGAGACGATTACTCTGTACCGCGAGACGATACTGACTCTCTCCTGCGAACACTGAAATTGTGACAGTTTGGGTCCTCTCCTATTGATATTAATCAAAGTATTGCGATTTATTCACAATAGTAATATATTACACTCCGACGGAACACGGGCCTAATGTGTTTGAGATGTGGCATTTGTTATAGTACATTTCGCTCTATATAGCGACTGTTTAGGACTAAAAAACTGTAGCTTCAGGTAGATATTCAATAATGTTATCTATCGATTTTCAGTCTTAAAGTAGGGAAAATTACGAATATTGATGCATTTCTTTTATAGTCCTCCTTGCTTCTCGAAAAGGTGCACGAATTTAGAAAAGGTTGAAGAACACTAAACTGTACCCTGAAAAAATACAGTAAAAGAGATAAGATAAAAATGACCAACATCTCTATTATTACGGAGGCTAATAATAATACCAAGACTAATTAAGTAATTCAGAGATAACGAAACGAACGACGATCACGAGAGCTTCCACGATAACAGTGTACGATAAGATTTGATTCCAGATTCCTCGATAGCGCTCCGAGTTTCCAAGATAACAATGGCATTCCAGTTTCCTCGATAGCGATGCAAGTTTCCAAAATGACGATGCCTTTCCATGATAAAGATGCCCTTCCAGTTTCCAAGATAATAATGCGAGTTTCCACGATCAAGATGCAATTCCAGTTTCCACGGGAACGATGCGGGTTTCCACGATGTCGATGCGGTTCCAGTCCTCACGATGCGATTTCAAGACACAATATTGAAGTCCACTTGCCTACACAGGTACTGGGACGAACCCTTTCACCCCGTAAGGATCCACCCAACACCCTTGAGTGCGAGTAAAGTGACGCTGCCACCTTCCTGCGCTGCAATTGAAGTCCACTTGCCTACACAGGTGCTGGGATGAACCCTTTCACCCGTAAGGGTCCATCCCACACCCTTAGGTGCGAGGAGAGTGGCGCTGCCACCTCACTGCGACGCAATTGAAGTTCACTTGCCTACACAGGTACTGGGGCGAACCCTTTCACCCGTAAGAGTTCACCCCAGACCCGTGAGTGCGAGGAGGTGACGCTGCCACCTTACTGCGCCTCACACGGGTAGCCATGAGCATAACCCGCACACTCCACTCCCCAAACACTGTCAGTGAGTCCTTTTCACCCCGTAAAGGACCACTGGTACAGTCAGTGCCTGGCTCATGGCGCACAGCGTGCCCTCGTTCATGGCGAGTTGTTCAGCCCGATGTCATTATAAGCAGAGGTCCTGTACACACCACCAGACTCTATGCAAGGAGCCCTTATCACCCTTAAAGGCCCTCACGGCATCATCTGATGGACGGTAGACACGGCACCCTGCTTAAGGCGACGCCTTGCCTAGTATGAGGCGCTGCAAGTTGACGACAACCAGTGAGCTTGAAGCCGCGAAGGAAAATGAGTCCACGCTAACAATGGGATTCCACGACAGGTTGCGATTCCAGTGTCCACGGTACAGATGTGTTTGTTGAGGATAACGATCCGTTTATCGAGGCTAACAGTGCGGCGATGGCGATGGCGAAACGATCCAAAGTATTACCTACACAGGTACTGGGACGAAACTTTTACCCAGAAAGGGTCAACCCCAGTCCGTGGTTATGAGCAGTGACGATGCAACCTTGCAATGCCTCACACAGGTCGCCATGAGCAATGACCCGCCACACACCACTCCCCAAACGCTGTCATGAAGTGAGTCCTTTTTACCTAACCTAACCTAACCTAACCTAATCTAACCTAACCTAACCTAACCTAACCTAACCTAACCTAACGTAAAGGACCACTGGTACTGTCAGTGCCTGGCTCATGGCGCACAGCGTGCCCTCGTTCATGGCGAGTTGTTCAGCCCGGTGTCATTATAAGCAGAGGTCCCGTACACACCACTCACCATCATATTCTATGCAAGGAGCCCTTATCACCCCTTTAGGGCCCCTCACGGTACCATCCGGTGAGTGGTAGACATTGATCTCTTGCTTATGGCGACCCTTGCCTAGTGTGATGCGCTGCAAGTGGACGACTAGTAGTGAAGCTTGAGGCCACCAAGGAAAAGCAGGACCTGCAGCCAGTTCCCTGCCTTGGGCCCCAGGCCGGACCCGACGGCCACCTCCTTCCCCGTGCGGCGCCCAAAGGCCGTCACGGCCCTCAAACATCTTTAGGCCGAAAGTTCTCAATCGTCGTTTTAATTTTGATTCGAATATAAAATCGTCGATGGTAAATGAAAAATAGCTTTGGTGTGAAAGTGTGCAAGAGTTAGCTGATTAATGAAACAATGTGAGGCAGCTTTGCTCCGGAGTATTTAGTGTACTTTGCATGTTGCTGCCTTGAATGTGTACGTGTTTGTAGGTAACTGGATAGAAACAGTAGACCAATGGTAGTTGTGTAGCTATTGGGGAACTTTGAAAATTAGTTAAGCTTCTGGATAGAGTGGATGAGTGCACACAGGTTTGCGTGTCTTATACATAAACTGCCACTTGTAAACATAAATTTTTCTATTTCATGCTCTTAGAAAAAGCAAACTTAGTTTTCTTTATTTCCTGATCACAATGACGTGTAAATATCAATGTTTCAATCATAAGGAAACACTAGGAGAGGACCCAAACTCCCGTTGAAGTTGCCAGATTCAACAGATATCGTAATATTTCATAGAAAAGATGGTCAACTGCATATCGTATATTTTGGATATTCTTTTGTCACATAAGGAGATATCAAGATAGGTAAAGTATTTCTAAACATGTATCTACGACAAAAACGCTATAATAGTAGAGTTAGGTTATAACTATGCATTGTGTTTTTTATATACCATCTTGCTCTATTCCTGGAACAAAGATTACTTCTTCCTCAATTGATAGCTCGAAGTTAGTTTGATATTTTCTTTCCTTCTAGGTTAGTAAGTAGACTACAAGACACCATGAACCTATGAAGCCCGTAAATGAGATTATTTTCATAACTTAGAAATCAAAGTCTGATAATGAGATTGTCTATTGCCAACCAAACCGTTCTGCATAGACGTCTTCAGCGTCATAGAGACCTAATGATGTTAGCTCATGGACAGTGGCCATCCTGACAGCGCGAAACCACAGGGGGTTCATAAGAAGATTTCCAGGGGTACTTAGATGGCTGATCTAATAAAATCCTTTGCAGTGCCATTGCACAACAAACAACAAACACCACACCTTACTTTACTCACATTTCTAGAGCAGAACACGGAGATACAGGCCTGCCCGACCTCAGTGAAAAGCTGCGGCCAGTTAGCGTGGTGAAAGGTGTGGGTAACCTGCGCCGTGACTTCACCACCCATATCCTCCGACACGTCCACCTCAAACTGAAACACACGAAATGCACTCAAAACATACTTATAACACTCAAAACAGCTGCAACACTAATGAACATGTTTGAAATTCCCCAAATATATCCCAAAACTAACAGTATGCATTATAAAGAACGTTAGGATTAAAAGAGACACTTACCTAAATATTAAAGAGATAGAGAGAGAGAGAGAGAGAGAGAGAGAGAGAGAGAGAGAGAGAGAGAGAGAGAGAGAGAGAGAGAGAGAGAGAGAGAGAGAGAGAGAGAGAGAGAGAGAGAGAGAGAGAGAGAGAGAGAGAGAGAGAGAAGGTTGTTTACTAGAAGTGTCAGCTTGCTGCGTCTAACTGTTACAAAGACTATCTCCATCTTATTCTGGTCATTCATGCACTATATAAAGCAGAGTTCAATATAATTACCTTCCAGCGAGTCATCAACTGGCAGCCGCAGCGACAACACCTCCTCTCTTCGCTCTCTACTACGGACCACAACCACGCGCTCCCAAACCCAAGCGCTCTTCCCAGCCCGCTCTCTGACTGGCTGAGGGTTGTAGCTCGCTTACACACACTCTAACCGGCCGAGTCTGGAAACTGGTACCTTAGCGACCAAGTTGACAGATAAGGCTACGGTACAAGTAATAGAGCACTGGTCAGCTGCCTGGCATTTCTGCTAAAGTCCTGCATCAGGGGGACTCCCACTGGGGGGTTCTGCCCAGGCAATAAGCCCTGTGTTCCGGGGACTCCCTCAGGGTTGAGTCCCGCCCAGGCACCTTTCTCCTCCTACTAATTCCTTCTCTTTTCGCCTTTAGTGTCCTCCAGGTGGTGAAGGTGAACCCTGCGGCTTGCACAAGGGGGGCACCTAGTGTGCTGCCTTAAGCCACCTGGATCAGGTCAGGCAAAAGCTTGGTTGGGAACAGGCGCAGTTCAGGCCGGTTACGACAGCTGTTAGCAGCTGGGCTGGTAAACTGAACTGCTTAGGCAGGCTTCTCTTTACCATCTTTCCCTAGCTGTGTCGTCTGTTGGGCCCAGGCCCCCTTTTAGGATTATTTATTTTTGTGTACATGTACTTTCTACCTTGCATTTATTCTTGCTGTTGAAACATGAGACACAATGGCTAGAATAAAGGTTAAATGTAAAAGTCCTAATGAGAAAGGTAAAAAACTCAAGCTCATAGAGATTCTATGTAAAAAGGATATTGAAATCAGTAGGATTTTCAACACCCACGATGGATTTGTGGTACTGACCTCAACGAACATCATGCTGATAGTATATTTACCACTGAAACCAAACACGAACTATCTGACAATGATTTCACACCTATCCTGCCTCCAGATCTAAAAGCCAAAAAAAGCGTGATCATTCCCAGAGTGGATGATCTCGTTTACGAAAAACAGCGATTGAAATAGGCGAAGAACTCATCAGGAAAAACGACTGGATAAAGAGGAGGAAATTGAACACATATACAAATTTCCCAACTCACCAACAATAAAGATCACATTTACCTTAACCTCACTCGCAAAACTATGCACTGAAAAGGTCTAAAAGCCTTTCAAATTAGCATCCCGCACACGAAATAAAACTTGAAACATATATTCATATCCAATGCTGTATGCGATGCTACGCTATGGAAGACCACCACATTAACGAATGCCCCATGAATAGAGAATATAAGGTGTGCTCAGAGTGTAGCAAAGAAGGACACGTGTGGCACCAATGTCAGGAGCCAAATAAGAAATGCTTAAACTGTGGGAAAACCACAGTACCCTGGCAATGAAATGCCCAAAAAGGAAAGAAATAATAAAAAACAAAAGAACACAACAAAACACAACATACGCTGACATAACAAGGACTAAAGCTCCAAGCAATTTACAAAACTACACCATCCCCAAAATTAGCAAAGAAGAAATACTTAAAATTCACATTTGCGTAGCTTTACGCTCAAAATAAAACCAAGAAAAGCCAGGGTCATATGCAGCCGAACTTAATAAAATTTTAACTGCAAACAGCTTACCTAACATCATTATACCTGAAGACTCTTCGAAACACCTATGAATACCACCATGAATCATGACACCACTCAACAAGACACACCTACAACACCTAAGGTCTTGAGTAGACAAAGAGTTCAAGCAACACTAGTTTAAACTATGAAACCACCCCTAAAAGAAGCTAGATGCTAAAGATCTGGGCTTGAACTTTTACTACCAAGGAAAACGGATGGCCACAAAACTTTTCAACTGTGGAACTCATCAAAGAAGTCAGAAATAAAAAAAATCAAATGGACGTATACAAATAATAAATATGAAGAAGAATCCATCCTGCGAAAAGCTGAAAAAGGCGAAATAAACATGACAAAATGTTTCTTCATAATAGAAAAGATGAATTTAGGAAAATCAGGCCGGGACTTATTCAGGAACGCTCACCTTTAGAATATCGCGACCACGCACAAAAGACTCTTCACCACTAAACACAACATCAAAATAATCCAGCACAATATCCTGAATTGGAAAACAAACAAAGTATCACTACTACCCTACTTTCTTGAAAATGACCCGGATATTCTTTTATTAAATAGTCATGGTTTGAAAAATAACGAAGAGTTAAAGATCCCAGGATACCGAGTTTACAAAATAAATTTTACTGAAGACATA
This sequence comes from Portunus trituberculatus, assembly GCF_017591435.1. Taxonomy (NCBI): domain Eukaryota; kingdom Metazoa; phylum Arthropoda; class Malacostraca; order Decapoda; family Portunidae; genus Portunus; species Portunus trituberculatus. Next base: position 14,190,434 of record NC_059272.1, on the reverse strand, counting down.
TACGATGGTTCTGCAATAGGTATAAAACATAACATAAAACATAAATTATTTGATATCTTTGACACTGATTTTTTAGCTATAGAAATTAACACAAGTTTAGGATGTACACACTATACACTAATGACCTTCCCCCACCAGAACATGGATGCCTAACCACAATGTATGCAGATGACATCACCCAGATAATAACAACACCAAGCAAATCGAAACTAATGATGAGAGCTAAAGTTGAAAGAGAAGTTGAAAGAATAAATAAATTCGAAAAGAAATGGAAAATTAGAACAAGTGAAGAAAAATTCAAAATCATACCTTTGGCGCAGCTTAAAACAAAGAACATAACTGTTAATGGAAAGGTCATTGAAACCAGCAAGGGTGGAAAACTACTAGGTCTCAACATAACAAATACAGGCTTTGTAGGACATATAACGAAAACAATAAACAAAGGAAATGGTATATTATCACAACTAAGAAGATTTAGCAATTTAACACCTAAAATTAAAACTACACTAGTCAAAACACTTTTAATTCCAGTCATGGAGTACCCTTCCATCCCTATTTGTATAGCCTCAAAGACACAATAAAGAAAAATGCAAACAGTTTTAAACAAAGCGTTACGATTTATCAACTGTAATGAACCAGACCAATTGAACTCTTATAATCTACACATAAAATATAACATCACCTTTAAACATATCTAACCATCATAAAGCGCAAAAAACATGGGAAATAATAAGATTAAGCGAACCCGAACAGTATGAAATGCTAGTTACACCCTATGACAACACACATACATGGTTCCCTAAATCAAGCAATATAACTGAAATGGATGAACCACAACCAATAGTCACATGAATAATCTTACACTTAAAAAAAAAAAAAAAAAAAAAAATGTGTTAATACTAACAATAATATTAGAAATTAATATAATTGTAATACTAACTTTATTTGATTGATAATGGTTACTTAAATTAGTTAATAAGTAAACAAATATTATATAACAATAGCAGTATTTTAATATATAACTAATTATACAAGCAAACAAATATATAAACAAATCACTAGCAAAGTGGTCAAGCCCACTATCTATTATTCTCTTACTTTCTTTCACCCATTCTCTTAACCACACTTTCTCTTTAGCTAGCTCTCTTTCTTCACCCCTTTATTCTAAAAAAAAAAAAAAAAAAAAAAAAAATTACCTTCCAGCAGTACACCTCTCCATCCCCTTTTGTGTTTCTTGTTAATGCAGGCACCAGTTATAATGGTATAAAGTGCTTATACCTTATTTCAAAGTGTGGTGCGCACCATGGTTAATGTACCGCACAAATAGCCCTATTCAGAAACGATTTGCACTCTCACGACGCCTATTTCCAAAGGCTCTAATAGAAGATACTCATGTTTTCAAGGGTATTTTTGTGGTTTTGGTGATGGACTAGATTTCTAATTAATCATAAGGAGAAACTGTCTTGAAAACCCAGCTAGTTGTCTAAAGGGGACTTGAAAAATTGTCGTGGTGAAAAAGCAAGGCGTTTCTGAATATGGCCAATGTCACTCACTCACGAACTCTGCTTACGGCCAAATAACCTTCAACCACCATCGTTAAGTTTTGACACCTTCGAGGGCAGAGTCTGCACACTTTGCTGGTTAATGGCACACACACACACACACACACACACACACACACAGTAGGCCAAGAAAAGGTCGACCGTGTGGACGTGTCAAACACCTACAGTACACAACCACCCTCCCACTCAATGTAACTACCATACGCCTAATTAATTACCTTAACTACCCTCCACCAGCTAATTGTTCACATGTGAGTCTTTCAGTGCACGACACACCTTCCTAGTACAGCCTGTCCATCCCGTCACTGTCCCATACCCGTCCCATCACTAAGGACACTGTGGCACCATTAATTAACTACCTTTCACTATCCAATCACTCCCACACGTCACGTCACCCCTTCAGTGCATTATTATACAGATTTCTAGTCAATTATCTGCCCCATTACCGTCCCATCATGTTCCTGTTACCTCCACTCTATTAACAGACTCACCCTTTCACTGAGCAGGTGGAGCTGGTAGACTAGGTGGGGCAAGCGGGGCGGTCACCGTTTTCCCAGGTCTCGTGTCTGGTGATGAAATGGACGTCTGGTCACTGATTGTGGTGGTGGTGGTGGGCAGTTGCCAAATGGAAATATTCTAACTCACCAGATCCACCTTGAAAAGCCGCTAAAAGATCGCTAAATCACTTTTGTACATGGTACAAATCTTCCTAGACGAAGTAAGTGGCTTGACTTACACATAGGCTAATCAGTATAGGGCCCCGTTGACTCTAATAAGGAACATTTATCCCTCCCAGTGACGCAGAGCAAACTGGTCTAGAGAGCCCTACTCGCCACCCTCTCATCACTTGCTTTTTAAATCCGATTGATAATTAATTGATTGATTGATAAGTTTATTGTTGAAGCAATGTATACACCATCGAAATGTTGTCCATTTCCCTATTAATGAAGCTATCACATTACCAGTTTATCTATCTATCCATCTACACACAAGCATGTAAATATCTCCACCAGCACCGCCAACACCACCCACACCTAACCACCTTCGCCATCATGGACGGGAATGTGTCAGTTTACACATTACTACTAGTATTTCCATGCAACTATATTGTGGCATCATATCACCTCAGACGCTGTGGGGCCATGCAACAAACTGTTTACTAATTTCACTTCACTTGCAAACCAGATATTGTTTTGCATCTCTTTCAACTGATAGGAAAACAGGTCGATACATTATGCATTTTATTATATCAAGAGACATTGTGTTACCATTAGAAATATATAGGAATATCATTCACAAGATATCGTCATATCAATAGGTATGAAAAATAAATACAAGTAACAAAAACTGCACCACGTTACAAGGCATTGGCCAGACACTTAAATTAAGTATTGCATTGAAAGACTCACAAAACATCATCTTCGGTAACACGTAACAATACCTTTGTGTTTCACAACAGAAAACAAAAAAGACACTTTTGTGGTTGTATCTTCAAGACACAAGAAGGAACAGGTTCTTGTGATCACTACAGACACAGCCACGTGTACATCACACCTTGCAATACTGTGAGTGAGAAGCATTCCACTACTACTACTACTACCCTTAACAACTACTACTTGGTACAAATTTACTGTCATGGCCTGGCAGCAAGACACATCGTGTGATCATCCACCGTGACGCACAGCTAGCCGTTGATGTGTGACTAGGCAGCATGCTCGCTACACCTCACTAAGAAGATGGCGTCTCCTAACAAGGAACGTTATCACTAAGTGTTTCTCCATGCATGGTGAATTCCAACATGGAGTGAACACGTTGGTCATTTGGTGCTTAAGCCATAAACGATTATGATGGGTGACAGGAATGATGGGTGATGAGCAGAGGAATCGTGACCCAAGAGGTTACCTTCCTCTCTTGGTCTACACTCTCCTTTTTTAAATACTATATACATATGTACACTGTACACCCCTATTACCATGTTATGCATAACTTTTAAATATTACGGTTTTATGCTGCTTTAGATAAGGCATTGCAAAAAACCTTACCCACTACATATTTACAACTGTCTACAAATTCTACAAATTTATCCACCCAATCTACAAATGGTCAATGAAATACACTACACCAGTGATGAAGATCTGTGGCCAACCTTCAGAACTTCATTGGTACGTCTCCAAGAATCACCCTTTTCTTCTTCCTCTTCCTGTTCCTCTGGCAACACCGGCAGTAGAAGCAGTCTGGTGTCTGTTGTATGTCGTGCACGCTCACTCCAAAAACTTGCCTCACTTCTTTGGCGTTAGTAGTACTGAATCCTGGAACAAGAGATGGAACAATATTGAAATGGCGTCCTCCTCAATGCCTGTTGTCTTGTAGTACACAGGGTTGGGGAAGGATTGTGGATGATGTAACGATAAGGATGGTATGTTAAGGAGAGCCAAGGTGGATCGGGTTTGCGTGGGTGGCTCTGTAGGCCTAAAGGAAAACTGCCGTACCAAACGCATAATTAATACGAGCGGAGAAACTTTATGAGTAGGGATTATGGAATGTTGTGCATGGTAGAAATATTAGTGTTAGCATTAAGTGTACTACAACATGTATAAGGAGGAATAGAGTAAGAAAGGCAGGGTATTTAACATTGTGTGAATTGGCACGCGGGGCAGTAGATTTGAGTGGGGGCAGGAAAGGACGCGATCTCGGTGAAGGGAGTGGCACTCTACTCGGACATTGGTGGACGCATCACGGTGAGCGAGGGTCTCTGATCAGGTGGGTAATGTGATCAGGGCAGCGGAATTTCGTGGCAATATAATCAAGGGTGTCATTATGTTGAGTTAAGTGGTGTATTCAACTGGGGATAGTGTGAGGTGCCTGTGTGTTTCTCTGTTGTTGGTTCAGAGTGCCGCGTCACTTTCATCGTTTTTGTTCTAATGTACTTTACTATATTTGAAATATATATAAAATTGACTTGGAAGAGAGTTTTCCTTCAATGAAAATCCCAGCCCGTGTGGTACAATGATAACACGTCGACGAATCTTCAACAACTTGACAAACATCTTTAGAGTCAAAATGTTGCAGGAGAGAGAGAGAGAGAGAGAGAGAGAGAGAGAGAGAGAGAGAGAGAGAGAGAGAGAGAGAGAGAGAGAGAGAGAGAGAGAGAGAGAGAGAGAGAGAGAAAAAAAACCTATGAAGTATGAGTTGAAGTATACAGTATTGGAATATTTTCAATGTGTCAAGAATAATTTGGTACTGTTTAAATTTTGGAGGAATCACATGCACATCTTAATTACGACATCTTAGCCACAGAACAGCACAGCCAAAAGGCATACACAGCAAGACCCCAGAGCATGAAGGAGTGAAAGATTAGTTAACTCACACCAACAGCTAGGCAAAGAACCACGAGGGAGCCCAGCACAACACCCACCACCATGCCAGCTTGGGATTTTGACACTTCAATGACCGTCTTCTCCTGACTGTTGCTGCTGATGGGCAGACCGAACACTCCCTCAGGAGAGGATCTGGACGACTCCACGCACTCGTCAACGTCTGTGGTGGAGAAATACACTCAGAAACACAGATTTATTAAAACTTAAGGAAAGATGTTAAAAAAAGGAAAGGAGAAAGTTCCACGTTTTTCAGGAAACACATTCAGAGATACGTTAAGGAAAACTACAACAATTATACTCTAAATACAAATGCATATGGCAAGGTAAAATTATACCAAATCATGAAGAACAAACTATCCTCAAATCGCTGATCTCAGTAATACTCGTGAGATAAAATGCATGTTCATGTATGCCAAGAATAACAAGAGTGCAATTAAATACCACACTAACTTCTTTAGGCTGCTAAGTGTAGAGATGAATTGAGACGTTTAAGAAGAGAGAGAGAGTGACAGTGACAGTCCGGAGGCCTCACCTTCACAGTTGAACTTCCAGAGATTAGAGAGAGAGAGAGAGAGAGAGAGAGAGAGTGTTGACTCAAACTCACACACACAGACATTCTTCTCCCGGCACTCGTCAATTCCACACAGCTGCATAAACTCATCCTGCCACAAGAAACATTTCCTTCAGTACTGTCAAGTTGTGAATACTGTATACAATGTAAGAAAACCTGCAACTTTTATATGAAACAATGGAGTTCAGGGCATGAGTTAAGCCTTGCGTGCCAGAGTGACAAAACAAGGCCTTCTCCTCACCTATCCATTACTGCAGTAGTCACTGAAGCCACACATGCATTGCTTCTGGGTGCCATTGACACCACCGTAGGAAAACTGACTGTCTGAGGCACACAAGTCGTTGTTCTTCCGTGCGAGGGTGGTCTCTAGGTCATCTGCCAGCATTGCATTGTGTGAGTGAGATGATGGACTTGTATTTAACACCACTATTACATGGTTTAGACTATCTTAAAAAAATGAACAAAATTGTTTCAAGAGAGAGAAAACCCACAGTAAATTGCAACAATCCTGCTCAAAGCTCTCCGTCTTTCCTTTAAATACAAGTAACAGACAAACAACAAAAATTACACTCCCACACCAACATTCAAAGGTTCACATCACTAAAACACACGAAATGCACCCTAAAACACACTTTTAACATCCCCAGCACTAATAAACCAGATTAAAATACCCCAAATGTATCCTAAAACCAACAGTATGCATTATAAAGAACGTTAGGATTATAATACACTTACCTAAATATTACACCTTGGCTTCTTCTCTATTCCACCTTTATTTCTCATTTCTTCTTCATCCTCTCCATTGTTTCTCTTCTTCTTCCTCCTCCTTCCATCCACACGTCTGAGCCTAGAAACACATCAAAACACTAGATATTAGATAAAATATTTAGGAAAGGAGGGTGACTTAAGTATTGTGGCTTGCTGCTCCTCTTCCTCCTCCCTTTCTCCTTTCTTCCTCTTATCCTCCTTTATTTCAACTTTCTTCCTCCTTCTGCTACAATTATCTAAACATCTGAACCTAGAAACCCACGAAAACACGTAGAAATCACTAGATATTAGGCAAAATATCGACGAACTGTGGATTTGGAAAATTGGCGCCAGCCACTATGGAGTGGGCTGTGGTCATCCGAGAGAACGGGAACGGGAATGACTCGGCTAAATTACGTAAATCATTTCATTTCAAAATGACTTTTAAAAAACGAAGCCACGGCCAAATGCTTGTTATTTTATGACGTGATAAATACTTAAACTAATTTTCAAAATATCAAAATATCTCCAGCTTAACTGGTTTTTAAAAAAGGTCTAAATTAAGTACGTTAAAAGTACAAAAACATTTTAACCCATAAATCTCTTAAAACGTCCTGTAAAGTCAAGCCATTTTCACTTGGCGTGTATTTTATCACATTTCAGGAGTCTGAGCTATCTTTTGGGGCATTCTACAGCGTGTTAGACCGAGAAGCAGAAACGTGAGCAAATAAAATAAAGAAAAATAAGAGCTTTTTACAACAGCACCAAACACCATTTCAAAGTCCACAAATTTCACTCAATAGATTGATTTCACACTTAAAAGAGACAGACTCTTTTGCTACCATAAAGGCCCACTTATACCTTGAAATAAAAAGCTCAAAATTCCAAGTGGGAAATTTTGAGCGTTAAAAGCCTTTAACATACGCCATAAAACACCACATATTTCTCCAGCACAGGCGCGGAACACACTTGAAACACAACGAAACATTTATAGAAACCATAAAAACATACCATGGAAGCGTAATATTAGCGTCAGGAAATATTGGAAAAAGTATTTGACCCAACAGGCTGGTGAAGGGTGTGGCGAGGGTAGGGTGATGGCTAGGGGACCGTCGGGGAAGCGGCCTGGAGAAAACCGGAACAATGGCGGGACATCCATATATAGCCTTTATCATCTCACCAAACCAAAATTAAGCCACACAGAGAAATTTTGACTAGACTAAATGAAATGTTAGACTGGTGGCTACCTTGTGACACATGTTTGGCCGAGGGTAAGTGAAGGAAACAAATATGAGAGGGTAATACAGACGCCTTGCTCTTTTTATGCTCCTTATACCATTACTTGAAAATATTTGCGTACTGTTTTCACTCTCATATGTAAAGAAAACCTAACATTAAGTGAATAGCCTTATAAATACCTTTAATAGACGAAGATTAGGCAGTGTGGTGAAGGCTTGCACGGTTTCTCATACTGATTGCCTCTTGGTGCTCCTTGAAAACTGTCGGTAATATAGCAACACTTCACTTTATTTGTGTGTGTGTGTGTGTGTGTGTGTGTGTGTGTGTGTGTGTGTGTGTATCTATGGTGTGTGTGTGCGTGTGTCAGTATAGCCACCACTGTGTTCACCACCACCGCTACAAGACAGTACTGCCGTAGCAAAAGGTTATCTGTGAAGTCAGGACGCATGTTTATGATAACTCTCTGTCACTAAATTTCTTATTAATGAGACGCTATGCTTATACAAATACCACATGTCGATTTATTGGTTATTGTGACATCTTCCTCTTCGTTATCGTGTCCAGCTTTTGTTATTTGTCAAAGCAGGAAATATTAAATTGTATCTGTTGTACAGCGAGTGTTGGCAACTCCACGAGGCAATAAACAAGGTGCTTAAAAGGCAGACTGTACTATTTTCTCATTCTCATTTCTACCGCCTGATATACGAGTATTTTGACAATAAACCAGGGTGACAGGATACTAAGTAGAGAATATAGACTTTTTCTATCTACATACACATCCATATTGTTATTATATACGAATTCATTGACTTATCTATCTGCCTACCTATCCATCTATGTTTGTTTATCCAACTGTCCATTTACATATCTATCAACCCATCAAATTACCCGCTTATCCATCTATCTTCACAAGCATATAAATACCACCACCACCACCACCACCACCACTGCAGTACCCGCACCAACAAACATTGTCACGAACGGTAGCGTGTCAGTAATAGGGTGTTGTAGTCGTAGAGGCGTGAGTAAGATATACGTGGTGTCAGGCGCTTATCCGATTCCCTTTTCCTCTGTCGTCTTCAGAGGTTCTCTACACAATTGTCAGGTCGCTACACGTGCACACTCTCATACCGTAATACATGCAGCTAACGCGCACACACCACCTACGGTACACTTCTTAGCGCCAACGTACCGTCAGTCAACCAGCTAGTCAGTCAGTCAGTCAATCAACCAGCCAATCAGTCAGTCAGTCAGTGTGTCAGCCATTCAGTCAGTTATTCAGTCAGCCAGCCAAACAGTAAATCAACTAATCAGTCACTCAGCTAAACAGTCAGTCAGTCAGTTAGTCATTCAGTCACTCAGCCAGTCAGTGAATCAGTAAGTCCATCCATCAGTCAGTCAGTGAATCTATTAGTTAGACAGGCAATCTATCTCTCAATCCGTCAATCTTTCAGCCAGTCAATCAATCAATATTCACGATGCAAAACAAGCAAACACACCAATAATTACCTCCACCACAATCACCACCACCACCACCACCAATACACACACACTGACACCACCACCAACACTTTCTAAAGGTGTGTACACTTACTGAATTTCCACGCATCGTTTCATCGTTGCGTATCACATTATAATACGATACGGTGCAACAGGGTATTGTACCCATTTTGCCTATCCGCGTGGTGTATCATCGTTGAGTGATGCAACAGTGTCATTCAGTTTGTTCCTGGCGTCTAACTGTTACAAAGACTATCTCCATCTTATTCTGGTCATTCATGCACTATATAAAGCAGAGTTCAATATAATTACCTTCCAGCAGTACACCTCTCCATCCCCTTTTGTGTTTCTTGTTAATACAGGCACCAGTTATAATGGTATAAAGTGCTTATACCTTATTTCAAAGTGTGGTGCGCACCATGGTTAATGTACCGCACTAATAGCCCTATTCAGAAACGATTTGCACTCTCACGACGCCTATTTCCAAAGGCTCTAATAGAAGATACTCATGTTTTCAAGGGTATTTTTATGGTTTTGGTGATGGACTAGATTTCTAATTAATCATAAGGAGAAACTGTCTTGAAAACCCAGCTAGTTGTCTAAAGGGGACTTGAAAAATTGTCGTGGTGAAAAAGCAAGGCGTTTCTGAATATGGCCAATGTCACTCACTCACGAACTCTGCTTACGGCCAAATAACCTTCAACCACCATCGTTAAGTTTTGACACCTTCGAGGGCAGAGTCTGCACACTTTGCTGGTTAATGGCACACACACACACACACACACACACACACACACACACAGTAGGCCAAGAAAAGGTCGACCGTGTGGACGTGTCAAAACACCTACAGTACACAACCACCCTCCCCACTCAATGTAACTACCATACGCCTAATTAATTACCTTAACAACCGTCCACCAGCTAATTGTTCACATGTGAGTCTTTCAGTGCACGACACACCTTCCTAGTACAGCCTGTCCATCCCGTCACTGTCCCATACCCGTCCCATCACTAAGGACACTGTGACACCATTAATTAACTACCTTTCACTATCCAATCACTCCCACACGTCACGTCACCCCTTCAGTGCATTATTATACAGATTTCTAGTCAATTATCTGCCCCATTACCGTCCCATCATGTTCCTGCCCTCCACTCTATTAACAGACTCACCCTTTCACTGAGCAGGTGGAGCTGGTAAACTAGGTGGGGCAAGCGGGGCGGTCACCGTGTTCCCAGGTCTCGTGTCTGGTGATGAAATGGACGTCTGTTCACTGATTGTGGTGGTGGTGGTGGGCAGTTGCCAAATGGAAATATTCTAACTCACCAGATCCACCTTGAAAAGCCGCTAAAAGGTCGCTAAATCATTGTTGTACAGGCTACAAATGTTCCTAGACGAAGTAAGTGGCTTGACTTACACATAGGCTAATCAGTATAGGACCCCGTTGACTCTAAAAAGGAACGTTTATCCCTCCCGTGACGCAGAGCAAACTTGTCTTGAGAGCCTCGCTCGCCACCCTCTCATCACTTGCCTTTTAACTCCGATTGATAATTAATTGATTGATTGATTGATAAGTTTATTGTTGTAGCAATGCATACACCATCGAAATGTTGTCCATTTCCCTATGAATGAACCTATCAAATTACCAGTTTATCTATCTATATATCCACACACAAGCATGTAAATATCTCCACCAGCACCGCCAACACCACCCACACCTAACCACCCTCGCTTTCATGGACGGGAGTGAGTCAATTTACACATTACTACTAGTATTTCCATGCAACTATATTGTGGCATCATATCACCTCAGACGCTGTGGGGCCATGCAACAAATTGTTTACTAATTTCGCTTCACTTGCAAACCAGATATTGTTTTACATCTCTTTCAACTGATAGGAAAACAGGTCGATACATATGCATTTTATTATATCAAGAGACATTGTGTTACCATTAGAAATATATAGGAATATCATTCACAAGATATCGTCATATCAATAGGTATGAAAAATAAATACAAGTAACAAAAACTGCACCACGTTACAAGACATTGGCCAGACACTTAAATTAGGTATTGCATTGAAAGACTCACAAAACATCATCTTCAGTAACACGTAACAATACCTTTGTGCTTCACAACAGAAAACTAAAAAGACACTTTTGTGGTTATCTTCAAGACACAAGAAGGAACAGGTTCTTGTGATCACTACAGACACAGCCACGTGTACATCACACCTTGCAATACTGTGAGTGAGAAGCACTCCACTACTACTACTACTACTACTACCCTTAACAACTACTACTTGGTACAAATTTACTGTCATGGCCTGGCAGCAAGACACATCGTGTGATCATCCACCGCGACGCACAGCTAGCCGTTGATGTGTGACTAGGCAGCATGCTCGCTACACTCCCTCACTAAGAAGATGGCGTCTCCTAACAAGGAACGTTATCACTAAGTGTTTCTCCATGCATGGTGAATTCCAACATGGAGTGAACACGTTGGTCATTTGGTGCTTAAGCCATAAACGATTATGATGGGTGACAGGAATGATGGGTGATGAGCAGAGGAATCGTGACCCAAGAGGTTACCTTCCTCTCTTGGTCTACACTCTCCTTTTTTAAATACTATATACATATGTACACTGTACACCCCTATTACCATGTTATGCATAACTTTTAAATATTACTGTTTTATGCTGCTTTAGATAAGGCATTGCAAAAAACCTTACCCACTACA
>NC_059272.1:14161022-14178197 GCF_017591435.1 Portunus trituberculatus | reverse complement strand
TAGTGTAACCACCTAGAATCTTGGTATCATGGTGACATGTGGGTAACTTTAAACCCTGGCTCTAAAGCGGTATGTGAAGGGATTCGAACCTACACATGGACGTCTGCCCGAACCCACGCTCACCACCTTATATATATATATATATATATATATATATATATATATATATATATATATATATATATATATATATATATATATATATAAAGCTTTAATGTATTATCGGCTTGTATTTTGTTTTATTTTTTGAAGTGCCGACTAGATTTTTAGGGCGCGCCTTATCCAGTAACGCGCCCACCTCTGAAAGATTCAAACATGTCACTTCACAATCTCCTATCTGATCGCCAGTATGGTTTCAGTCTAGGTCGCTCTACTGGTGATCTTCTGATATTTCTTACTGAGTCTTGGTCATCCTCTTTTAGAGATTTCGGTTAAACTTTTGCTGTCGCGTAAGATATATGAAAAGATTTTGACAGAGTCTGGTATAAAGCTTTGAGTTCCGAACTGCCCGCCTACGGTTTCTATCTTTCTCTCTGCAACTTTATCTCAAATTTCCTTTCCGACCGTCTATTGCTGCTGTGGAAGACGGCCACTGTTCTTCTAAATCTATTAACAGTGGTGTTCCTCAGGGTTCTGTCCTGTCACCGACTCTCTTTTTTTTATTCATTAATGATCTTATTAACCAAACTTCTTGCCCTATCAACTTTTACGCTGATGACACCACACTACACGTTTCCATGTCTTTTCAGAGGCGATCAACCTTCAAGACGTCAACATATCACCCAGGGACACAACAGAACGACTGACTTCTTATCTTTCTAAGATTTCTGATTGGAAGAGAGAAAACTTTGTTCAATGTCTCAAAAACTCAATTCCTTCATCTATCAATTCGACACAATCTTCCAGACAACTATCTCCCTCTTCTTCAATGACATTTAGCTGTTCTCCTCTTCTACACTGAATATCTTCGGTCTGTCCTTTACTCATAATCAAAACTGGAAACTTCACATCTCATCTCTTGTTAAAACAACTTCAATGAAGTTAGACGTCTAGAGGCATCTCCGCCAGTTTTTCTCATCCATCCAGCTGCTAACTATGTACAAAGGCCTTATCCGTCCCTGTATGGAATGCTATTCGCATGTTTGAGGGTGCGGTTCCATTCATACAGTTTTATTAGATAGGGTTGACTGACTCTCTTCAGCCTCTTTCTCACCGCCGAAATGTTGCATCTCTTGTTATCTTTTACCGGTATTTTCATACTAACTGATCTTATCTTGATAACTACATGCCTCCTTTCCTCCTGTGGCCTCGCTGCACAAGGCTTTCTTCTTTTTCTCATCCCTATTCTGTCCAATTTCTTAATGCAAGAGTTAACTAGTACTCTCAATCGTTTGTAAGCTCTTGAACTCCTTATCTGTGTCTGTATATCCATCTTGCTACGACTTGACTTCTTTCAAGAAGGAGGTTTGAAGATATTTGTCCCTTTATTTCGGTTGACCCTTTGACTGCTAAGGGATGGGTAATTAAGTGGGCATTCTTTTTATTTTGTTGTTCTTGGCTAGTTTTCTCCCCTCTTACATAAAAAAAAAAAAAAAATCTTGACTTATGTGACATGAGTGATGTACAGAAGAAAGGTATGCATGGAATATCTTGGGACATCATGGTAAACCTCACACCTACCGAAACAATAACTTACTCCCAGTGAGATCTAATAGCACTAGTTCAGGAGGTGCTGTGAACCTTCCATTAAAGCTAGTTGTGATCTCGTTGAATGTTTCCTTTGTGTCTCACAACTCAAGGGGTAGTCACAGCCTACCCTCTAAAGACAGCTCTCCTTCTTCACACAAAACTACATGCACTTACCACACATACACCCTTCACTCCAAATCAAAATTTAAAAGAAAAATGGGACCCAAAATAAACAACGCCTCAGAGTCCCCTCTGGGAAGGGGACCAAAAATGTCCCCAGGTCGGACACCTCTCCTGTTGAAGACCACAAATGCCTTGACACCTCCCTCAACTTTTCTACATTAACTTCTGCAACATTCGCGGTCTTAGATCTAATTTTCAATCTGTGGAACACCACCTCTCCTCTACTAAACCTCATCTTCTTTTCCTCACCGAAACACAGCTGTCTGAGGCAACTGACAGTAGCCCTTCTCTGTTCCCTCCTACTTTCTCTATTCTCATTTTCATTCCAAAGCTGGATGTTGCGTCTATGTACGCAACGACTTAACTTGCTCTCGTGCCCACGCTCTTGAGTCTTCCGAATTTTCCACCATCTGGCTACGACTTAACAGTCACTCTCAAACTAAATTCATCTGTGCTGTTTATCTCTCCCCTAACTCTTCTGACTATAGTAATTTCTTCGACTACTTAACTTCTAAAGTGGAGCACATTCTGTCCCTCTACCCTTTCGCTGAGATTTCCATTCTTGGAGATTTCAATGTTCACCACCAGCTTTGGCTTTCCTCTCCCTTCACTGACCACCCTGGTGAACTAGCCTTCAACTTTGCTATCCTCCATGACCTAGAGCAACTGGTGCAACACCCTACTCGTATTCCTGACCGTCTTGGAGACACGCCCAACATTCTTGATCTCTTCCTCACCTCTAACCCTTCTGCTTATGCTGTCACCCTTTCATCTCCGTTGGGCTCCTCCGATCACAATCTCATTTCTGTATCTTGTCCTATTTTTCCAATCCCTCCGCAGGATCCCCAAAGCGAAGGTGCCTCTGGCGTTTTGCCTCTGCCAGTTGGGGGACCTGAGGAGGTATTATGCTGATTTTCCTGGAATGATTATTGCTTCCGTGTCAGAGACCCATCTCTTTGTGCTGAACGCATAACAGAGGTGTTAGTATCTGGCATGGAGGCGTACATTCCTCATTCTTTTCTCAACCTAAACCTTCTAAACCTTGGTTTAACTCAGCCTGTTCTCGTGCTATACATGATAGAGGTTGCCCACAAAAGGTACTTGAGCCTTCCATCTCCTGAATCTCATGCACTTTATATCTCTGCCGGAATCATGCCAAGTCTGTTCTTCAACTTGCCAAACACTCTTTCATAAATAGGAAATGTCAAAATCTTTCAAACTCAAACTCTCCTCGTGACTTCTGGCATCTAGCCAAAAACATCTCAAATAACTTCACTTCTTCATCTTTCCTCCTTTATTTCATCCTGATGGCACCACTGCCATCTCTTCTGTCTCTAAAGCTGAACTCTTTTCTCAAACCTTTGCTCACAACTCCACCTTGGACGATTCTGGGCTTGTCCTCCCTCTCCTCCTCCCTCTGACTATTTCATGTCTACAATCAAAATTCTTCGTAATGATGTTTTCCATGCCCTTGCTGGCCTAAACCCTCGGAAGGCTTATGGACCTGATGGGGTCCCTCCTATTGTTCTCAAAAACTGTGCTTCTGTGCTTGCACCTTGCCTGGCCAAACTCTTCCAACTTTGTCTATCGACTTCTACCTTTCCTTCCTGCTGGAAGTTCGCCTACATTCAGCCTGTTCCTAAAAGGGTGACCGTTCTAACCCCTCAAACTACCGTCCTATAGCTTTAATCTCTTGCTTGTCTAAAGTTTTGAATCTATCCTGAATAGGAAGATTCTCAAACATCTGTCACTTCACAATCTTCTGTCTGATCGCCAGTATGGCTTCCGTCAAGGTCGCTCTACTGGTGATCTTCTGGCTTTCCTTACTGAGTCTTGGTCATCCTCTTTTAGAGATTTCGGTGAAACTTTTGCTGTTGCGTTAGACATATCAAAAGCTTTTGATAGAGTCTGGCATAAAGCTTTGATTTCAAAACTGCCCTCTTACGGCTTCTATCCTTCTCTCTGCAACTTTATCTCAAGTTTCCTTTCCGACCGCTCTATTGCTGCTGTGGTAGACGGCTACTGTTCTTCTCCTAAACCTATTAATAGTGGTGTTCCTCAGGGTTCTGTCCTGTCACCCACTCTCTTTCTATTATTCATTAATGACCTTCTTAACCAAACTTCTTGCCCTATCCACTCCTACGCTGATGATACCACCCTACATCTTTCCACGTTCTTTCAGAGACGTCCAACCCTTCAGGAAATTAACAGATCACGCGGGACGCCACGGAACGCCTGACTTCCGATCTTTCTAAGATTTCCGATTGGGGCAGAGAAAATCTAGTAGTTTTCAATGCCTCAAAACTCAATTCCTCCATCTATCAACTCGACACAACCTTCCAGACAACTATCCCTCTTCTTCAATGACACTCAACTGTCTCCCTCTTCCACAATGAATATCCTCGGTCTGTCCTTTGCTCATAATCTTAACTGGAAACTTCACATCTCATCTCTTGCTAAAACAGCTTCTATGAAGTTAGGTGTTCTGAGGCGTCTCCGCCAGTTTTCTCGCCCCTCAACTGCTTACTCTGTATAAGGGCCTTATCCGTCCCTGTATGGAGTACTCTTCGCATGTTTGGGGGTTCCAGTCACACAGCTTTGCTTGATAGGGTGGAATCAGCTCTTCGTCTCATCAACTCCCTCCTCTGACTAACTGTCTTCAGTCTCTTTCTCACCGCCGAAATGTTGCATCCCTTTCTATATTTTATCGCTATTTTCATGGTAACTGTTCTACTGATCTTGCTAACTGCATGCCTCCCCTCCTCCTGCGGCCACGCTGCACAAGGCTTTCTTCTTCCTCTCATCCCTATTCTGTCCAACTCTCTAATGCAAGAGTTAACCAGTACGCTCAATCATTCATCCCTTTCACTGGTAAACTCTGGAACTCCCTCCCTGCATCTGTATTTCCAAATTCCTACAACTTGTCTTCTTTTAAGAGGAGGTATCGAGGCATTTGCTCCCCTAATTCTGGCTGACGGTTTTGGCACTTTTTTACTCTTTGGAGAGCCAGCGCTCAAGTGGGCTTTTTCTAAGAAATTCTAATGATACTGTGCTTATTATATATATATATATATATATATATATATATATATATATATATATATATATATATATATATATATATATATATATATATTTATTTATTTATTTATTTATTTATTTAAGGGGAAAGCTGGACAAGGTCAGCACAAAAAAAAAGGCCCACTCTGTTCCTGGAAATACAGAAGCAGGTATATAGTTTCAGAGATTACCAGAGAAACGCTTGGAGAGTTTAGGGGAGAGAGGAGAAAGAAAGCTTTGTGCAGTGAGGCCGCAGGAGGAGTGAAGGCATGCAGTTAGCAAGAACAGAAGAGCAGTTAGCATGAAGATAGCAAGAGATGGAACATTCCGGCGGTGAGAAAGAGGCTGAAGACAGTCAGTCAAAGGAGATGGGTTGATAATACGAAAAGCTTTTGATTCCTCGCTATCTAATAAAAATATATGAATGGAACACCCCCATAAATGCGAGGAATCCTAGTAACAAAATAATTCGTCATCCATCAGCTGAGAGAATGTAAACAAATAAGCCAGTATTGGTGGCAAGATCGATCACTGGCGTCTCGTCTTAAGCGGCATCTTGTCACCAATATTGGCGTCAAGATGTTTGTATTGGTGGCAAGACGTCAGTAAAGTTACCCGAATGAGGTCACCAGTGAACACTAAACTCATCATAGTGATAGCGTTAACGTGTAGTGGCTGTTACATACTATAAAATACTGCCTCTAAGAAATTGGCAATCCAGAACCAGCAGCTGACCCGTTCTGCTAATGTCGGCAAGGGTACATGGAAATCAATCTCATGCACTATCCTTTCGCTTCTACAGTTGGTTATCTCCAAAGTGGGTAGCTAATTGTATTGCTTTCTTTTGAGGGATTGACCCGGGAAATATTTCACATCGTAATATCAGGAAAATACGTCCACATTGTTCTGACAGCGAGAAAAAGCTGGGTGACCGGAGTGGTATTACAACCTCATTGCTCATCACTCTTCACTCATAACTCTAGAGCAGCGTTTCCCAACTTGGATATAGCACCCCCTGGGGGTGCTGAAATTAGTTATAAGGGGTGTTGGGAAGTGATGGACACACTTCACTTTCCTTTACTTTTCTAATAACAAAATATTAGTTAGGGGTTCTGGACTGCTTATATATGACAAGAGGGGGTGCTATGGTCGGAAAAGGTTGGGAAACGCTGCAGTCTAAAGAGAAGTATACCACTACACCAGTATAACGCGCATACACTACGCATTGTATCGCACAAACTTATTACACATTTCCTTGTCACAGCTGCGGAGTTGATTACATATCACTCAATCGTGGAACACTTGTCTGATTTCTGCATAATTCCAGAAATTGAAGCAGGGTCTACACTCATTCTATTGTCTAAAAGCATAAACATTTCCTCCTACATTGCCCAGCCTACACCTATGAAAGATCCAAACACCCCAATTGGTATCGTCCTTACACAGAAAATGAAGAACACCTCATTGGAAAATTACTTTTTGAAAAATCTAGTATAGAAGAAAAAGAAATAATATATATACAGCCTTGCAATTGAGTTATGGCGGTACTTGCAATTTCCCACTTGCGGGGCAGCTCACGCGACTTCATAGCTCACAAAAAAAGAAAAAAAAAAAAAAACTTACTCGTCTTTGATGCCGCAATGTACTATTTAACGGGGAGAAATTTACCACATGGTGACACTTCCTCGAGCACACACATTTAACCTTGTCTTTGGGGGCCTAGTTACACCGTTCGAGAGGGAGGTGATGCACTTTTATAAAGTTTATTTATAAATGCCATTTGTGAATTTATATTTTTATATTTCTGAAGTCTTGCTTTCTTTCTATAGGCGTACCTCATTTCGTCAAGTTCTTTTAGCGTTTTCATTAGTGACAGGATATATATTATGACGAAATATGCACATTACTAAAATTTATTAGCCATCCATAGAAGCGATGTCAAGTGGAAGTTTTCCATGCTATTTTTTTTATAACATACATATGATTCTATTTGTTTATATTATCATACATACAAGGAATACACTTAAACACATACTAGTTGAGCATATTTGTATTCACGTGGAATTCTCTAGTAGAGAGAAAAACTAATGTGTGGAAGAATTTGTGAAGGTGTTTCACCACGGACGCTATGCCCGGGAGAGGCTTCACAAGCTCCCCATTAAATAATGTAAGTGTATAAACACTATTTCATATAAAAGTTTCGTTAAGTTTACTGGGAGCGAGGAGCCACAGACCTCCTTAGATGAAGAAGAGGTGGTATTGTGGGAACCACGCCACACCATCTCTCTCACGGTTTCCAAAAATGTTAGCAGTCGTCACAATAAGACTGGCGCAGAGTAATTACAAAGTATTAGATTGTCATTACTAACGAGATTACATTACTGAAAGACACTTTTCCCAACAGCTCACTTCTCTCTCTACTGACTGAAGTGAAAAAAATCGTGTTAAAACTTACATAGCGAGTGAATTTAATGTTTTTAATTCATGAGCTGGCTACCATTTCTCCCTCTCGCTCTCTCTCTCTCTCTCTCTCTCTGACACGTCTCAAAATCGTCAGTATGTCTGTATGTCTGGTATCCACGTGTGCGTCGTTACATCTATAGTTATGACCTTAGTAACTAAAAACTTTAATTTTGTCCCCAGCGCTACACATGATAGAGAGGTTGCCCATTATAGGTACTTGAGTCTTTCATCTCTTGAATCTGTTGGACTTTATATTCCTGCCCGGAATCTTGCCAAGTCTGTTCTTCAATTTGCCAAACACTGGTTCATAAATAAAAAATGTCATACTCTTTCAATCCCTAACCCCTCTGTACACTTCTGGCATCTGGCCAAAAACATCTCAAATAACTTAATTTCTTCATCTTTCTCTCCTTTATTTCATCCTGATGGCACAACTGCCATCACATCTGTCTCTAAAGCTGAACTCTTTTCTCAAACCTTTGGTAACAACTCCACCTTGGAAAATTCTGGGCATGTCCCTCCCTCTCCTCCCTTTGACTGTTTCATGCCTACATTTAAAGTTCTTCCTAATAATGTTTTTCATGCCCTCTTTGGCATAAACCCTTGGAAGACTTTTGATTTCAAAACTTCCCTCCTACGGTTTCTATCTTTCTCTCTGCAACTTTATGTCAAGTTTCCTTTCCGACCCCTCTATTGCAGCCGTGGTAGACGGCCACTGTTCTTCTAAATCTATTAACAGTGGTGTTCCTCAGGGTTCTGTCCTGTCACCCACTCGCTTTCTATTATTCACCAATGATCTTCTGCACCAAACTTCTTGCCCTATCCACTCCTACGCTGATGGTACCACCCTACATCTTTCCACGTCCTTTCAAAGACGACCAACCCTTCAGAAAGTCAACAGATCACGGAGGGACGCCACAGAACGCCTGACTACTGATCTTTTTAAGATTTCTTATTGGGGCAGAGAAAACTTCAGTAGTGTTCAATACCTCAAAAACTCAATTCTTCCATTTATCAGTTCGATACAACCTTCCAGACAACTATTCCCTCTTCTTCAATGAAACTCAACTCTCTCTCTATTCTACAATGAACAATATCCTGTCTGTCCTTTACTCATAATCTTAACTGCGAACTTCACATCTCATCTCTTGCTAAAACAGGTTCTATGAAGTTAGGTGTTCTGAGGCGTCTCCGACAGTTTTTCTCGTCCCTCCAACTGCTAACTCTGTACAAGGACCTTATCAGTCCTTGTATGGAGTACTCTTCGCATGTTTGGGGGGTTCCACTCTCACAGTTTTATTAGATACGGTAGAATCAAAAGCTTTTCGTCTCATCAACTCCCCTCCGCTGACTGGTTGTCTTCAGCCTCTTTCTCACCGCTATTTCTATCTTTTAATGCTATTTTCATGCTAACTGCTCTACTGATCTTACTAACTGCATGTCTCCCCTCCTCCTGTGGCCTCGATGCAGAAGGCTTTCTTCTTCCTCTCATTCCTATTCTGTCCAGCCCTCTAGTACAAGAGTTAACCAGTATTATCCCTTTTATATATATATATATATATATATATATATATATATATATATATATATATATATATATATATATATACCATGTGGGCTTTTCACGGGAATTTATGGGCTAAAGAGGATACTTTTTAGGGTACCTCCTATCTTAAAGCCCACCCGCTAGGAAACCGTTGCCCCGAGTGAGGAAGCCCAACCTACACTCAGACCGTGGACAGGATTCGAACCCGTGCGCTTGGAAACCTCTAGGATCCCAAAGCACGCATGGTTCCACTGTACCACAGCGGGACCTTCTCTGGTAATTCTGGAACCTCCTGCCTGCTTCTGTATTTCCATCTTTCTACTATTTCAGTTTTTTTAAGAGAAAGGTATCAAGACATTTGTCCTTCCCTTTTGGATAATTCTTAATTTCTTTAAGGGAACTGGCAATCTAGTGGGCGTTTTTTTTTTTTATATTGTTTGTTGCCCTAGAAGAGTTTCCCCTCGTGCATAAAAAAAATACGTAATTATACTATCCAATAAACATCATATACAACATATTTGTACTATGTGTGTTACGGCGATTTACTCAGTTTACATACATCATATCAATAATATGTAATATATGTCGGCGTCATATTTATTCAATTAACACACACACAATTATCATACATATATATATATATATATATATATATATATATATATATATATATATATATATATATATATATATATATATATATATATATATATATATATATATATATATATATATATATATATATATATATATATATATATATATATATATATATATATATATATATATATATATATATATATATATATATATATATATATATATATATATATATATATATATATATATATATATATATATATATATATATATATATATATATATATATATATATATATATATATATATATATATATATATATATATATATATATATATATATATATATATATATATATATATATATATATATATATATATATATATATATATATATATATATATATATATATATATATATATATATATATATATATATATATATATATATATATATATATATATATATATATATATATATATATATATATATATATATATATCAAACTAATAGACGTTAACATCCGATCATTATCTTTCCTCCATTTTAATTGATGTCAAGACTGCATTACAACTCTAAAGTTCCACTTTCTTTTATGTGATTTCGCTCATCTCGCCCATGGCCACACATCGGGCAGGGCCTCTCAGAATCTCGGGTCTCTCTGATCCCTCTTTAGTTTCTTTTCTCCTGCTCTTCACTTTTCCCTCAATCATATATAATATGATATCTCTAATTTCTGTTACATTTTCTGTCAGAAGTTATTTCTTCAAAAGGTCGAAATTCCCATATATTCTTATACACGTATATACTGTAGCACACTTCAACTACATGACACGCCCCAAATGTATGGTAAGCCGATCAGATCTCACTCTGTTATAGAAAAGTATACAAGTGACAACAGCAACAACTTCCACAAATAACTGTTTGGTCAGATTCAGACACCATTCCTTTTGTTTGCTCTTGTCCTAGGCTATGTTTATCTAATACCTGGCTGAAACACTAAAGGCTATTTCCTTTGTGACCCTCTGAATCTGATTCTGGGTTGCTCGGACCAGAAAAACAAAAGCTGCCGGCGGTGACCTGGGCATCGATATCATCCGTTCATCTTTCTTCTCTCTTCTCCTCTATCTCCCTCTTCCATCTCTTTCTTTTTCTTCTGTTTTTCTTTATATTTTGTTATAATGTAGGTATACCACAGACTTGCTCCAATGGATGCGCGTCCCAGAGCACAGAACCGGTCATGGGTATGTGGGCGAGGTGCATGCCTCACACATAGAGGGATATGGATAGATGGTGAGGGTAAGGTGACTGCGCGCGGCTGAGCCCCAGGGACAACTGTTCTACGCAACCGGACCCACAGACATTCTGCCACGCATCATCTACCAATCATCCGAAGCTGGAGACTACTCTGTTATGTATGTAAAGACAATGGTTCCAATATTGTCTACTAAGAAGTCATATATTAGATACATATGTCAACAAATCAATATCGAGAAAGGGCTTTGCAGAGAGACCATAATTCATTCATACTATATTTAGTCACATAGAGATAGCACCATCAGGTTGTGGAAAATATATAGTAACACCGCCTTTTACGTTAATATATATAAAAATAGGAAGAATTAATATCAATACGTAAATATAAAATACATTTTAATCATATATCAAAATAAAATTTGTTAGTTTGTGTCAATATTATCCAGTGGATATAAGACAACATTTTATCAACATATAGAAACAACCACGGGAAAACACCAATACGGCATCAAAAAGGTTTCGTTATGAATATCTCAAAAGAAGTAAGTGGGAACTCAAGCTTGCAATGCAGTCACCATGTATCATACTAAGATCAGATCTTTTTAACTTATAAGTAGTCAAAATGTGAAAGAATTAATATATCATTTGGAATTGACATACTATATAAAAGAAATAGTAACACAAATAATAATGATTGTATCAGGATACATGCACTTACATCACTATTTCTAATAGCAATTGCCGCAATGGATTCATAGGCACTTATGTGTATATATATATATATATATATATATATATATATATATATATATATATATATATATATATATATATATTGATCTCTTAAACTTGTAAGAACTTGTAATACTGGAGTAATCCATCAATTAAAAGAAATATAACAACATTTAAGAAAATACACCTAATTCTGAGTTGCCGTACACAAGGATATGCAATTACTCCACACTTAAAAAAATCAAAATTCAATCTTTTCTGTTATATAACGCACAATACTCAAACGTTACCGTTCTTTACCATGACAAACAAAAATAAAGAAGTATGCAATATGTAACAAGGGTTGAATATTAATTCTGTCTTCATAATTGAGTCGCAATTTTAATTAAAGATTTTTCCCGTATTAGTATTCACAAAAGTGCATCTTGAGTTCATCATAATTTCTTGATATCAAAATATCTGTATCTGTAATCATATCCTCTTCAATATATAGTGGTCTTGTTTTACCTTCAGGCCTTTTCCCTATCATATAGTTATTATCAGTATCGGAAGTAGTGTAATTCCGTATATTATTCATCTGCCCCTACATATATCAATCTTTTATTCTTCATATTCATCTTCAATTGCTTACCACGATACATCATTGGATCACCTATAAGTCTCTCAATAATATACCTTCTAATAAAAGTTATCCTTATTAAACTTATTTATAATTTTTATGATGTTATAAGAACATAACCATATACCTGTCACAAAATTATATTTGTACCATATTAGATAAGACATCATACAACATATCACCCTCAAAACCATATATATGCACTTTTTCATATACTATATTTGTATATCTCTATCCAATATTTACATCAACATCCACATTTTCACATATTTACCTTCAAAATCATATAGAATCCTTTGCATATATATATATATATATATATATATATATATATATATATATATATATATATATATATATATATATATATATATATATATATATATATATATATATATATATATATATATATATATATATATATATATATATATATATATATATATATATATATATATATATATATATATATATATATATATATATATATATATATATATATATATATATATATATATATATATATATATATATATATATATATATATATATATATATATATATATATATATATATATATATATATATATATATATATATATATATATATATATATATATATATATATATATATATATATATATATATATATATATATATATATATATATATATATATATATATATATATATATATATATATATATATATATATATATATATATATATATATATATATATATATATTTTATTTTTTTTTTTTTTTACATTACAAGGGCACTGGCCAAGGGCAAACACAGTGTTGGAAAAAAAAAAATCCCGCTGGTTGCCAGGCCCTGTTAAAAGAAAGTAGAAAGAAAAAACAAAAAATCTAAAAGGAGGGTCCAGTTAACGTAAGAGGTGTCTTGACACTCCTCTTTTGAAAGAGTTTAAGTCATAGGCAGGTGGAAATACAGACACAGGTAGAGAGTTCCAGAGTTTACCAGTGTAGGGAATGAAGGAGTGAAGATACTGGTTAACTCTTGCATTAGGAAGATGGACAGAATAGGGATGAGAAGAAGTAGAGAGTCTTGTGCAGCGAGGCCGCAGGAGGGGAAGGCATGCAGTTAGCAAGTTCAGAAGAGCAGACAGCATGAAAACAGCGGTAGAAGACAGATAAAGATGCAACATTGCGGCGGTGACTTAAAGAATCAAGACAGTCAGTTAGAGGAGAAGAGTTGATAAGACGAAAAGCTTTAGATTCCACCTTGTTTAGTAAAGCTGTGTGTGGATCCCCAGACATGAGAGCCATACTCCATACACGGGCGGATAAGGCCCTTGTACAGAGCAAGCAGCTGGGAGGAGAGAAAAATGGACGAAGACGCCATAGGACACCTAACTTCTTGGAAGCTGATTTAGCAAGAGTAGAGATGTGAAATTTCCAGTTTAGATTTTTAGTGAAGGATAGACCGAGTGTGTTTAATGTAGAGGAGAGGGAAGTTGAGTGTTATTGAAGAAGAGAGGATAGTTGTCTGGAAGGTTATGTCGAGTAGATAGTTGTAGAAATTGAGTTTTGAGGCATTGAACAAAACCAGGTTTTCTCTGCCCCAATCAGAAACAAGTGAAAGATCAGAAGTTAGGCGTCCTATAGCATCTCGCCTTGAGTCATTTAATTGTTGTTGGGTTGGGCGTCTGTTGAACGCTGTTGAATAATGCAGGGTGGTATCATCAGCATAGGAGTGGATAGGGCATTGAGTCAGATTTAGGAGATCATTGATGAATAATAGAAAGAGAGTGGGTGATAGGACAGAACCCTGTGGAACACCACTGTTGATAGTTTTAGGGAAGAACAGTGACCGTCTACTACAGCAGCAATAGAACGATCGGAAAGGAAACTGGAGATGAAGGTACAGAGAGAAGGATAGAATCCGTAGGAGGGTAGTTTAGAAATTAAAGATTTGTGCCAGACTCTATCGAAGGCTTTCGATATGTCAAGGCCGACAGCAAAGGTTTCACCGAAGTCCCTAAAGAGGATGACCAAGATTCAGTTAGGAAAGTAAGAAGATCACCAGTAGATCTGCCTTTACGGAAACCATACTGGCAATCAGAGAGAAGGTTGTGAGCTGATAGATGCCTCATTATCTTCCTATTAAGGATAGACTCAAAGGCTTTAGAAAGGCAGGAAATCAAAGCTATAGGGCGGTAGTTAGAAGGATTGGAGTGGTCACCTTTTTTAGGGACAGGTTGAATGTGAGCAAACTTCCAGCAAGAAGGATAAATAGAAGTAGAGACACAGATGAAAGAGTTTGACCAGGCAGTGAGCGAGTTCGGAAGCACAGTTTTGAGAACAACAGGAGGGACTCCATCCGGACCGTAAGCCTTCCGAGAATCAAGGCCAGAGAGGGCCAGGAAAACGTCTTTATAAAGAATTTTAATTTTAGGGATGAAGTAGTCAGAGGGTGGAGGAGTAGGAGGAATATGCCCAGAATCATCCAAAGTTGAGTTGGTAGCAAAGGTTTGAGCGAAGAGTTCAGCTTTAGAAAAAGAAGAGACAGCTGTAGAGCCATCTGGATGAAGTAAAGGAGGGAAAGACGAAGAAGTAAAGTTGTTAGAGATATTATTGGCTAGATGCCAGAAATCTCGAGAGGAGTTAGAATTGGAAAGACTTTGACATTTTCTATTGATGAAAGAGTTTTTAGTAAGTTGGAGAATAGATTTGGCATGATTACGGGCAGAAATATATAGGGCATGAGTTTCAGCAGTTGGATGGCTACGGAACCGTTTGTGAGCCGCCTCTCTATCATTGACAGCACGAGAACAAGCAGAGTTAAACCAAGGCTTTTTAGCTTTAGGGTTAGAGAAAGTATGAGGAATGTATAGCTCCATGCCAGAGATAATCACCTCTGTTATGCGCTCGGCACAAAGAGAAGGATCTCTGACATGAAAACAATAATCATCCCAAGGAAATCAGAATAGTACTGCCTTAGTTCCTCCCACTTAGCAGAGTTAAAATGCCAGAAGCACCTCCGCTTAGGCGGGTCCTGAGGCTGCACTGGAGTGATAGAACTGGTAACGGAAATTAGATTGTGGTCGGAGGAGCCCAACGGAGAGGAAAGTTTAACAGAGTAAGCAGAAGGGTTGGAGGTTAGGAAAAGATCAAGAATGTTGGGCGTGTCTCCAAGGCGGTCAGGAATACGGGTAGGGAACTTCACTAGCTGCTCTAGGTCATGAAGGATAGCAAAGTTGAAGGTTTGTTCACCAGGTTGGTCAGTGAAAGAAGATGAAAGCCAAAGCTGGTGGTGAACATTGAAATCCCTAAAATGGAGATCTCAGCAAAAGGAAAGTGAGATAAGATGTGCTCCACCTTGGAAGTCAAATAGTCAAAGAATTTTACATAGTCAGAGGAATTAGGTGAGAGGTATACAGCACAGATGAATTTAGTTAGAGAGTGACATTGAAGTCTTAGCCAGATGGTAGAAAATTCTGAAGATTCAAGATTGTGGGCACGAGAGCAAGTGGTGTCGTTACGCACGTATGCGCAACATCCAGCTTTGGATTGAAAATGAGGATAGAGCAAGTAGGAGGGAACAGAAAAGGGGCTGCTGTCAGTAGTCACAGACAACTGTGTTTCAGTTAGGAAGAGAAGATGAGGTTTAGTAGAGGAGAGGTGGTGTTCCACAGATTGAAAATTAGAACGAAGGCCACGAATGTTGCAGAAATTGATAGTGAAAGTATTAGATGAAGTGTCAAGACACCCAAGGTCGACAGCAGAGGGCAGTCCGACCTGGGGACATTTATGGTCCCCTCCCCAGAGGGGGACTCCGAGGCAGGGCGTGGTGAAGCCATTATTAAATTTTGATTTGAAGAGAGTGTAAAAGTGTAAGGTGTTGTAGTGTAGTGTAGGAAGTAGTAGAAGTTGTCTTTAGAGGGCAGGCTGCAGCTGCTCAATTGTATAAATGAGACCACAAAGGGAACCGGGAAGAGAGGACACGGGAATCACTCAGTCTGCAGCACTGCCTACATCCCCGTAAGTACCTCTCCTGGAGTATTCCACCGGGCGGCAGGTGACTACTGCCTACTCCAATATATATATATATATATATATATATATATATATATATATATATATATATATATATATATATATATATATATATATATATGTGTGTGTGTGTGTGTGTGTGTGTGTGTGTGTGTGTGTGTGTGTGTGTGTGTGTGTGTGTGTGTGTGTGTGTGTGTGTGTGTATCTATATATCTATCTATCTATCTATATATATATATATATATATATATATATATATATATATATATATATATATATATATATATATATATATATATATATTCATCCTATATCTTTATGCACACCCATATTGTTACACTTCTATCCTAGAAACATCTACAAGATCAACCCTAATCTCATAGCACCACTCTTGGTGTATTTAACTGAATCGAGTATGCACATGCTGAAATAAATCTATAATTGAATATCTTCATACAATATTTTCTTTAGTGGGTCCCCTGATATCCTTGTGTATAACTCAACATTGCCATGCCAGGTACTGTCAAAACGAAGCTTTCAGGGCCATCCCCTATTCTTCTGAATCGGCAATTCCCAGACAGGAATTTACATGATAAACCATAAATTGTTTTATTTTGTCCAGAGAAAAAACATAATACCTAGTCAAAGATAATATGACTATACCCGAAGTTGGCACAAAGTGAATCAAGATCCCCTTTGTGCAAAATCTGATGCACACACAGGAATATACGCATCTTTCTTTAACTATATATTTTTTTAATTTTAGTTTCTTTCTTCATATATCAATATCAATATCAATATATATATATATATATATATATATATATATATATATATATATATATATATATATATATATATATATATATATATATATATATATATATATATATATATATATATATATATATATATATATATATATATATATATATATATATATATATATGCCTACTCCAGCTTTACCTCAATCACTATATTAGTATTCATATATAAACTTATATA
>NC_059272.1:14143522-14153522 GCF_017591435.1 Portunus trituberculatus | reverse complement strand
TCTCTCTCTCTCTCTCTCTCTCTCTCTCTCTCTCTCTCTCTCTCTCTCTCTCTCTTTACACACACACACACACACACACATGCCCGGTAGCTTAGTGGTTAGAGCGCGCTGGCTTCACAAGCCAGAGGACCAGGGTTCGATTCCCCCGCCGGGTGGAGATATTTGGGTGTGTCTCCTTTCACGTGTAGCCCCTGTTCACCTAGCATTGAGTAGGTACGGGATGTAAATCGTAGAGTTGTGACCTTGTTGTCCCGGTGTGTGGTGTGTGCCTGGTCTCAAGCTTATCCGAAGATCGGAAATAATGAGCTCTGAGCTCGTTCTGTAGGGTAACGTCTGGCTGTCTCGTCAGAGACTGCAGCAGATCAAACAGTGAAACACACAATTAGCACGTCTATATATATCTCCAGGGGTTCCTTCTTGGCGAGCCCTTGTTCGTTATCGCACGTTTGTCGAATGTGTCTATTTCGACATTGTTTGACATCGTCCAACATCGTGCGACATCGTTAGCGTAGTATAAGTTGTCTCAAACCAGGAAAATTTGAAAATTGTGGTTGTTCCCATTTTTTTAGGTACTTCATCGTTGTGGGTGTCGTACGATAACCTACGTCATCGTACGAGGCACATACGTCATCATACATCTACGATCCGATGTAGTGC
The DNA here is from genome assembly GCF_017591435.1 of Portunus trituberculatus. NCBI lineage: Eukaryota > Metazoa > Arthropoda > Malacostraca > Decapoda > Portunidae > Portunus > Portunus trituberculatus. The sequence goes on along the minus strand of NC_059272.1, from coordinate 14,152,865 downwards.
GTCCTTCGTTTTACGTGTCCTTCTTGCACTGAAATTCTCTCAGAAAAGTGGCCTGTACGATTGTCGGGGGCGTCGTAGTAAAAAAAAAAAAAGGTTGTAGTGTGACCCTAACAATACTGCAGGACCTGTTATGGCAGTCGCTCTGTCGAGGAAGTCCGGGAGCCTTCTCGCTGTGCTGCGCAATAGCACCATTCTCCGTTTCAGACGTGTCGATGCGAGTTTGGGCATTCATGATTCTCTTCACCAATTTGCACAAACTTGACAGTCACTCTTTCGAAGGCATCCAGATTTATGGATATCCCGAAGACCTCTTCTAAGACAATAGTAACGGAGATCATGAACTCTTTTTCGAAACTCTGTAGCAGAGAGGTGTTTGGCGGCAGACAAAGAAGAGACTGCTGTGGGGCATGGGAGGCAGGTCGCTGTAACGATGTGAAATGCTGGCGAGCTGAGGTCGAGCCGGAAGGCCGCTGCTGGCAGGATTTGGGTAGTCAGAGAGAGGAAGGAATTCCTCTTCGCAGATTAGGGCTTGTTGCTGCAATTGCTGTGGACGTTTGGATTCCGATACGAAGATTCCTTGTTTGCTGGAGTAATTTAGGGATATTGCAGGTATTGAACCCAGTGTCAAAACTGTGGTGTGGTAGTTATCTTTCGTGGGGCTATGAAACCCCACGTAGGTTATAGGTGGCTCGTCTGTGCTGTTTTTCTAACGTCGCTAGTGCCGCTTCCTTCTGACTCATGGGGGTGACAAGGTATTGGCGATGGGCTCATCATTGTTGTCTCTAAGAGGTGACACCTCGATTTGGTAGTTAATTTCAAGGAACTTCTTTAGTAAAAAGGTTAAAGGTGTTGGTTTTGTCTGCTTTGTGGCGTCTATTAGTGTCGTAGTCGTTTGGACGGTGGCACAAGAGAATCGTGGCAGGATGGCTGTCTGCACATATGCGTCTCAGATACGTTGCTGGTGAGTGGCTCAACTTCCATGGCCTCGGTAGCTGTGTTAGAAACCTAAGACCTCTTCCTCCTTTTCCTGTTCGAAGGCAGTTCTGTGCCAGAAGCATTTGCAGTCTGTGAAAGGGCTACCAGGAAAGGCTTATGGCCTTAGAGACCGCAGTGGCATCCCTCCTCCCCAAGAAGCTAGGAGGAAGTCTCCTCAACCTTTCAGGCCAGAATGTGGAACACGCATGGTGACTCTTGTTGCAATTAGTACACCGAGTAGGGCAGTACCCCACGTTCCTGAGGACTCAGAGTGTTGATGCACTAATAATGCTTGGGTCACACTACAGCTTTTTTTTTTTTACTATGACGTCCCAGACGGTCGTACAGACCAGTTTTCTGCGACTGCATACGACTGTCGTAATGGTTAGGAGTATTTCAGTGCAAGAAGGACACGCAAAACGAAGGACGTCCACCTTCGTGGGGGTCTGAAGGTGGATGTCCACTCCTGGTGTCGGAGGCGGCCCCTCAATACTCATGTTCAATGGGCCTGCGATGTCTAAGGATGTCCCAAAGAGATCTTGCGACCACGATGGAACATCATACCCATCATACCTTTCCTCTGTCCCATCATCTTCGATGGATAAACTGGGGCTAGTTTTTCTTAAACTGGCGACAACTCACGAGCGGTCACACTGGTCACGATGATTCTAGCGACAACGTTTTCGTGTGTTACTGTCAAACGTATATTCAAAGACCAGTCGTAACTCATTATTTTAACGATTTTTGACTCGTTCGATGTCGACCGATGTCGTCAAAAGCACGTACAACATCGTATCCCTCTGTAATTTCATCGTACATCATCGTACGTCATCGTACGCTCGATGAAATGGCTTTGCCTGTCGTGAGTCTCTTCCCGACTGTCGAATGCAGCGCTCGATTGTCGTAATGCTTCTACGATGTCGTGTGACAACAAGGACATCTTACGACATCGTACGATATCGCCGAGTTAACGTACCACTTAACTTATGACATCTTACGACAGGCCAAAAACCGTTAAAATGACGTCAATGTTGCCAGCGACAGCCTTCCTACGACCGTCGGGGACATTGTAGTAAAAAAAAAAAAGCTGCATTGTGATCCCAGCATAAGAGATGCTGGACCCCGCAGACGCCTAAATAAACTGTGACCTGCAGTGCCTCTGGATATGCCCAAAGCCACCGTGGGCAGCTTAATAATGAATCTTTTGACTGAGTACACACTCCACAAGCCTAGATCGAGGTAGTCCGGGAGCTGCTTCTCGGCGGCAGTACCCCACTTGATATAATTTTACACTTGCGAACGAGCGCAATGCGGAGACATATTAGGATGGGCTCGGGTGAAAATGCTAAGGGGTATCATAGACCAACCTGGATGAGGCTATGGTGAAGACCAGGGGCGTCGATGCCGAAATGTTTCTTGCAAGCCTCGTGGGAGGAGACACACACACACACACACACACACACACACACACACACACACACACACACACACACACACACACACACACACACACACACTCCTCACTCTTGAATTAGAGCATGACGTGAATGCCAGAACGAAATGGCCCTGGTACTTTTCTTCTAGCCACCTCACCTTGAAAAGAGGTAAGCTCTTGATGGGGCAGGAGCTTGTACTGCTGGAACGTTGGTGGTAATTGCGTAGAAATCGTCTTGTGGCTCCTCTTCCCCGCCAATTGCTACAAACCTTGCTCATCCTTAGGTGAGAAGACAAGGTGACGCCGGGATGTAGAGGCCTGCGTGTGTGGTAATGACGTCGGTCATGGCGTGGCAAAATGGTGCATTTTAGAGAAAGGTTTATCTATGACAGGCTCCAGCCTTGTGACGTCGTCCATAAGTTCTAAGATAGAGTTCGCCTTGTTATAACACCACCAACGACAATCGAAAGTTTTGTCAGCATTATAACATACCGTAACAAGATTCCTAACAGTTTTCATTATTAATTTAACAATAAATATCAGTAATGATGAGTAAATAATGTCCTTCTTTGATGTAATAATGTATTATTATAAATAACTGCTGGGAACGGTTAGATCATTTTTTCCAAAAGTCAAACAAAAGCCTTGCCCCGCGTGGCCTGCATGTGTCGGGCTGTCGGCTTTAATCTTATCCTTTATTATCATGTTTCATTTATTTGGATACACTATTTAACTATTCTCAAAAGTAGTAATACGATGTCAAAATGAGTTAAATCAAAGATAATTATGTTAAGATCTTATTTCATTCTACATGTTTAAAATTGACAAATTGTGATCCTTAAGACAATCAAAAGAGTGATGATCAGGAGTTCTTTGAGATCTGACAATAACTACCTATGTAAAATACAACCCTGATGCATAGCAAAAGAGTCCCATTCAGAGATGGTCACAGACGTCTTCTTGCTAACAGAGCCGAAACCAAATTGGCCGCATGTCAAGTTGAACTGGGAACAGAATTTGGTGAAAGGAGGAGATAGAGAGAGTGGGAAGGAAAGTGATAATTGAGTAAGAAAAGGGAATACAGTAGGATGTGAAGCGATGAATAAACCATCTTGCTCTCTAAATTGTGCTAATCGTTTTAATCACTAATCATGTCATCTTGGCTTCATCTCATATGCCAGGTTAGTTGGCAATTCATTTAAAAGAAAGCTTGTTTAAACAATTTATTAGATTTCATTTCTATTCTTGGTGTTCTCAACAGAAACTTAATAACAAAAAAAAAAAAACGAGAGTGTGTATTCTCTCTCTCTCTCTCTCTCTCTCTCTCTCTCTCTCTCTCTCTCTCTCTCTCTCTCTCTCTCTCTCTCTCTCTCTCTCTCTCTCTCTCTCTCTCTCTCTCTCTACACTGCTGGTAGCTTGCATACCTTGGCCTAACGGCGGTGAGCTTCACGGTGGACGTGGCTAAGAGCACTAAAACTGTTAATGAACACCATTATACCAGTTAAAGTGCGTGGCACAGTTATTTCATATAAAATATATTATATCAATAAAATAGCTAACTCTTGATGACCTTACTATATTTAAGTATATAGATGAAGATCCGTTGATTTATATATATATATATATATATATATATATATATATATATATATATATATATATATATATATATATATATATATATATATATATATATATATATATATATATATATATATATATATATATATATATATATATATATATATATATATATATATATATATATATATATATATATATATATATATATATATATATATATATATATATATATATATATATATATATATATATATATATATATATATATATATATATATATATATATATATATATATATATATATATATATATATATATATATATATATATATATATATATATATATATATATATATATATATATATATATATATATATATATATATATATATATATATATATATATATATATATATATATATATATATATATATATATATATATATATATATATATACATACATATATATATATATATATATATATATATATATATATATATATATATATATATATATATATATATATATATATATAATAGCACGCCTAAGGAGAAAATATTACAATTTATGTTTCAAAGAAAACCTTAAACTATTTATTCCCTAGCGGTTCCTCTCCAGGTGTTGTCTAAACTTGTAAAGTTGGCAGATATTTTGCACCTATTCTGAGCACTATAGACACCTTTAATTACAATTTGGATATATATTATTTTGCTTTTATAAAACCCACTGCAATTGATGAATATACTATTAAAAATTCCTATGAGTTTGTTGCTAATTTTCAAATCCAATCACTGTTTTACTGATATGCCTTTGAATAAAACTCCACAAATTAATCAACACCTTTTTGAAAATTACCTAAATTTATGGGATTTATTTTTAAAGAATTTAAAGACATGTTATTAAAGATTCATCTTTTATTATTAATAAATTATACATGCAGGTTGATGGTGTCTCGTGTTAAGGTCCTGACTTTGCCAATACTTTTCTTTTATAATGAGGAAAATAAACTCTCAGATTGTCCTACAGCTTTAACCTAGTATATCATAAAAGATATGTTGGTGACACTTTCCTGCTATTTGAGGATGATTAACATATGCCACTACTTCATTAGCCTAATACTAAACATCAGAATGTTAGATTCATGTGTGAAATTGAAAGTAATGATAAAACTCCCCTTAGATGTCCTGGTCTCTTGTAATGTTTGTAGCGTTTCGACGTTTATATGCAGAAAACCAGCTTTTACAAGGTTTAGATACTAATGCATGTCCTTTATTCTTCGATTGTTTGAAATCAATGCTATGAAGTCATTGTTACATAGGTGTCAAATGTTCTCAAATTGACAGATTTTGTCATAATGAAATGAAATTTCTAAATAAATTTTTCCCCCCCCAAAAAAGGATCTTCACTGAAATTGAAATTGAAAATAATGCTATCAACCTGATCCAGACAAAACCGCAGAATCTCGAACACAAAATACATTAAACTCACTTTCTACAGGTATTTAAACTGAACACACAATACATTAAACTCCCTTTGTACAGACACTTAAACTATGTGAGTAGAATGAAATTACATAAATTATTGTAACTGCATTTTCCTGATAGAAAACTTTTATACTTCAACAAAGATTTCATCAATTCTAAATGTGTTCCCAAAATAGTGTATCAGTGCACTTGTGCAATGTGTAAATGTTGGTGAATCGGAGAGAAATCTCGCCCAATGTATCATTGAAAACAAACAGGGAAGTCTCGGCTCGTACTAGAGACCAATTGTCTCACCCTTCTTTTTCCTCTATTCGCTCACATTGTACCGAATCGTCTTGTAAATATGTCGAAAAACGTTTCGTTAAAAATAATTGATAATGACTACTAAACAAACATGACTTTGATAACAAATCACCTTAAGATTATGTTAATCCAATAGTATTTTTTTTTCAGAGAAGTATAATGCCAGTGATTAATGAACTTGTATGTAATTATGCTTTCAGGTATTTTACCAAGGCTTATAATGAAACTACATTTTTTTTCTTTTTCTTCCATAAATATTAGAGAGAGAGAGAGAGAGAGAGAGAGAGAGAGAGAGAGAGAGAGAGAGAGAGAGAGAGAGAGAGAGAGAGAGAGAGAGAGAGAGAGAGAGAGAGAGAGAGAGAGAGAGATGAACACACACACACACACACACACACACACACACACACACACACACACACTTATGCACACACACACACACACACACACACACACACACACACCCGGTAGCTCGGTGGTTAGAGCGCTGGTTTCACAAACCAGAGGACCGGAGTTCGATTCCCCGGATGCAGTGACGTGCTCAAGATCAATTCCCAGTCACAAAAGAGATGTATGGCTAACAGATGCATGTATGATAAACTTGAACAATATCAACGCATGGATAACCTACTTATTTTTGGCCTAAATAAGGAAGAGCAGGAGACAGAAAGATATACTAGAGGCAAAGGTTAGTGAGTTGGTGTCGGATATGGGAGTGTCACTGAAACCAGAAGAAATATCAGCTACTCATCTAATGGCGAGGAAGAAAAGAAATGAAATGCTGAAAAAGAAACCAGAACTAAAGAAAAAGATGTGCTTGTGATTGAAGATCTTACACCACTGTGTGCAGCTATGATGAACATTGCAAGAAAAGAACCAAGTATTAAAAATACAGCGAAGAGGGATGGCAAGGTTGTGGTATGACTGAAGGAAACACTACACAGACCTCTATATATGGAAACCCCAGATTACCTATTCAAGATAGGTGTGACAAAAAAAAATTAAGTTGGATCACATAATGTGTGACTCAAAATAGGACAAGAATTGGGCAGTGGATGATAAACAATGTAAGTGCAGTAGTGTTGAAACTATAAATTTTTCTCTTTTGGCAAATAATGTATGTGGTTTGAAAAGAAAGTCGTTATCATTGTAATTAAGGGAAAACTGAAAAATATGATGTGTTATGCATGTGTGAAGCTTGATGTTATAATGCTGATTTTGAAAACGTAAAGGACTTTATGGATGAAATGGGTTTTGACATTGTATTTAAGAACATGATTTAAGTAGATACAAATATGGTGGTTTACTTATTGCAGTAAAGAAAGACAAAACAATTCAGTGGAAAGCCTTACAATCAAGAAGCGTGTATTTCTTGGAGTACAGATAGATAAGAGTGTCTTCGTCTTAGAGAAACACTTAATTATTTCTTGTGTTTATGTTCCACCAAGAAACTCAAGGTATGGTAATGTGGAACATCTTAATGATATTGATGATTTCTTACTTGATTTTTATGTTGACTGTTTTCATATGTTATGTGGTGACCTGAATTCACATACAGGCACACTTCCTGATTATAATGTCAATTTTAATTACCAGGATGTTAATGAAAATTTTACACCTAACCATCCTGATCATGTGTTTATTGACTGGAGTGTTTATGGAATATACAGTACAAGATATTCACAGGATTTGCCAAATACTCGTAATAGGAGTACACTTAGAAAAAAAAACTATATAAATTTTCAGATTAAGAGTGCGGTCAAACTGGACAATGTAAAGACCAGTAAGTAAAATTAATCTATACACCAAATACAAAGTTGTAAACCAGGGAAATGGAAACACTATAAGAAGGAGGAACATATGGAAAAAAAATAAATGTAGTATATGTTAACAACATTATTGATGTGGCAGATAGTTTTGTCAATGACAGATCTAAACGGCAAGTTAAAGCACATTTTTATAGATCCAGCTTTGCAAGTGTTTTCACCAAGAACCCTTAGAAAATATATAGTCAAACAACCACACAAGCATGTCTGGATATGACACACTATGTTGGATAGCAAAATAAGAATATCATAATACGAGACAAATATAATGTTACAAAGAATTAGGTATATTACAGTACAATGTTATGACTAACAAATGCAAAAAATACAAAAGTGAATTAACCAGAATAAAACATAAAGAAGGAGAAAACATTATTAGAAAATTGGAAGATAATAAGAACAAAAGATCCAAAATTTTACTGTCAGTTGTTACAAGGTTATATAATGAATATGATACAGATATTCTTCTAGATGCCTTCCATGATAGTTTTAAAAGTTTACTTAAAGATGAAAATCACCTAAGTCTGCCCAATGATAATGATAAAATTCTACACATTGGATGCACCTATAACAGGGGTAGAAGTGGAAAAAAAAATGTACTAATTTAAAAATAATAAGACAGCTCGAATTGACTGTGTTATAACATCAAGAGTTCTTGTGATCTATTGTGTTCCTTGTATGTAATATTATCTAAAAGAATCTTAGATACGGGCATATTATCTGATGAATGGTTGGTTAGAAGTACAGTACCTATCTATAGGAATAAAGGATACAAAACTGATGTTAGTAATTATACGGGTATTACTTTGCTAAGTTGTATGGGAAAATTATTTATCTCTATATTCAATGATAGACTTACTATATATTCCACTGAAAGTAACTTAATAAATGAATTTCAGACAGGTTTTAGGAAAGGCGACTTAACCAAAGATCATATATTTGTGTTGAAACATATTATTGATTTGTCTGTTGGAAGAAAAAGAAATACTTTTATGTAATCAACTTATCAAATCTTGGATTACTGGTAAGTTCTATACTTTGATTAAAAACATGTATAATAATATCAAGTCATGTAAATCAAAGAAAGTCTAAGTTTTTTTAGTCATAAGAAAGTAAGACAAAGACAAAACATTTCTCCTTTACTGTTTGCTATATATGCAAGTGATCTTGAAGAATATTTGTTAAGTGAAGGGTGTACACGGTTAAATCTTAATTATCGGTCATTTGATATGTATATGAGGTTGCTTGTTCTTATGTATGCTGATGATACTATTATAATAGGGGAAAGTTATAAAGGAATAAAAAATATCCTTGTTGTATTAGATATTTATGTAATGAATAGAAACTTAGGGTCAAATCTAATAAGACATAAGTTGTGGTATACGGAAGAGGCAGAACCAGGACGGAGGATTATAATTCCATGTATATGTATGAAAAAATATAGACATTAGAATAACACAAATATTTTGGCATGTTGTTTAGTAAGAATGATAGATTTAAAAGGTGACAACAAGAATGTACTGAGGCAACCACACGAGCTATATGTATTCCTTAATAGGAAAGTAAAAAAATTTAACCTTCCTGTTAATCTTCAAATGAAATTACTTATAACTACAGTGGTACTTGTAAAGCTGCATGGTTGTGAGGTGTGAGGATAGAATATGATGAAGAAAGTAGTATTTTATATAAAAGTTTTTTTAAACATATTCTGTGTGCAAAAATACATGTAATATATAT
>NC_059272.1:14118048-14143022 GCF_017591435.1 Portunus trituberculatus | reverse complement strand
CCAACACCACCCACACCTAACCACCCTCGCTTTCATGGACGGGAGTGAGTCAATTTACACATTACTACTAGTATTTCCATGCAACTATATTGTGGCATCATATCACCTCAGACGCTGTGGGGCCATGCAACAAATTGTTTACTAATTTCGCTTCACTTGCAAACCAGATATTGTTTTACATCTCTTTCAACTGATAGGAAAACAGGTCGATACATATGCATTTTATTATATCAAGAGACATTGTGTTACCATTAGAAATATATAGGAATATCATTCACAAGATATCGTCATATCAATAGGTATGAAAAATAAATACAAGTAACAAAAACTGCACCACGTTACAAGACATTGGCCAGACACTTAAATTAGGTATTGCATTGAAAGACTCACAAAACATCATCTTCAGTAACACGTAACAATACCTTTGTGCTTCACAACAGAAAACTAAAAAGACACTTTTGTGGTTATCTTCAAGACACAAGAAGGAACAGGTTCTTGTGATCACTACAGACACAGCCACGTGTACATCACACCTTGCAATACTGTGAGTGAGAAGCACTCCACTACTACTACTACTACTACCCTTAACAACTACTACTTGGTACAAATTTACTGTCATGGCCTGGCAGCAAGACACATCGTGTGATCATCCACCGCGACGCACAGCTAGCCGTTGATGTGTGACTAGGCAGCATGCTCGCTACACTCCCTCACTAAGAAGATGGCGTCTCCTAACAAGGAACGTTATCACTAAGTGTTTCTCCATGCATGGTGAATTCCAACATAGAGTGAACACGTTGGTCATTTGGTGCTTAAGCCATAAACGATTATGATGGGTGACAGGAATGATGGGTGATGAGCAGAGGAATCGTGACCCAAGAGGTTACCTTCCTCTCTTGGTCTACACTCTCCTTTTTTTAAATACTATATACATATGTACACTGTACACCCCTATTACCATGTTATGCATAACTTTTAAATATTACTGTTTTATGCTGCTTTAGATAAGGCATTGCAAAAAACCTTACCCACTACATATCTACAACTGTCTACGTACAAATTCTACAAATTTATCCACCCAATCTACAAATGGTCAATGAAATACACTACACCAGTGATGAAGATCTGTGGCCAACCTTCAGAACTTCATTGGTACGTCTCCAAGAATCACCCTTTTTTTCTTCCTCTTCCTTTTTTTTCCTCTTCTTGTTCCTTTGGCAACACCGGCAGTAGAAGCAGTCTGGTGTCTGTTGTATGTCGTGCACGCTCACTCCAAAAACTTGCCTCACTTCTTTGGCGTTAGTAGTACTGAATTCTGGAACAAGAGATGGAACAATATTGAAATGGCATCCTCATCAATGCTTGTTGTCTTGTGGTACACAGGGTTGGGGAAGGGATTGTGGATGATTTAACGATAAGGATGGTATGTTAAGGAGAGCCAAGGTGGATCGGGTTTGCGTGGGTGGCTCTGTAGGCCTAAAAAGGAAAACTGCCGTACCACGCGCATAATTAATACTAGCGGAGAAACTTTACGAGTAGGGATTATGGAATGTTGTGCATGGTAGAAATATTAGTGTTAGCATTAAGTGTACTACAACATGTATAAGGAGGAATAGAGTAAGAAAGGCAGGGTATTTAACATTGTGTGAGTTGGCACGCGGGGCAGTAGATTTGAGTGGGGGGCAGTAAAGGACGCGATCTCGGGTGAAGGGAGTGGCACTCTCTACTCGGACATTGGTGGACGCATCACGGTGAGCGAGGGTCTCTGATCACGTGGGTAATGTGATCAGGGCAGCGGAGTTTCGTGGCAATATAATCAAGGGTGTCATTATGTTGAGTTAAGTGGTGTATTCAACTGGGGATAGTGTGTTATAGGTGCCTCTCGTGTTTCTCTGTTGTTGGTTCAGAGTGCCGCGTCACTTTCATTGTTTTTTGTTCTAATGTACTTTACTATATTTGAAATATATATAAAATTGACTTGGAAGAGAGTTTTCCTTCAATGAAAATCCCAGCCCGTGTGGTACAATGATAACACGTCGACGAATCTTCAACAACTTGACAAACATCTTTAGAGTCAAAATGTTGCAGGTGAGATAAAGAGAGAGAGAGAGAGAGAGAGAGAGAGAGAGAGAGAGAGAGAGAGAGAGAGAGAGAGAGAGAGAGAGAGAGAGAAAACCTATGAAGTATGAGTTGGCCAAGTATACGGTATTGGAATATTTTCAATGTGTCAAGAATAATTTCGGTACTGTTTAAATTTTGGAGGAATCACATGCACATCTTAATTACGACATCTTAGCCACAGAACAGCACAGCCAAAAGGCATACACAGCAAGACCCCAGAGCATGAAGGAGTGAAAGATTAGTTAACTCACACCAACAGCTAGGCAAAGAACCCCGAGGGAGCCCAGCACAACACCCACCACCATGCCAGCTTGGGGATTTTGACACTTCAATGACCGTCTTCTCCTGACTGTTGCTGCTGATGGGCAGACCGAACACTCCCTCAGGGAGAGGATCTGGACGACTCCACGCACTCGTCAACGTCTGTGGTGGAGAAATACACTCTCAGAAACACAGATTTATTAAAACTTAAGGAAAGATGTTAAAAAAAAGGAAAGGAGAAAGTTCCACGTTTTTCAGGAACACACATTCAGAGATACGTTAAGGAAAACTACAACAATTATATCTCTAAATACAAATGCATATGGCAAGGTAAAATTATACCAAATCATGAAGAACAAACTATCCTCAAATCGCTGATCTCAGTAATACTCGTGAGATAAAATGCATGTTCATGTATGCCAAGAATAACAAGAGTGCAATTAAATACCACACTAACTTCTTTAGGCTGCTAAGTGTAGAGATGAAGGGTTGAGACGTTTAAGAAGAGAGACCGTAGAGTGACAGTGACAGTCCGGCCAGGCCTCACCTTCACAGTTGAACTTCCAGACGAGTGTGTACCCTGTATGGCCGGCACTGCCAGTAGTATGACTCTCGAGTGTTGATGCAAAGGGCTCACACACACAGACATTCTTCTCCCGGCACTCGTCAATTCCACACAGCTGCATAAACTCATCCTGCCACAAGAAAGGCATTTCCTTCAGTACTGTCAAGTTGTGATTTTTTTTATACTGTATACAATGTAAGAAAACCTGCAACTTTTATATGAAACAATGGAGTTCAGGGCATGAGTTAAGCCTTGCGTGCCAGAGTGACAAAAGCAAGGCCTTCTCCTCACCTATCCATTACTGCAGTAGTCACTGAAGCCGTCACACATGCACTGCTTCTGGGTGCCATTGACACCACCGTAGGAAAACTGACTGTCTGAGGCACACAAGTCGTTGTTCTTCCGTGCGAGGGTGGTCTCTAGGTCTATCTGCCAGCATTGCATTGTGTGAGTGAGATGATGGACTTGTATTTTAACACCACTATTATTCATGGTTTAGACTATCTTAGGGTAAATTTAAATGAACAAAATGGTGTTTCAAGAGAGAGAGAGAAACCCTAGCAGTAAATTGCAACAATCCTGCTCAGCAAAGCTCTCCGTCTTTCCTTTAAATACAAGTAACAGACAAACAACAAAAATTACACTCCCACACCAACATTCAAAGGTTCACATCACTAAAAACACACGAAATGCACCCTAAAACACACTTTTAACATCCCTGCAGCACTAATAAACCAGATTAAAATACCCCAAATGTATCCTAAAACCAACAGTATGCATTATAAAGAACTTTAGGATTATAAGGGACACTTACCTAAAATGTTACACCTTGGCTTCTTCTCTTATTCAACCTTTATTTCTTATTTCTTCTTCATCCTCCTCTATTGTTTCTCTTTCTTCTTCCTCCTAGTGCTTCCATCTACACGTCTGAGCCTAGAAAGGCATCAAAACACTAGATATTAGATAAAATATTGAGGAAATGAAGGGTGACTTAAGTATTGTGGCTTGACTGCTCCTCTTCCTCCTCCCTTTCTCCTTTCTTCCTCCTTATCCTCCTTTATTTCTTCTTTTTTCCTCCTTCTGCTACTATTATCTACACACCTGAAACTAAAACATACGAAAACACTTAAAAATCACTACATATTAGGCAAAATATTGACGAACTGCGGGCTTGGAAAAAAGAGGCGCCAGCCTGAGGCTATGATGAGTCACCCTCTGGGCCGTGGTCATCCGAGAGAACGGGAGCGGGAATGACTCGGCTAAATTACGTAAATAATTTGATTTCAAAAATGACTTTTAATAAAAGCGAAGCCACGGCCGAATGCTTGTTATTTTATGACGTGATAAATACTTAAACAAATTTTCAAATTATCAAAATATCTCCAGCTTAACTGGTTTTTTAAAAATTTATAAATTAAGTACGATAAAAGTACAAAAACATTTTAACCCATAAATCTCTTAAAACGTCCTGTAAAGTCAAGCCATTTTCACTTGGCGAGTATTTTATCACATTTCACGGAGTCTGAGCTATCTTTTGGGGCATTCTACATCGAGTTAGACCAAGAAGCAGAAACGTGAGCAAAAAAATAAAGAAAAAATAAGAGCTTTTTACATCATCACCAAACACCATTTCAAAGTCCCCATATTTCACTCAATAGATTAATTTCACACTTAAAAGAGCACAGACGATTGTATGATATCATAAAGACCCACTTATACCATGAAATAAAAAATCTCAATATTCCAAATGGGAAATTTTGACCGTTAAAAAGCCTTTAACATACGCTATAAAACACCACATATTTACCCAGCACAGGCGCGGAACACACTTCAAACACGACGAAACATTTATAGAAACCATAAAAACATACCATGGAAGCGCAATATTACCGTCAGGAAATATTCGAAAAAAAAGTATTTGACCCAGCAGGCTGGCGATAGAAGGGTGATGGCGAGGGTAGGGTGATGGCTAGGGGACCGCCGGGGGGAGGCGGCCCGGAGAAAACCCCGGGAACAATGGCGGCACGACATCCATATATAGTCTTTATCATCTCACCAAACTAAAATTAAGCCACAGAGAATTTTTGACCATAGGATATTAAATACTACACTGGTGGCTGCATTCTGACACATCTTTGGCCTATAGTAAGTGAAGGAAACAAATATCAGAGGATAGTACAGACGCCTTGCACTTTTTTCATGGTCCTTATACCATTACTTTAAAATATTTACGTACTGTTTTCACTCTCATATGTAAAGGAAACCTAACATTAAGTGAATAGCCTTATAAATACCTTTAATAGACGAAGATTAGGCAGTGTGGAGTGTTGTGGCGAAGGCTTCCCAATGCTTCTTTTGCTGTTGGTGCTATATGCTTGGTGCTCCTTGAAAACTGTCGGTAATATAGCAACACTTCCCTTTATTTGTGTGTGTGTGTGTGTGTGTGTGTGTGTGTGTGTGTGTATCTATGGGTGTGTGTGTGCGTGTGTCAGTATAGCCACCACTGTTGTCACCACCACCGCTACAAGATTACTGCAGTACTTCCGTAGCAAAAGGTTGTCTGTGAAGACAGGACGCATGTTTATGATAACTATATTACTACATCTCTTATTAATGAGACTCTATGCTTATACAAATACTACATGTCGATTTATTGGTTATTGTGACATTTTTCTCTTCGTTATCGTGTCCAGCTTTTGTTACTTTGTCAAAGCAGGAAATATTAAATTGTATCTATTCGTAGAGCGAGTATTGGCAACTCCCCACGAGGCAAGAAACAAGGTGCTTAAAAGGCAGACTATAGCATTTCTCTCATTCTCTATTTGTATCGCCTGATATACGAATATTTGACAATAAACCAGGATGAAAGGATACTAAGCAGAAGAATATAGACATTTTTCTATCTACATACACATCCAACTTGTTGATTATATACGAATTCATTGACTTATCTATCTGCCTACCTATCCATCTATGTTTGTTTTATCCAACTGTCCATTTACATATCTATCAACCTATAAATACATCCGCCTATTCATCTATCATCAGGGAAGCATGTAAATACCACCACCACCACCACCACTGCTGCTAGTACCCGCACCAACCGACATTCGCCCTCACGAACGGCAGCGTGTCAGTAATAGGGTGTGGGAGTGGGAGTGGGAGAAGGCCTGAGTAAGATATACGTGGTGTCAGGCGCTTATCCGATTCCCTTTTCCTCTGTCGTCTTCAGAGGTTCTCTACACACTTGTCAGGCCGCTACACGTGCACACTCCCATACCGTAATACATGCTGGGCCAAGCGTGCCACACACCACTTACGGTACACTTCTTAGCGCCAACGTACCGCGCGCTGCCTTTTTGTGCCAAGAACCAACGCCGTCAGTCAACCACCTAGTCAGTCAATCAACAAGATAATCAGTCAGTCAGTCAGTGTGTCAGCCATTCAGTCAGTTATTCAGTCAGCTAGCCAAACAGTAAATCAGCCAAACAGTCACTCAGCTAGACAGTCACTCAGTCAGTCAATCATTCAGTCACTCAGTCAGTCAGTGAATCAGTAAATCCATCCATCAGTCAGTCAGTGAATCTATTAATTAGACAGGCAATCTATCTGTCAGTCCATCAATCTATCAGCCAGTCAGTCAATCAATATTCACGATGTAAAACAAGCAAACACACCAGCAATAATTACCTCCACAATCACCACCACCACCACCACCACCAATACACAACACACTGACACCACCAACATCAACACTTTCTGAAGGTGCCTACTGACTTACTGCATTTCCACGCATTGTTTCATCGTTTCGTATCACATTATAATACGATACGGTGCAACAGGGTATTGTACCCACTGTTTCCTATCCGCGTGGTGTATCATCGTTGAGTGATGCAACAGTGTCATTCAGTTTCTTCCTGACCGTAGCCATGAGTGCAAATATGCAGTTGTCTGTGGCCGCGTTTAGTTTTATTCATAAACATCAAATCAGTAGAAGGAAGTGAGAGCGACGGCGTTGGTGGGTGTCTACACTCTATGCATGTATGCACATGTTCAATGGAACAACTACTACGTTGGCTGACTTAATATCCAGCATGTGACGGAACTGTATAAAAATTTGACAAAGATACACACAACTGATTTTGAATTTCTTTTCAATTGGGGTCAAAATTGGAAAGATACTCGTGCCCGTCCACGACAACAATGAATTTGCAACGGGACAATGCCATGCTGCCCGTCCACACACACACACACACACACACACACACACACACACACGAGGGTTAGTGAGTTGTGTATCATTCCTTAGAGATGCCGCCGAAAGACCGACAAATGGCTCATCGAACCCGCTCCGTATTATATTTTGGAACGCAACGGTGCAGCGCTATCCTGTCAACACTGCTGCGTAACGATGATACGATACGTGGAAATGCAACAAGTGTGTACCCGCCTTAATCACAACACAAACAATATTCATATACAGTGTTACACCCACAAACCTGACCGCCGCAGCTCCACCGCCCGTCTAGTCCAGCGGAGTGGTCATTCAGCCAGCCAGCCGAGGTGACTGGGCGGTGGACTAACCCTTCCTTCAAGACGTGTTTGTGTCCGTGGTGGAAAAAGGAACTCATGGTGATGGTGGTGGTGGTGGTGGACAGGATTCAGGTAGAGGAGTGAGTGAGCGAGTGAGTGAGGAAGAGGACAGGATAGAATAGAAGAAAAAGGAAAAATAAAACCATCTTATTAAAACAAACCATTTGTCTCCGTCTACACCTCTCTCTCTCTCTCTCTCTCTCTCTCTCTCTCTCTCTCTCTCTCTCTCTCTCTCTCTCTCTCTCTCTCTCTCTCTCAACGGAATGGTACTTTGACACTGTGTACTAGACGCTTTCCGCTAATTTTGGTCATACTAAGCAATGCCAAATGATGTTAGTAAAAGCGTTTACTCTTGAGATATGTGTTGCCAAGCCTCGCCAACCTATCCATACGAACGACTGCAATCCCCCATCCCATTCCTCCTACGTTCCTCTCTCCCACTCGCTTCCCCCCTCCTCCTCCCTCTCTCCTGCTATCTTCCCCCCTCCACGTTCGATTGTGTACGTTAGTTCTGGCGACTCATGTGAATTCGGCTTTAAACGCCATGAGTAAACGCTTTTACTAACACCATTTGGCAATGCTTAGTATGACCAGAAATTAGAGGAAAGTGTCTTGTACACAATGTCGAAGTATCATTCCGATAAATTCATTAGTTTGAAAGATATTCGCGAAAAACAATCACTCACTCTCCGTGAAATGCGTAGTAGGGTGGCGTAAAAGCATAAGTCAATGTTCAGGTCCTTAATTTCGCAACGATAGAGCCATACAACTGGAGGGTAAGCCTTGCCCCATGTCACCTCGTCAAACAGAGCAGATCAGAATATAAGCAAGAAGGGACAAGCGTGGTAACCTGCTGACGTAACGTGTCGTGACCTGACATTACCTATCCTCACTCAAAGAACAGTAGTAGGTAGTAATAAAAGAAGAAGAAAAAGAAGTAGAAGTAAAAGTAGAAGTAGAAGAAGGAGAAGAAGAGAGAGAGAGAGAGAGAGAGAGAGAGAGAGAGAGAGAGAGAGAGAGAGAGAGAGAGAGAGAGAGAGAGAGAGAGAGAGAGAGAGACCAAAATAATCTTAACAGAAAAAGAACAACAACAACAAACACCACACCTTACTTTACTCACATTTCTAGAGCAGAACACGGAGATACAGGCCTGCCCGACCTCAGTGAAAAGCTGCGGCCAGTTAGCGTGGTAAAAGGTGTGGGTAACCTGCGCCGTGACTTCACCACCCATATCCTCCGACACGTCCACCTCAAACTGAAACACACGAAATGCACTCAAAACATACTTATAACACTCAAAACAGCTGCAACACTAATGAACATGTTTGAAATTCCCCAAATATATCCCAAAACTAACAGTATGCATTATAAAGAACGTTAGGATTAAAAGAGACACTTACCTAAATATTAAAGAGAGAGAGAGAGAGAGAGAGAGAGAGAGAGAGAGAGAGAGAGAGAAGGTTGTTTACTAAAAGTGTCAGCTTGCGGCGTCTAACTGTTACAAAGACTATCTCCATCTTATTCTGGTCATTCATGCACTATATAAAGCAGAGTTCAATATAATTACCTTCCAGCAGTACACCTCTCCATCCCCTTTTGTGTTTCTTGTTAATACAGGCACCAGTTATAATGGTATAAAGTGCTTATACCTTATTTCAAAGTGTGGTGCGCACCATGGTTAATGTACCGCACTAATAGCCCTATTCAGAAACGATTTGCACTCTCACGACGCCTATTTCCAAAGGCTCTAATAGAAGATACTCATGTTTTCAAGGGTATTTTCATGGTTTTGGTGATGGACTAGATTTCTAATTAATCATAAGGAGAAACTGTCTTGAAAACCCAGCTAGTTGTCTAAAGGGGACTTGAAAAATTGTCGTGGTGAAAAAGCAAGGCGTTTCTGAATATGGCCAATGTCACTCACTCACGAACTCTGCTTACGGCCAAATAACCTTCAACCACCATCGTTAAGTTTTGACACCTTCGAGGGCAGAGTCTGCACACTTTGCTGGTTAATGGCACACACACACACACACACACACACACACACACACACACACAGTAGGCCAAGAAAAGGTCGACCGTGTGGACGTGTCAAAACACCTACAGTACACAACCACCCTCCCCACTCAATGTAACTACCATACGCCTAATTAATTACCTTAACTACCCTCCACCAGCTAATTGTTCACATGTGAGTCTTTCAGTGCACGACACACCTTCCTAGTACAGCCTGTCCATCCCGTCACTGTCCCATACCCGTCCCATCACTAAGGACACTGTGGCACCATTAATTAACTACCTTTCACTATCCAATCACTCCCACACGTCACGTCACCCCTTCAGTGCATTATTATACAGATTTCTAGTCAATTATCTGCCCCATTACCGTCCCATCATGTTCCTGCCCTCCACTCTATTAACAGACTCACCCTTTCACTGAGCAGGTGGAGCTGGTAAACTAGGTGGGGCAAGCGGGGCGGTCACCGTGTTCCCAGGTCTCGTGTCTGGTGATGAAATGGACGTCTGTTCACTGATTGTGGTGGTGGTGGTGGTGGTGGTGGGCAGTTGCCAAATGGAAATATTCTAACTCACCAGATCCACCTTGAAAAGCCGCTAAAAGGTCGCTAAATCATTGTTGTACAGGCTACAAATGTTCCTAGACGAAGTAAGTGGCTTGACTTACACATAGGCTAATCAGTATAGGACCCCGTTGACTCTAAAAAGGAACGTTTATCCCTCCCGTGACGCAGAGCAAACTTGTCTTGAGAGCCTCGCTCGCCACCCTCTCATCACTTGCCTTTTAACTCCGATTGATAATTAATTGATTGATTGATTGATAAGTTTATTGTTGTAGCAATGCATACACCATCGAAATGTTGTCCATTTCCCCTATGAATGAACCTATCAAATTACCAGTTTATCTATCTATATATCCACACACAAGCATGTAAATATCTCCACCAGCACCGCCAACACCACCCACACCTAACCACCCTCGCTTTCATGGACGGGAGTGAGTCAATTTACACATTACTACTAGTATTTCCATGCAACTATATTGTGGCATCATATCACCTCAGACGCTGTGGGGCCATGCAACAAATTGTTTACTAATTTCGCTTCACTTGCAAACCAGATATTGTTTTACATCTCTTTCAACTGATAGGAAAACAGGTCGATACATATGCATTTTATTATATCAAGAGACATTGTGTTACCATTAGAAATATATAGGAATATCATTCACAAGATATCGTCATATCAATAGGTATGAAAAATAAATACAAGTAACAAAAACTGCACCACGTTACAAGACATTGGCCAGACACTTAAATTAGGTATTGCATTGAAAGACTCACAAAACATCATCTTCAGTAACACGTAACAATACCTTTGTGCTTCACAACAGAAAACTAAAAAGACACTTTTGTGGTTATCTTCAAGACACAAGAAGGAACAGGTTCTTGTGATCACTACAGACACAGCCACGTGTACATCACACCTTGCAATACTGTGAGTGAGAAGCACTCCACTACAACTACTACTTGGTACAAATTTACTGTCATGGCCTGGCAGCAAGACACATCGTATGATCATCCACCGCGACGCACAGCTAGCCGTTGATGTGTGACTAGGCAGCATGCTCGCTACACTCCCTCACTAAGAAGATGGCGTCTCCTAACAAGGAACGTTATCACTAAGTGTTTCTCCATGCATGGTGAATTCCAACATGGAGTGAACACGTTGGTCATTTGGTGCTTAAGCCATAAACGATTATGATGGGTGACAGGAATGATGGGTGATGAGCAGAGGAATCGTGACCCAAGAGGTTACCTTCCTCTCTTGGTCTACACTCTCCTTTTTTAAATACTATATACATATGTACACTGTACACCCCTATTACCATGTTATGCATAACTTTTAAATATTACTGTTTTATGCTGCTTTAGATAAGGCATTGCAAAAAACCTTACCCACTACATATCTACAACTGTCTACGTGTACAAATTCTACAAATTTATCCACCCAATCTACAAATGGTCAATGAAATACACTACACCAGTGATGAAGATCTGTGGCCAACCTTCAGAACTTCATTGGTACGTCTCCAAGAATCACCCTTTTCTTCTTCCTCTTCCTGTTCCTCTGGCAACACCGGCAGTAGAAGCAGTCTGGTGTCTGTTGTATGTCGTGCACGCTCACTCCAAAAACTTGCCTCACTTCTTTGGCGTTAGTAGTACTGAATTCTGGAACAAGAGATGGAACAATATTGAAATGGCATCCTCATCAATGCTTGTTGTCTTGTGGTACACAGGGTTGGGGAAGGGATTGTGGATGATTTAACGATAAGGATGGTATGTTAAGGAGAGCCAAGGTGGATCGGGTTTGCGTGGGTGGCTCTGTAGGCCTAAAAAGGAAAACTGCCGTACCACGCGCATAATTAATACTAGCGGAGAAACTTTACGAGTAGGGATTATGGAATGTTGTGCATGGTAGAAATATTAGTGTTAGCATTAAGTGTACTACAACATGTATAAGGAGGAATAGAGTAAGAAAGGCAGGGTAATTAACATTGTGTGAGTTGGCGCGCGGGGCAGTAGATTTGAGTGGGGGGCAGTAAAGGACGCGATCTCGGGTGAAGGGAGTGGCACTCTCTACTCGGACATTGGTGGACGCATCACGGTGAGCGAGGGTCTCTGATCACGTGGGTAATGTGATCAGGGCAGCGGAGTTTCGTGGCAATATAATCAAGGGTGTCATTATGTTGAGTTAAGTGGTGTATTCAACTGGGGATAGTGTGTTATAGGTGCCTCTCGTGTTTCTCTGTTGTTGGTTCAGAGTGCCGCGTCACTTTCATTGTTTTTTGTTCTAATGTACTTTACTATATTTGAAATATATATAAAATTGACTTGGAAGAGAGTTTTCCTTCAATGAAAATCCCAGCCCGTGTGGTACAATGATAACACGTCGACGAATCTTCAACAACTTGACAAACATCTTTAGAGTCAAAATGTTGCAGGTGAGATAAAGAGAGAGAGAGAGAGAGAGAGAGAGAGAGAGAGAGAGAGAGAGAGAGAGAGAGAGAGAGAGAGAGAGAGAGAGAAAAACCTATGAAGTATGAGTTGGCCAAGTATACGGTATTGGAATATTTTCAATGTGTCAAGAATAATTTCGGTACTGTTTAAATTTTGGAGGAATCACATGCACATCTTAATTACGACATCTTAGCCACAGAACAGCACAGCCAAAAGGCATACACAGCAAGACCCCAGAGCATGAAGGAGTGAAAGATTAGTTAACTCACACCAACAGCTAGGCAAAGAACCCCGAGGGAGCCCAGCACAACACCCACCACCATGCCAGCTTGGGGATTTTGACACTTCAATGACCGTCTTCTCCTGACTGTTGCTGCTGATGGGCAGACCGAACACTCCCTCAGGGAGAGGATCTGGACGACTCCACGCACTCGTCAACGTCTGTGGTGGAGAAATACACTCTCAGAAACACAGATTTATTAAAACTTAAGGAAAGATGTTAAAAAAAAGGAAAGGAGAAAGTTCCACGTTTTTCAGGAACACACATTCAGAGATACGTTAAGGAAAACTACAACAATTATATCTCTAAATACAAATGCATATGGCAAGGTAAAATTATACCAAATCATGAAGAACAAACTATCCTCAAATCGCTGATCTCAGTAATACTCGTGAGATAAAATGCATGTTCATGTATGCCAAGAATAACAAGAGTGCAATTAAATACCACACTAACTTCTTTAGGCTGCTAAGTGTAGAGATGAAGGGTTGAGACGTTTAAGAAGAGAGACCGTAGAGTGACAGTGACAGTCCCTGACAAGTAACCGGGACCTTACTGTATTCTCAGTATGTCAAGAACAATTTAGAAGTGTTTACAGTTTTGGTAGAATCTCACCCACTGCTTAATTACGCCATCTTTGCCACAGCACAGCCACAACACATCCAGAGCAAGACCCCATAGTATAAAGAAGTGAAAAACTATTTGACTTACCCCAACAGCTAGGCAAAGAACCCCAAGGGAGCCCAGCACAACACCCACCACCATGCCAGCTTAGGGACTTGACATTTCAATGACAGCCTTTTCCTGACCGTTGGTGCTGCTGGGCGGATCAAACACTGCTGAGGGGATGGTCCACAGGGAGAGGATCTGGGCGACTCCACGCACTTGTCAACGTCTGAGGGTGGAGAATTACACTCTCAGAAACACAGATTTATTAGAACTTAAGGATAGACTTACACGCATTCCAGGAACACATATTCAACAATACGTTAAGGAAAACTACAAAAAATTATATCAGTACTCATGACAAATGCATATGGCAAGATAAAATTATACTTAATCATAAAGAACAACCTATCCGTAAATCGCTGATCTTAGTAATACTCGTGAAACGAAATGCATGTTCATGTATGCCAAGAATAACAAAAGTACCCTTGAATACCACACTAACTTCTTTAGGCTGCTGCTAAATGAAAGGTGAAGGGTTGAGAAGTTTAAGAAGACAGACCATAGAGTGACATTGACAGTTCAGGAGGGCCTCATCTTCACACTTGAACTTCCTGACGAGTTTGTACCCTGCATGGCCGGCACTGCCAATAGTATGACTCTCGAGTGTTGATGCAAAGGGGCTAACACACACCCGACATTCTTGTTCCGGCACTCGTCAATGCCACACAGCTGCACAAACTCATCCTGCCACAAGAAAGGCATTTGCTTCAGTACTGTCAAGTTGTGATTTTTTTATTGTACTGTATACAATGTAAGAAAACCTGCAACTTTTATATGAAACAATGGAGTTCAGGGTATGAGTTAAGCCTTGCGTGCCATAGTGACAAAAGCAAGGCCTTCTCACCACCTCTCCGTTACTGCAGTAATGAATCATACAAAGGAGACCGATTAAATTACAGAAAGGCTGATATTGAGAACCTCAAGAGCTATTTTAAAAACGTAAACTGGGAGATGGAAAACTCAGAAACGGTTCAAGAGAAATATAACTTATTTTTGGAAATATACAAAACAGGAGTCGGGGAATATGTCCCGAAATATACACCTAAAGAATAAAGAAAGAAAGATTGGTTTAATGCAAAGTGTGCTAGGGCAAAGGAGAAACGAGATGGAGCATGGAAAAGGTGGAGAAGAAACAGAAATCCAGAAAATAAGGAAAACTTCAAAACAGCAAGAAATGAATATGCTAAGGTGAGAAAGGAAGAAGAAAGGAACTATGAAAAGGACATTGTCGAAAAATGTAAGGAACAACCAAAATTGTTCTAAAGATTCAAAAATGGAAAAATCAGACAAAAAGAAACAATAGAAAAGTTAAAAGGAGAGAACGGAATGGTGGAAGACCCAAAAAGTATGGCAGAACTGTTAAATAGTAAATTTCAGGAGATCTTTACTAAGGAATCCAAATTTGAAAGACCACAGGGTAATAGAGAGACTGTCCATATGAAAGAGATTAAAGTAACCAAGCTTGAAATAAAAAAGTTGTTGATGGAATTAGATGAAGAGAAGGCAATGGGACCGGATGAAGTCTCAGGCAGAATACTGAAAGAATGTAGGGAAGAACTAGCAAGTCCTATATACATCATAAAATGCTCAATAGAAAATGGAACAGTATCAGTGGAGTGGGAAAGAGCCGAGATGGTTCCCATATATAAGAGTAAAAGGAAGGAAGAACCTTTAAATTACAGACCAGTATCACTAACTAGTGTAATATGCAAGATGTGTGAAAGAGTAATAAAGAAGCAATGGACTGAGTTTCTTGAAGACAACAAATTATTATCAAATAGCCAATTTGGTTTTAGAAAAGGTCAGTCATGTGTAACAAATTTATTGAGTTTCTACTCTAGAATAGTTGATAAAGTACAAGAAAGAGAGGGATGGATTGACTGTATTTATTCAGATTTAAAAAAAGGCTTTTGATAAAGTGCCACATGAAAGATTACTGTGGAAGTTAGAGGAGAAGGGTGGCTTAAAAGGAAGCACATTGAGATGGATGAAAAATTACTTGAGTGGGAGAGAAATAAGGACGATAGTTAAAGATATGAAGTCCAAGTGCAGAGCAGTAGACAGCGGAGTGCCACAGGGGTCAGTATTGGCGCCAAAACTTTTTCTCATATATATAAACAACATGCCAGAGGGAGTGAACAGCTACATAAATCTGTTTGCGGACGATGCGAAACTGTGCAGAGTCATTAAACAAAAAGAGGATTGTGAAATACTACAGGAAGACTTAAACAAGATCTGGAAATGGAGTAAAAAATGGGAGATAGAATTCAATGTGGATGAAAGCCATGTCATGGAAATGGGAAAAAGTGAGACGACCAGTGGGAATCTATAAGATGGGATATGGAATAGAACTAGAAAAAGTAAAAAAGGAAAAGGACTTGGGAGTGACAATAGAAGAAAACAATCAACCGGTAAGCCATATTGATAGAATTTTCAGACGTATAATTCGCTAAGGAATATTGGATTAGCATTTCACTATATGGACAAAGAAATGGTGAAGAAATTGATAAGTACTAAAATAAGACCCAGATTGGAATATGCAGGAGTTATGTGGCCCCTCCATAAAAAGTAACACATAAGGAAATTGGAGAGACTACAAAAAATGGCTACAAGAATGGTTCCAGAATTTAAAGGGATGACATATGAGGAGAGACTAAAAGCAATGAATCTACCAACCCTGAAACAGAGAAGAGAGACAGGGGATCTCATACAAGTTTATAAATTAATTAACGGAATGGATCAAGTGGATAATGAGAAACTGATCCTGAGAGAAGAATATGACATTCGAAGCATAAGATCGCATAATAAGAAACTGAGGAAAGGAAGATGTCTGAGAGATGTTAAAAAATTTAGTTTCCCGCAACGATGTGTTGAGACTTGGAACAGTTTGAGTGAGGAAGTGATGTCAGCAAAAAGTGTACATAGTTTTAAAGAAAAATTGGATAAGTGTAGATATGGAGACAGGGCCACACGAGCATAAAGCCCAGGCCCTGTAAAACTACAACTAGGTAAATACACATATACACACATGTAGTGAACACCACTACACTACACTAGCTAAGCTTGCTCCCGACGCGGCGCCGAACCCCCCTTACCTCCTGAGGCTACCGTATTTTACGGCTTGCAAGACGCTGCATCTTGGAAGACGCACCCTAATATTTGAAAGAAATTTCTAAGAAAAAAAAAGTCATTCTCATACAAGAACACATTCACCAGATACCCGACCACTGTCCACAAAAAACATCAGAAGCAAGGAGTCTGCAAGACACTATTGTTTCACCACTCATTACAAATTTGCTGGAGCACTCACCACAAATTTAAAACTATGTAAATAAAAACACCAAATGTAAATACATATACACAGTGAAACAGTCCATCTCTTGTTTTAGTGGCAGGCGACGGCATGTTTTGGACCTGTTGTTTACATTATGGAATCACTTGTCCGATCGCCCAAACCGAACACGTCAGTGCTGCAGTTTGTATTTATTTTATTTTGCAGTTGTGCTTCATAGGCTTTATCAATGTGAATACAATTCACAAGTGGAGTTTTGACTCTTGTTTGAATGAGTAAGCCACTTGGATGTTCTATTAATAAAGGTATAAAGGCACCTGGCATGATGTGTATGCGTTATGTGTGCATGTATGTGTGTGTTGCAATGAGACGAGGGAGCGGCCCGTTTTCTCCACACGCTGAGTAGGCTGCAGGAAGGATTATGGTATTGTAAATACTTGTAACACCTAAGTACTGAGTTTACATAATATAAAAGGCCAAATTAAATGGTACTTAAGCTAACATCATAATGTAATGACTCAACATACAAATCCAGGTCGCTATCTGTCAAGTGTCCAAGCTCACTTGAGGTTGGATGCTGCCTTACAATACAACATTCATCTTGGAAGACACACTAGTATTTTTCAGGGTATTTTTTAGGAAAAAAAGTGCATCTTGTAAGCCGTAAAATACGGTAAGTCTTGATTCACACTATCGCTAAGGTCTCGCTTCGCTCTCGCTCTGGTCAAGATCCTGGTTCATTCACATGTATGGTCTGCTCTCGCTCCGCTATCGGTCCCATCCCTTCCTCTCCTTCAACACTAGTGGAAGTCACACCACCAGTGACAGAGGATAAGTGACTTTTCTCCATCCAATTTGGCAGTGATCGCCTTTGCACTTAACAAAGAAAAAGAAAGAAAGCAAAAAAGGAGATTGTGGGTTCATCCTATGCTGAAAGGTAGAAAGAGTGAAGGAGAGTTTCATACTTTATATCCTCATCATATTGATGATGAGACTAAATTTTTCAATTACTTATGAACATTAGAATATTTGAAAAAAAAATACTCTAAAAAATTGAGGATGAAAACCACAAGATGTAATTAACTTTTGCATATTTTTTTCCAGTGTACTCATATATATATGGGCTAACTGTAAAAATTGTCCTTATATCAGTGATAAATAAAATTTTATTCTCTATTTAATTACTTACCTACCTTTTGCATGATCCCATTGTAGTGTTTTTTTTCTGATCCTCCATGTTTCATAGGATGAAAGGCAGAAACATTTCCTCATACAAAGGCTGAATCATGACTGGAGCAGACTGTTGCTAGTTCACACTGGCTGCAACAGTCTGGTCTTGCTCCGCTCTTGCTCCAGTCAAAATATCTTTTGAATGTATTGCAACTGGAGCGAGAGTGAACCGTTACCGCCAGTGTGAATGCTTACATTTAAATGCATTAAACATTATTGGACTGGAGCGAGAGCTGAGCGCGATCAAACCTATACTACTACTACGCTATGGAGTCACTTTGGGTGTGGACGCTGCAGTAAATCCCCGGCTCGCCACTATGCCAAATGAGCCCCAACATATATCACTTTGTGTCATTCGTCACCTATTTTCTAATTATTCTTATGTTTTATTTCCCATTAAATACTCTTTTAGATTCAATAAGAGTTTGTAGTGTTATGAATGCACTGTAGTATTATAATATAGATAATAACAATTAGTATACATACATAAATAACACAACACGTGGCAACGCTATTTTGCGGGGTTGTCAGGTAGGTCTGGGAAGGCAGGCAGGTCAGGGATTGGGGATTAAGGTGGGTCAGGGTCATTCATTCATCACCTGGCCACCCACCCAGCAAGATGAAAGGAAGCGTCACAAATCGTGGTGGACCAATACACAGCCGAGAGAAAGAACTTATATACAACGTATATAACTACTTCTTAGAAGAAAAGGCAAACAGAGGGCCTATAATAGAAGCAAGTAAAGCAATTGAACGAACTGCAAAGGCCACCAAATTCAGCAAGAGAACAATCATGCGGATCTGCTCACAACTCCACAAGGCTGCTATGACTCAAGTGGAGCCAGACACACCAGAATTCTTGTCGCCAAAGAAAAAGCAACGCAAAGCACCTGTCACAAACATAGATGATTTTGATATACAGGTGGTGAGAAGAACTGTATTAAGTTTTTATGAAAGGAAGGAGGTCCCTACACTGCAGAAGATACAAGAAGAATCGAAGGAAAATATATCATTCAGTGGATGTATCAAATCACTACAGAAGATTCTGAAGAAAATTGGATTCATATATGGAAAGGTGGATGGGAGTAAATTCCTTATGGAAAGAAATGACATTGCAAATGTTCGAACGCAATTCTTACGGGAAATGCGCCGATACAAACATCCTGCCAAGAACATCGTATACCTGGACGAGACTTGGGTTAACCAGAATTACACTGTAGAGAAATGCTGGACAGACACTGCATTGCAACAAACAACAGGGATACAGGTACTAACAGGAAAAGGAAATCGACTGATTATTCTCCATGCAGGAACAAAAGATGGTTTTGTTGAAAATGCAGAATTAGTTTTTCAAGCTAAAAACGATGGAGGCTACCACCATCAGAGAGAGAGAGAGAGAGAGAGAGAGAGAGAGAGAGAGAGAATATTACTGGGGTTTTCAAAGTAGTACATCCAAAACAAACAGTTCAATAACAACTAAAGTAGTCCATCTATAATTTCAAGACTGCTGAACACAGAATTAAAATGAAAAAAAATAAATTTAAATGAACAAAAATGAACAGCTAAAGAAAGAGCATAGCAGGTGTATGTCCTGTGAGTCAACACATCAACGTGACCTGAGTGAGGGAACACTGCAAGACAGATGAAGGTAAGCTAGATAAGAGACAGTGGTAATGTATGGTAGATTGGTGGAAGTAGATTTGAAGAGGATGGAGTGGCTGACTGTGACAAAGCTAGCGAGAGCAGAGTAGTTAAGTAACATGGAGTTTATGAGTTATGAATGTTAAAAGGATGAGCAGAGATGGACAGGTTATGGTTTGATTGAGTTTACCTTACTGAATCTGTATCTTGAGAACTTCACTTATTATTGTCTTAAATACTTCTGGTGTAATCTTTATCAATTGCTGAATAATTCATTAAATCTTGTACAGTAGGTGTGAAGGAGAGGGATGGATGTGGAGTACATACAGGTATTTCTCAATTTGTGTGCTTTTAGATTAGGAAATTTTGAACAATATGAGGTAAAAAAAACTTAATTTTTTTCATGTTACACAGATTATTTAGAATGACATGATGTCAAGAAAATCACGTTGCATGACTGGTTTAGTTCTGTGATGCAGCCACCAGGTGTTCCTTGTGTGTACCGCCAACATGCCATCTCCACATGGTGCTTGAAGCTCATTGCTACTAGTGGTGGGCAGGAACTGATAATACAAGTAATCAAGGAACCTGTTCCTTGGGTGGGTGGAAACTTCAAACCTGGTTTAGGAGCTGGTCCTGCATTGAATTGGTAAAGCGTGGCTAGTGAATACCAACACAACCAATACAAAGCTGTATAATGGGACATCTTAATATAAACATGTACAAGTAAGCAATAATAAAACATAACTTCTTTAGCTTGATATCCCACAACTCATATCCTTCAACTTAATGTCAGCCGAATGCAATCTTCCTGACTTGACATGTACAATACAGTTTAGTTCAATAATCACGTTCATTTTATGCAATTTTTACATTATATGATCCTACCTCTCTGTAGTATAATTCGAGAAATCCCTGCATTGCAGATTAAGAGAGAATATCTGGTTTTGGAATGGGGGAGAGGTGGAAGAGGTTAACAGTTCTGCTATCAGGGAGAAATGATTGACTGTGAGGCAGGGGTGGAAAGAGCAATAAGGATGACAGCAGCAGCAGTAGCATGGGAAGAGTGGAAAGAAATGGTGAGTCTGTTAACAAATCACAGTATATTTCTAATAAGTATAATAGAGGTGCACAGTGCCTGTATAAGGTCAGTTTTGCTGCATGGTTCTGAAAAAGAGACTTTTGAATTCTGAAAGGGTGTGATCATAGAATGCTGCAATGTATGGCTGCCATGAGATGGCAAGATAGGATGGCAAGTGAGGAGGTGGCAGAGAGGTGTGGTGTCCAGCAGTAGGAAGTAAAATTCAGATAGAGAAGACTTTGTTGGTTTGGGCATGTAAAGAGGTTACAAGACAGTAGAGATGTACCGATACATCTGTATCGATATCGGTATCGGAATCGGCGGTATCGGCCCATTTTTTGGGTATCGGTATCGGCTTATTTTATGCCGATACTTCCGATACCCAAAAGGAATTTACTACTTAGTGATATATTCGATAGGTATAAGATATTGATGATACCAAATTAATATAATACGGCGTATTAAGTTTCCGTGGTGATTACTGTATGTCATAGAATACTGTTTTCTGTGGTAATAAGCCACAACCTCTAAATTGGACGTGTATGAAACGCGTATAGGCTGAACTTCGGCATCCTGTCACACGGTCAGTCATGAGTCACCACGCATTCTCACTGTCTCTCAGTCAGACGCTGCTCCTCCACTCACACAAAGTTCACACAGGTGAAAAGCTTATGTTTTTTAACTATAATCTAAGAATGTCAAACTTCAGATATTGAGAATTCAACAAAATGATTTGGTATATATATATATATATATATATATATATATATATATATATATATATATATATATATATATATATATATATATATATATATATATATATATATATATATAGTTAGGCATTTTGCATTATTGTAAATAACAGCATATTCTTACTTGATTTATAATCAACAGTGGTAGTGGTAGCCTTTTCCAAGCTATCATACTGGAATAGGTGGAAGCTCGAATTATATATGTATATTAATTTTAATGCAAGTTTAATTTTTGAGTTACTTCTGTTAACCTAAGGATGTAAAAATTCCATAACTGAGAAAGTGACGATTCTGTTTTGTAATCATGTGCATTGTGTATTATTTGTTGCATATTAATTATTTAAGATCATAGCAATACACTAGAAATTTAGAATAAACTAAACTTTTTTCTATTTAATTGAAAAGATTGGGTGAAAGCTCATTTTTCTGAACTGGTCTACTAATGTCTAGTGAATTAATATCAAAGGATGTAAGATTTAATTAAAGAGAAACATACACAACAAAATGAGTTTCTTTTGATAATATTTTGTGTCTTTTTTACAATTTTAATAATTTAAAAAATATTTTTGATCGCCAAAATATTGTCAATAAAATTAATAATGAAAATGCACAAGACCAAATGGTCGCTAAAGGAGTAAGAAGTAAGAATTTAAAATAACTGACAAAAATCAGAAGACTGAGAAGATATTCATTCCAATTACCGAGTAATTTACCTTTGCAAATGGCTTCAAAAAGCTTCTAGAATTGCTCCTATTTCACAAACGTTCTCAGAAGGACTTACAGCATTCCCCAAAACAAAGCCTCCAATCTGATAACGCTCGCCGTCCACCAACTCATCCTGGTGTCCAGTGCAGTAATCGCTATAAGTAGTAGTATCAGTATCGGTGGTATCGGTATCGGTAGAGGGAGGCGGTGGGGCAGTGGATAAGGTGGTGAGCGTGGGATCGGGCAGACATCCATGCGTAGGTTCGAATCCCACCACGTACAGCCTTAAACACTTTGCCATTTGTCGAGTGGTTTAAAGTTACCTACATGTCACCATGATACCCAGGTTCTAGGTGGTTACACTCATGATGAGCTTTGGGGGTGATATGGGCCCTAATATGGGTACCACTATAAATAAAATTGCCTGTGCCACTAATGGGCGGAAGCTGAACAGCGCTTCCCATACACTCTTCAAGTGTGCCTACGGGCGCTATAGGCTTTACCATAAAAAAAAAAGAAAAAAAAAAAAAGTAGTATCAGTATCGGCCCAATTAGGGGGTATCGGTATCGATATCGGAATCGGCTAAAATTTTGGTATAGGTACATCTCTACAAGACAGTAGAGCAAAAGTGGTGGAAAATATGAAGGCTGGTAGAAGGAGACCAGGTGTAAGACCTAAGAAGACATGGAGGAAGTGCATTCAGCAGTACATGGCCCTGCTGGGAGTGAATGAAGAGCTTGTGCAAGACAGACGAGAGTGGAGAAGAGTCATCTGATGTCCAAACCTACTGTGATGGGAGAAAAAAAAGATGTTAAATGATAAAAAAGAAAGATTGCAGGTGAGTGATATGAG
Source organism: Portunus trituberculatus (assembly GCF_017591435.1). NCBI lineage: Eukaryota > Metazoa > Arthropoda > Malacostraca > Decapoda > Portunidae > Portunus > Portunus trituberculatus. Next base: position 14,119,877 of record NC_059272.1, on the reverse strand, counting down.
TCAAGAGATTGCATTTAAGTCTCATAAGAGTGAAGGTGGTGTGCTTGTGCACTGTAGGTGTGGGAAAAGCAATAAAGACGCACCATAATTAAAAGTAGCGGATTTGAGGCAGGTTTGAGCTTAACAGCAGGTGTGGGACATAGACAGGCAACCACACACACCTGACATGCTTGCAGGACCACTGGTATCCTGCCACTGGTGTCCTGAAGATGATGGGAAGGCTGACGTGTGGTGGTGTGGCAGTTAGGCAAATCCTTGGTGATGGGGAGACAGATGTCTGGTATGGTGGTGGTAGTCTTCAGGGAAATTCTTGCTATTCATCTCTTGCTTTTTGTCTCCAAAGGGTGTGTGTCTCACTAAGAATCTCTTCTATACCTGCAATATTAGCAACAGTCAACCATACTGAATCTGTGTCACTTTTTCTAAAGCCTACACACATATCCTGTATCAGACATTCTGGATCACATATCATTGCTGCACAATGATGCTGCTATTAACAATTATTGATGGATATGACTGGAGATAGTTCTATGAACAATTTTACTATGTATTGTGACAATCAAGATGTCATAAAAATAGCCACAAATGCTGTTCATCATCAGAAGGCAAGGCACACAGATATCAAACACCATTTTATTGAGGCAAAAGTACAAAATGGTTTGATGCAACAAAAGTATGTACCACTCTGACCAAAACATTGCTGATATGTTCACCAAGATGAGGTTGTGACACTGTCACAGTATTATGGCTCAGTGAATATTGTTTGTATATAAATGACTGTCTGTGTGTTACTATGTTGCAGTTTATTGTATTTGTGTCTATCTTAGTTTAAGAGTGGGTGTTGTGCTGTAAACATAATAATTATTGTATTGTTTATGGTAGTGGGCTTATTGGTGCTAGTCATTGGGATAGTTAGTGACATGGGATTGTATGATGACACTCTCTATGTCAAATTTACAAAATAAACAACATAAGTTCAACACCAACACCAACAGAAGTCATGTGTTTCTGTACCCTGCCCTGTTCGCCCACATTATGCTTGTGAGCATGGTCCTCACCTTTACAATCTGCAAAAATTACAATCTAAGAAGTTATCAAACAAAAGTTATTAAACAGAACTACAAGATTAATTACAGAAACCTCACCAAGAAGATTAATCCTGTTTTGATTGGGCTCTACTGGATACCTGTAAAAGCAAGGATAGCATTCAAGTAGTCATCAACCAGTGATTATGAGCTATTCACCATATTGGAGAAAATCATTACTTGTTATGCAACCAGATGAAATTACTAATACTTGTACACCCACAACAGGAATTACACTTTATGAATCACAACCTTCTTCAAATGTTGGATTGCATGCTATGAATTCCCTTCTGTTGTCCCAAGGAATATACAATAAACTACCAATTGACATCAAAAGGACTTAGGATCTTGCCAGGCTTAAAAAGAATTAAAAACTTTATACTCTGAATGCTATGACAAAGAAACTTTTCAATCTGTGCTTCCAGAGCAATAAGTGGCCAAAAATCTGGAAAACTAGTAGTGTTGTGCCAGTACAAAAACAAAGTGATGTGAATAATATTTAAAACTAATGGCCTGTGTCCCTTCTGCCAGTGCTTACTAAAGTGATGGAGACCATGGTGGTCTTGTCTATCGCTGACACCTGCTCTGCACCAAGCAGTTTGGCTTCAGGCAGGGAAGATCAGTGGCTGACCTGCGCCTGCTGCTAGTAACAGACCTCAGTGCCACCCTGGACCAATGCAAGGCCACTGCTTTGCTAACACCACAGGACAAGGTGGAGGTGCTCAGGATCACCTAAGACAATGG
>NC_059272.1:14095548-14098048 GCF_017591435.1 Portunus trituberculatus | reverse complement strand
TTCCCAGCCTCCCACCCTCTCTTCCCCCTCCCTTCTTATCTTTCCTTCTGAATATTGTGACCAGAATGTCCAAAGTATCATACCCTCCCTCCCCTGGCCCCTCTCTCTCTCCTCCTCCTTCTACTGTTATTACTCTTTCTCCTTCTCCTCCCACTACGACTACTATTTCCTTCTTCCTTTTCTAGATATTATTACACTCGTTAATGTTCTCTCTCTCTCTCTCTCTCTCTCTCTCTCTCATTCCTATTTTATTATCCACATTCTCATCATTATCCGTTCTTCTCCTCAGTTTCTTCCTCTTTTTTCCCTCCCTATCCTCTTCCTTTTCCTCCGTTCATCTTCTTTTCCTCCTCCACACTTACTCTCACCTTCAGTAACTACCAATATTTTACTTCTTCTTCCTATCACTGATCTCACTTTGTCTCATTATTATTATTATTATTATTATCATTATTATTATTATTATCATTATTATTATTATTATTATCATTCGTGACTTTTGACGCTGGAGTGTTAAAACAAAAATTTCTTTCTCCCTCTCCTCTTCACTCTTTTTCCTCCCTTCCTGCCTTCCATTCATCCTCATCCACACCATTACACCATTTCCACCTCTCCACCTGCGCATCTCTCTCTCTCTCTCTCTCTCTCTCTCTCTCTCTCTCTCTCTCTCTCTCTCTCTCTCTCTCTCTCTCTCTCTCTTTCTCTCTCTCTCTCTCTCCGCATTATTCCCACCTCCTCCATCTCTTCTCCCTGCACCTCATTACCTCTCCCTCCACCTCCATCTCTCCTCCATCCACACCATCTGCACCTCGACGCCTCCTCCTCCATCTCTCTATCTCCATCCTATCAGTCTCCTCTCCCTCCTCTTTATCTCCACCACATCTGCCTTCCTTTTACCTCCACACCATCGGCTCTTAGCTTCGCCCTCTCACCTGGAAGAGGAGGGAGGGAGAGCACGGGAGATGGAGAGAGGAAGGGAGAGTGTGTGTGTGTGTGTGTGTGTGTGTGTGTGTGTGTGTGTGTGTGTGTGTGTGTGTGTGTGTGTGTGTGTGTGTGTGTGTGTGTGTGTGTGTGTGTTTTAGAGGGAGGGGGGATGAAATACTGTAGAGAGAGAGAGAGAGAGAGAGAGAGAGAGAGAGAGAGAGAGAGAGTGGACTGATACAAAATTAAGAAAAAACCAGCTTCCATAAAATCAAGAAAACAAGAGTAACAACGCAGATTCTCTCTCTCTCTCTCTCTCTCTCTCTCTCTCTCTCTCTCTCTCTCTCTCTAACCTCCGCCAGTACTTAGGCCGAAGCTGTTTGTTTGCCCAATTATCTAACTTATTTTTGGTCGGGTTTATCTCAATCCCATCAAGGAGCCGCGAGGAGATTAAGTTCTGCTAGCGAGACACAGGATTAAATTCTTCTCTCCTTCCTTCGTTCGTCCTCTTCCTCTCTTGCCTTATTTTCTCTCCCTCCCTTGTCCTTTCCTTTTCTTCTCCTCTTCCTCTCCTGCCTTCTTTTCTCTACTTTATTTTCTTCGCTCTTCCTCCTCTTCATTTTTTTTTTCTGTTCCTTGTCTTCTATATATTCTTTCCTTGGTTCTTCCTCACCTTCCATTTTCTTTTCCTTTCCTTGTTTTCTATGTTTTCTTTCCTTCGTTCCTCCTCTACTTCATTTTCTCCTCTTCTTCCCTGCGCTCTCTACTTTCTTTTTTCCGTTCCTCCACTTCTTCCATTTTTCTTCTCCTTGCTTTTTCTCTTTCCTTCGTTCCTCCTCCTCTTCATTTTTTCCGTCTTTCTTATCTTCTCTACTTTTTTTTTTTCTTCCTTCCCCCTCATCATCCATTTTTCTCTCTTCCTTGCCTTTTCTACATTCTTTCTTTCGTCATTTTCGACTTTTATCTTTCCTGGTATCTTTCTTTTTCTTTCTTTCTTTCCTCCTCTTCTCTTCTTCCTCGTCTTCGCCTTTGCCTCTCCCTTTCCGTCACTTCCGTCCATTATGTTTCTCTTTTCCTATTCAGAGGCAATATGAGAGAGAGAGAGAGAGAGAGAGAGAGAGAGAGAGAGAGAGAGAGAGAGAGAGAGAGAGAGAGAGAGAAATTAGTAACTTGTTCCCATAAAGAATAATTTGTGAGGTAAAGAGACTGTGTACATGAACGTGTATGTGTGTGTGTGTGTGTGTGTGTGTGTGTGTGTGTGTGTGTGTGTGTGTGTGTGTGTGTGTGTGTGTGTGTAATATCCTCCTGTCTTCTCACTAACACCATATGTCTGTCTGTCTGTCTATCCATCATTCATGCCACCACCACCACCACCACCACCACCACAGGTACACGTGCTCCAGCCGCCAGTAATGAAGGCAGCACGTCATCAAGTTTGGCAGCAATAGGTTTCTGCTCCAAGACGCCGTGAAATAGCTTGTTGTTGTGTAAGGTGTATTCCTGGAGGAGGAGGAAGAGGAGGAAAGGGGGGCTCAGGTTCAGGAATTATGGGTATAGATACAGAAGAAAAAAAAGATGA
>NC_059272.1:14088048-14093048 GCF_017591435.1 Portunus trituberculatus | reverse complement strand
AGGTTGGAGGGTGTAGAGGAGGGATATGTGGGGAAGCAGGGGAGGTATGATGGAGAGACTGTGGGGGAGGGGAAGAGGTGGGAAAGGAAACATTTTGCGGTTGACCTGAAATGTTCATCCACCGTGTCCTTCAGCCAGCCCCCTACCCCCTACACACACACACACACACACACACACACACACACACACACACACACACACACACACATTTTACCCTATAAATATGACAAGTTGCCATCTTATTCCTTCTGCCGTAAAGTTGTTCACCACGAGGGAAAGAAAAGTAGGTAGTAGGTGTGTGTGTGTGTCTGGCCACATTACACCCAAAGAGGACTCAGTGGGGAGCCTTGGGAATTGGGCGAAGGGAGGAGGTGAGAGTGGAAAGGAAGGAGAAGGGATGGGTGATGGGAAGGGGGGGAAGAGGCAAGCTGGAAGGGACTAAACCACGCGATCCCAGCTTAGGATTAATGGGATCTGTCCTCAAGCCTTTTGTTCTTACTCGACCCTTTCACCAGCTTTCTCTCTCTCTCTCTCTCTCTCTCTCTCTCTCTCTCTCTCTCTCTCTCTCTCTCCCTTGTCCCCAAACCTTCCCCCTCCCTACCCGTTCCTCCTCCCCTCCTTTCCATCGCAATCTTTTTCATTAGCAAATTTCACCTGATCCAGTTAGTCGAAAAATTGCAATATATTCTGGTGTTCCGACAGGTCGAGTTCCCTTTGATATAAAATGTACACTGTAGTGAGTCTCAATTAAAATGCGTTTCTCTTCCCCTCTTCCCCTGCTCCCCTCCCCCTTTCACGGCTTTGCTAAGGGGGAGGAGGGGACGGGAGGAAGGAAAGGGTGACCAGGAGGAGGGAGGCAGGCGGGGGAGGAAGGCAGGGTTAGTTATCATGATTGCCCGCACTACGTACACTCGCCTCTACGGACACAACCAATAGGGTCACCTGTGTATTTACTGCCGCCTACCACCTGTGTCGCCCCACACCTCACCTCCAATGTCACTGCCGCCTCCTGCCCCATCCACCTGCTACTGCTACTGGCATTTTCTCTACTGCTGCTGCTACTCATGCTGTTATTACTACTACTAATATAATCCACTGCTACTGCTGTTGTTGCTATTATCACTACTGCTACAGCTGTTGCTATTACATACTGCTACAGCTGCTGCTCCTAGTACTACTTCTATTACTACAACAACTACTACTACAACTACTATATACTACTACTACTACTACTACTACTACTACTACTACTATTACTACTACTACCACTATACTCCTGTTACTACTACTTCTGCTACTACTACTACTTTGCACACACTGTGAAGGGCGTGGCTCATACCTGAGCATTATGATCCGGTGGTGGTACACACACACACACACACACACACACATATATATAGCGTGGCCCTTCACACAACACCACACGAACACAGCCTCCCCTCTTCCCCTTATTTCTTTCCCCTCGCTGGTCTTCTCTCACCCCGCCTTCCCTTGTCGGCCCTGTAATGTTTGCACAAGAGGCGGAACAAACTTTATTTATCATCAGACTTCTTTTTCATCAAATAATGCAAATAATCGCCAGGGGTGACTTGTTTACTGGGCTGACCCTTGTGTGTTACGTGTATGAGTGTGCGTATGTACTGTACCTGTATTGTATATTTGGTGTGTGTGTGTGTGTGTGTGTGTGTGTGTGTGTGTGTGTGTGTGTGTGTGTGTGTGTGAATGAATGAATGAATGAATGAATGAATGAATGAATGAATGAATGAATGAATGAATGAATGAATGAATTAATGAATGAATGAATGAATGAATGAATTTAGTAGCTCAGACTTTATAAAAAGTCTGGAGCACAGCTCCAATTTACATTTCAAATATAACAATAAAGAAAAATTGACCTCACCCATTCAGTACTTATCTAAACATATTCATTACTAACTTCAAAAACAGACAGATTTTGAAGAACCTTCACATTTGTGCTTTGCATCAACAGAATATATTCAAAGTAAGTTGGCCTATACGTAAAATACTCTGACAATCTCACGATGTCCCTATTAGTGCAGTCAAAGAGAACATGGTATTCATCACCAACAACACCCACATCACATTTACTGCAAAGTCGGTTTTCTCTACTAACACCATGATGTCTACCAACATTAACAGGCAACTTATTATTAAGAGTTCTCAGCTTTGTTGACAATATGTGGCTAGTCTTCTGCAGTTTTACAATGTAACATTCCATACCGTAATCTAATTTAAACATCCTATAATTATTGCAAAAAGACTTTGTTGTAAGGTTACTTCGCCAAGTTGCTATCCACTGGTCCCTCAATCTTAACTGCACAGCTTTTATAACCCACGAAACTTTAGGAACATCTTGTAATAACCATAACCACGACATGCCACATTCTTTGCATTGTGTGTGTGTGTGTGTGTGTGTGTGTGTGTGTGTGTGTGTGTGTGTGTGTGTGTGTGTGTGTGTGTGTGTGTGTGTGTGTGTGTGTGTGTGTGTGTGTCAGCATACAAGCAGGGTCTTGTTAAATACTGACAGAGAACAGTGTCAACCATTGTGGTGACTTACCTGTTTCCTATAGCGAGGTTATAATTCACTACAGGTCACCATTACTTCTCCGTCGTGACCTCAACTGACAATGGTAGGGAATTCCTCCACAGCACTAAGAAACTTTTACTTGTGAACATTTATCTAATTATTGTTTCATTCTGTTTATTTTCGTCACTTCCAGGAGTCACTTTCACGCAGAATAATATGTGTATATATATTTCTTTTGTTGTTGTTGTAGTTAGCATTGCGTTTTGTAGTGTAAATGTTTCGCGTGCCCGTATTTATATAGCGTGTTCCATTTATTTTTGTAGCTCTTCTTTGTCTCCCCATGTAGCTGTTTTAAGTTTTTTTTTAGTCTTTGTTTTTTGTTTTTTCTACTGCTGGTTTATCTATTTTTGCCTGATGATCAAATTTTGCTGAATGGTTGTGGTTTTAATGAGATTAGTAATAACAAACGTACTATATTATTGTTTGTCTGCCTATTGATCTACCTGTACACACATTTAATAGTTATCTATCAATCAGTGTCTATCTATCAATTCATCTATCTATCTATCTATCTCCTTGTCGGTCCATCCTCCTAAACGTTGCCTTTCTATTCATCCATATTCTCATCGTTCTTCCTTCCTGCTTACCATCTTGCCACATTAATCCAAGCACCTCTAAAACTAACATACTTTTAATTCACCTTCCCACAGAGCTACCTACTTCACGCTGGCCCTCTATTCATCCATATCCTTATTTTTCTTCCTTCCTGCTTACAATCCTGCCATATTAATCCCAGCACCTCTCAAACTAACCCACTTTTAATTCACCTTCCCACACACTCTATATTACAAGATCACACGTACTAAGATATCATAAGTAGTCAACACTATACAGAGGAAGAGAATAGAAGAATAAACAGCACAAAATAAGGTAACACATTATCGCACTTTACGCGACTGTGTGAGTGTGTGCTAAGGCGAACGATCAAAAGCAAGAGACAGATAGACAAATTGAAACACACCGTCATTACATTTCACATGATTTGGATCTCTGGCGTGGAATGTGGTATGAGGACGAGAAGGGGAGGTGTGGGGAAGGGCGAGGAGGTGTTGGGTGGTGTGGGGAGGGGGCGGGGAGGAATATTGGGGTGCGAATGTGAATGTGGCGGGGAAACGAACGAACAGGACTGTGGTGTGTAAGTGTGAAAGGGACAAATAGTTATGTAAATGAAATTCCACATTGATTCTCTACCCTGTAAGAGTGAGAGGGGAGGGAGAGAGAGTAGCGTGAAGAGTTAGCGTGATGGGGGGGGGAAGGCGTGTTGTGAGGGTGTGAGCAGGGGAGTATAACTGCAGGCAAGGTGAAGAGTGCATAACTGGTGGAGGGACCGTGGGAGGGGGAGGAGGGAATGGGATTGCTAATTAATACGAGAAATGAAAGTGAGTGAATCTTGTTTGTCAGTCTGTCTCTGTCTTTATCTTTCCGCCTCTCAGTCAGTGTAGCTATCACTCTCTTTGTCTATCTGTTGTGTCTATCTGTATTTCTGTCTGTATTTTCTTATCTATCTGGCCTACATTCTTCTCTCTCTCTCTCTCTCTCTCTCTCTCTCTCTCTCTCTCTCTCTCTCTCTCCCATCAGATCACCAGTAAAATCTTCTCTTTCCTCTATCGAAACGCTCCCTTGTTCACGTCCTCCCAGTCACCAGCAGCACCTGTCAGTCAGTCAGTCAGTCAGTCCGAGTCCCCGGCCGGTCCAACAGTCTACCAGTGTTTAAGAGTCAGTCAGTCATCAGTCACACAAGTTCAAATCATTCCTCGACTCTCTATCACTTGTGTTTTCCTCTCCTGCTCTCCGTCACTCACTCATCCCTCGCTAACATTTCCCTCAGTCCGTCTCTCTCTCCCTCTCTCTCCCTATCCCCTCAGCCCCTCCCTTTCCCTCTCCAGCCAGACACCAATATCCCAGGCAAAGAACACTCCCTCCTTCATTCCTTCCCCCATCTCGCTCTCCCACTAGAAATGCGCGTGAAATCCCTCCGTCGGTTTAATAGAGGCGAGAATTTGTTGCATGTGGAAAGTCTTTTTTACCAATCTGGGCCAATTTGTGTTCGTCGGAGGCGTCCATTTGAATATGAAAGAGCCGGTCACGTGACTCAGGAGGGGCAGGGCGCGGCCGGGAATGGGCGGATGGGGACCAGTTTGCCTTTGAAGGGCGGTCATTAAAACTGCCGTGTCGCCTTTAGCACTTTGAGGCCCCTGAGCACTGTTTCGCACGATGGACGGTGCCTGGTGTCTGGTGTTTGGTGCCTGGTGTTTGGTGCCTGGCTGCTGGCGTGGACTGCCGCTAGAACGGAGAACATTGCGTCGCATTATCAATTAAACCTTTCCTTTCCCCTCAAAACCTGCAAGGAGCAATCAACTCTGTCTCTTAATTAATATTGCAATCTTCTTCG
>NC_059272.1:14065548-14080548 GCF_017591435.1 Portunus trituberculatus | reverse complement strand
TTTGTCCGTCACCAAAGCGCCCACTAACCCACCATAACATCCATTACATTACCACAATAGGCCTATACACTCACCACAACACCCAGTAAATCACCAAAACAACTGTTAAGTCGCCATAATAACCACCAAGTCACCAAAACACCCAATAAGTCACCACAACACGCACTACATCACCACATTATTTACAGACTAACCACCACCACCACGAGACAGACACACAGATAGACAGACACCAGGCAATGTCAGGAAGACTATCGCGGAGTCATCTGGAGTTTCCCCAAGTCAGAAAAACGAGACAGCTGAAGGAAGGAAGGAAAGAAGGAAAGAAGAAAAAGAGGAGGAGGTAGAGGCCGGGAGCGTCAGGTGAGGAAGACGGAATCCCAGTTTTAGCCTCACTCCATTTTTTTTTTTTTTCCTTGCTAGGGAGGACTGAGATGAAATATACCCTAAGAGTAGGAAAGGATTAGTACCCCCTCACCTTCCTTTCCCTTCCGTCCCAGCCGTAGCAGTCCCTCCTCGCGGTACTCCTGACGTGTGTGTGTGTGTGTGTGTGTGTGTGTGTGTGTGTGTGTGTGTGTGTGTGTGTGTGTGTGTGTGTGTGTGTGTGTGTGTGTGTGTGTGGAGGGAGTAGAGAACAGGGAGACGATAGTGGTGAAGAAAAGATGGAGGTGGAGGAGGAGGAGGAGGCCATGGTCGGGGTAGCGGTGGTGGTGGTGGTGGTGGTGGTGGTAATGACTCTGGTTAAAATGTGGCTTGAGTTTGAGAAAACAAAATAAAAAGTTGTTTAATGAGTTGTTTTTTAATGGTGAGGTAAGGAACTAGTGCGAAGAGAGAGAGAGAGAGAGAGAGAGAGAGAGAGAGAGAGAGAGAGAGAGAGAGAGAGAGAGAGAGAGAGAGAGAGGTGGAGTTCAGTGGTAAGTACGTACACATTCGAAACCATGTGGAGTCTAAACAACGTCAAATAACGAGCAATGAGAAAGAAATATAAACGAAGTAAAGGAAGAAATTAAAACAAGAATCCGTCACGAGGAGAGGGAGTGAGAGGAGAGTGGAAACCGTAATTGAAAAACACAAGAGAAGGACGAGACGAACGGAATAGACAAGAGGATAAAATGGAAGACTAAAGAGCTAAAGGGGAAAGCTGTGGAGAGGAGAGGTGGGAGTGGTGATGGGGGAGTGGTAGTGGGGGCGGTAGAGAGGTAGTGGTGGGGGTGGGTAGGAGAGGCACGTGGCGTGGGCAGGTCACCGCTACCCGGACAACACAGAGACAAAGAGCACATGGGGGAAGAGTGCCCTATCCTGCCCCCAGGGGTCGCCTGGCCCCGGGGGGAACGCAGCCACACACAACCCGCAGAGACAGGACGCTATTGAGGATGAGAGATTAATTTCAAGCGTGAGCAACAACCAATGGAAGTGATGCTGTCGACAGATGGGGCCCTCAGATGGTGGTGGTGGTGGTGGTGGTGGTGGTGGTGGTGGTGGTGGTGGTGGTATATCAGTGAAGACTCCTACTACTACTACTACTACTACTACTACTACTACTACTACTACTACTACTACTACTACTACTACTACTACTACTACTACTACTACTACTATCACTATATAAATGCACAATTTCTATAAGTATTATCACATTATCACACACACACACACACACACACACACACACACACACACACACACACACACACACACACACACACACACACACACACACACACACACACACACACACACACACACACCTACACACATGGAAAGCGCCGTACGTATAATACACGGACAGACAGACATACACACCGATACACAGACACACAGACCGATGGACAGACACACAGACACATAGAGGGCGGAACACGGCTCACCACACGGGCCACACCGCGTCATTACCACACACCACGCTGACCAATCACACGCCCCAGCACAACCAGGTCGCAATTAACCGACCAATTACACAACAATTATTCCCAGCAACAAATAAGGGTTGATAATACTTACGTATGGACTGTACATGCATTAATTATCTGTTTCCAGATATCTATTACACCAAGAATACATTATATTTGAAGCCGATCTTACTTTACAACATTTGATTAATTATATCATTCTCACAATTTACCACCATCAGCAGAAACTCTCGTAACATTAACCCCTACAGTACTGGGACATATTTTTACCTTGAGTTTGAGGTATGATTAGACGATTTTATTCACATTAGGAGGGGTTACGGAAGATAAAAGAATAATGCCCATAGCCTTCACTATTTTAATCCCCACACGGGTTTCTGAAGCTGTATAAAATCACCAAATAGTAAGCAGAATAAATATTGAAATGCATCATGGTACTGAAGAGGTTAACAACTTCAGTACTGGGACACATTTTTATCTTGAGATTTGTATACCATTAGACCATTTTCTTGACATTAGGAAGGATCTGTGGAGGTCAGAAGATTAATGGCCACAGTCTTCACTATTCTAATCCTCGACACGAGTTTCTGAAGCTGTATAAAATCACCAAACAATAAGTAGAATTAATATGGAAACGCGCCATGGTACTGAATAGGTTAAGACAAATAAAGGTGACAAACACTTATGAGAGATGAAGGTTTGCAAGAGAAATAACGAAACTTGTAGCATGGAAGACAGTGACGTGACAGAGGGAAGAAAAGCTGAGGTGAAGTAATGGACACGAGAGAAGCAACACAGTGACTCTCCTAAGAAGCCAAGGACATGCAGAAGAACCCCTGTAATCCCTCAAAGTATACTACACATACAGAAACACCACTGAGCTCTCGTAGACATAAGGAAACCCACCACTACAACTAATAAAAGCACCTTAGGCGAACAAAACCCTCACTGAGATCTCTGGAAGCATCCTAAAAGTACAGAAGCAACAAAGAGACTTTTCATTGAAGCATCCTTGACACAAAGATGTTCCACTGAGTATCATGACGCGTTTCCATATCCTTATTATTTGGTGATTTTGTACATCTTCAGAAACTTATGTGGGGAGTTATGATAGTGAAGACTGTGGCCACTAATCTTCTGACCTACATATACCCTTTCAAATGTCAATAAAATGATCTAATCGTACACAAATCTGAAGGTAAAATTGTGTCCTAGTACTGAAGGGGTTAAAGCATCCTAGAGACAAAGAAGCACCACTGTAACATTTTAAGCCGTTGAATATATCATGACGGGTTTCCATAGTCATTCCGTTTACTATCTGGTGATTTTGTACAGCTTCAGAAACTTATATGGGAAGATTAAAATAGTGAAGACTGTAAGCACTAATCTTCTGACCTCCACATACCCATCCTAATGTCAATAAAATGGTCTAATCATACACAAATCTCAAGGTGAAAATGTGTTCCAGTATTGAAGTGGTTAAGGCATCCTAGAAAGAAGCACCACTGCCACACATAGTAAGGCATCCTACACATACAGAAACAATGCTGATCAAAGAGAGGCTGCTGTGCTTGGGGTTCGCGTGGCTCAGGAGACAAGGACAGCGCTGCATTTCAACACGTGAGGGCGTCACGGAACCCCGGCAAGCCTGCAGCACGGCGGGCGGCGAGCACAATGGGGAGAAGGGGAATAAAAGTGAGCACAAAGAGGCACACATCAACTTCCGCCGCGACCCACCTAACCAGGCTAAGCGTCATAATAAAGCAATTAATATCGATCATTAACTATCCTAATCAACGCTCTATAATGACCTGGATACTCCTCACCCTGTCTTTAGCGCTTATTCCCGCCCATTCTGCGTGCCCTCCTATTGTGTGCGCGGGAAGGAGGGATGGAAGGGAGGGCATAGTGGTGGACGCCCATTGATAATAAGTGATTGACAAGCGAACGATGCACCGCCGATCTGTCTTTGTCCAGGTTGTGTAGCGCATTGTCTCTGCCGCGGCATTGTGTGGCCGCCGCGATGACACGGCCACGGGGAAGCCCACGGTAGTAATGTCCCGCGGCGGCGGCGGCGGCGGTGGCGGTGGCGGTGGCGGTGGCGGCGGCGCCGGCGGCGGCGGTGGTGGTGGTGGTGGTGGTGGTGGTGAGTTGGGGAGACGAGGCGTTCCAATCACAATATTTTTATTTAAGCCTGATTACATGTGAATCAAGGGTATCTTGTGCCGTGGACGGAGGGAGGGAAGAAAGGGGTGCGTTCCTCCTCCTCCTCTTCCTTCTGTTAATTCCCTCCGTGCCATCCATCCATCCACCCTTCTGCCAATGTAACTCGCTTCATCACCATCGCCAGCCCATTCCAATCCGCCAGTCGCATCCACTTCCCCACATGGACCTGTAATCTATTCCTCTCCAAGAAGCACACTCCACTGGAACCTCCTTATCGTCTCCACTTTCACTGTTCTCCAACTCGAGACACTGCTCCTCCAATCCCTCCCATCCAGTTCCCTTCACTGAGTTATAATGTTCCGCCTCACAGCTTCCTTCTCAGCGGGAGATCTTGTCTTCGTCTTGTCGCCGTGGATCTTCCAATCTCGCACTCAATTTAGACAGAGGAGCGTGAATGAGTGTGCAACAGCGGGTGTAAGTGTACGGACCGAGTGATGGAAGTATACCAGCGCCTGTGTGATGAGTGTGCAGGGTGCTGGAATATTATGAGGCGGAGTCATATGAGTGGCAAAATGCACTGGAGGTGAAGACATTTCTCGCGAGAGAGAAGAAGACGAGAAATGTTTAAACTTTCTTGCTACCATTATTGAGTCAACACGAAGAGCATTAGGTTGAGGAAGCGAAAGGCAGGGTAGTAACAGTGACGATGTATCGATGATTTTGATAAGTATGATGATCACGATGATGACGATGTTGATGAAGATACAGTAAGACACTATAGGAAGAGGCAGCACAGTCAGGCAAGCACACACCAAGAGAAAAATAATCTCTTGATTTCGGTTTGGATGAGAGAAGCGAGGAATGTGGGGAGGGGAGTGTGGAAGGGGGAGCCTTTGGTATGGGTCGTGAGGGCACAGAGGGTATCAAAAACTTACCTCACTGTTACTCGTCAAGAGGGAGCGAGGGAGGGAGGGAGGAGAAGGTCTGAGTGGTTTTCACTGAGTTTAGTTCCCGTTTGTATACACTTGGGTCAGGGGGGGCTGGGAGTGGCAGGGGCAGGGGGAGCGGGCAGCGGCAGGGTCGGCGCCAGGTTGCGGTTGACCACACACCTCACTCTGCATGATGGCTTATTTAACTTTCCCGGCCGTGTCTTGGGAGAAGCTGAGGTGCAGCCATGCACGGCGGCCCTGGCGGCTGCCTCTCCCTCTCATGCTGCGGGCCATTGTCAAAATCATGTGGTTTGCCTAATTATGAGAACAGATCACCGTGTGAGGGGAAGAAGGGCGCACGAGAGCCGGGCAGGGAGCAAGGGGACGCCCGTCTTGCCCTCGCCTCAGGTAATAGGGTCGTCGGCAGCGCGTCCCATCCCTCTTGAAGGATACCCGCGAGGACCCAAGGAAACACCGCTACGAACCCCTGCCCGCCGCCGCCCGAACACCGCCCGCCCACGATCAGGCCAACATTTTAAATCTCACATAAAAGTCTACTAATTACAGAAGAATCATTAATATCGTTACATGCATTGTAAATCAGTCTCCTGAGCAGCGGTGCGGGGCCGGGGGTGCAGGAAGTCGTCGCCGGGCAGGACGGGCAGGGGTCGGGACGCGCGACAGGTGGGGCGGCGGGAGCGGCCAAGCCGTGATGGCGGGCCGGCCGGGACCTGGTGAACAAATATAAAGAACGCATTTTACGCCACGTCAACTTGCTGGGGGCCCAGGGGGTTGGCTGCTCCCCCGTTAGGCTCCCTGTGGCTCCCTCCAGCACAGCCAGGTGCCAACCCCAGCAAGGAAACTGGCCACACAAAGAATTTATTGTGCACCACAACGGGCCGTCGGGGAGGGCCGTCTCCTTTTTACTCTTGCCTTTCGCAATCGCCAGCCAGGCGTTGTTGCTCTTTCACTGATTCTGTATTTACCTTTGGGATTTAGCGTGTCTGGTTACAGTCATAATAAACTGTTTGCACGGAACTCTTCCTTTTTTTCTTGGAATGCTTTGACGGTGCCGGGCAGCAGCGGCGTCGGCGGTCCGGGAGGCAGCAAGTCCCTCCTGCTGTTGCTGCTGCTGCTGCTGCTGCTGCTGCTGCTGTTGCTGCTGCTGCTGCTGCTGATGATGATGATGAAGATGATGGTCTTTAACTTGCAAGGCAGGTGCGTCTGTTGACTCAGACACGCAAGTAATTAACCAGAGGCAAGAAAATACAAATAATTAAAAACAAACAAGAACGCAGCAGCGGTGTCCGCTGCCGTGCGACTGTTCAAATTCCCGTCGGTGGCGGCGCCATGCGACGCCCGCCGCACACAAGCGGGAGTGCGGACCGAACACAATCGGTTTACAGTCTCCCTAAGGAGTAATCCACAACACAGCGTCGAGGTACGCAGCTAACAGCCACCACGAAAACTGTTCATGCCAGAAAGCCTCCGTATGACAACTTATTCTCTGTTCATCACCTCCTCGTCCACGCACCATGGACGACCTGTTGCGACGCCTCACTTCCATGGCTTAGACTCTTATTTCCGCGAATCAGATGAAAGATGAGCGAGGCATCGAGCCGAGAGAATCCGAATTATAAGACTAGGAAAGCTTACTGGATCATCTCCACACTCGTCATTTCTCCACGAAGAGACATGCAGGCGAATGTTAAGTTAATGAGGCTCCGACCAGTCCTTCAAAAGCCGTGAATGTACTTCCCTAGAGTGCGTGAAAGGGTGTTCACCGGCACACAGAAGGCCGTCCGGACACACAAAGGTGCACGAGGGTGGCTGGTGTGTTCATTAAGATTTCAGATGCCCGGCATTGCCTGCGGGCCCTTCTCAGAAGCAGAATAAGAGGACATCACTAAGGAGGGGGTCAGGAATAGGGAAGACGGGTTGCTCAGCAATGGGTAAAGAGAGAGAGACGGAAAGCGAGAGGCACATTGAAAGAAAATCTAAAAATAAGACAAGACAACAAAGAAAATTAATTACAGTAGAGAGAGAGAGAGAGAGAGAGAGAGAGAGAGAGAGAGAGAGAGAGAGAGAGAGAGAGAGAGAGAGAGAGAGAGAGAGAGAGGTGGTGTGTAACATGAGTAACTTTCTACAATATCTGTCATGATTCCAAGCCCAATAGCGCTTCAGTTCTGTGCCTCCTTCAGACAGTGTACAGTGAACGCACCCTGCCTCCCTCAGCCCCGCCACGGCCCGCACCTTGCCTCCCTCAGCCACACCAAGGCACCGGCCACATGTGGTGACTGCATCTCAACCCCTCCCTGTCATCACCTCCACTTATGTCCACCATCTCTTTCCTCAACGATCTTCCTTCCGTACACCACCACCACCACCACCACCACCACACACCGGGCTACAGTCACCACCACACATATAATAACCACATCACGACCACCACAATCACAACAAACGACCACCACCTACCCACCATAACCACAACCACAACAACTACCATTACCGCTATCTATTAATCTCTTGCCGGCATGAACATCCCCTCCCTCCCTCCATTCCTCCCTCCCTCCCTCCCTCCGTACCGCAGTTCAACTCTGGCAGCTGCATCACATCACCATCACATCCCTCTCCCTCTTCCCCCAACACCAAGCCCCGCCCCACCCCGCCCCGCCCCGCCCCGCCCCGAGATGTGTACACGCCGTCACGGATTGCTGCTCTACCTGTGTCACGATTTCACACTTAATTACCTGTCTGGCAAATAGGAAGGGTGGGGGAGGATGGGAGGGAGGGAGGGAGGGTGTGAGGGGAGGCACTGGTAGAGACAGGAGGAGGAGGTATAAGGGAATGGGGCAACATGCAAGCTGAATCTCCCTTTGACCCCCTCCCACCCCCCTTGTGTGTGTGTGTGTGTGTGTGTGTGTGTGTGTGTGTGTGTGTGTGTGTGTGTGTGTGTGTGTGTGTGTGTGTGTAGTGGAGTGACACAAGGAGGGGAGGAAGAGCAAATAGAAGGAACGGAGAGAAGGGAAGGGAAGTAAACAAAGGAGGAAGATGGATATAAAGGCAAAAGAAGAAGAAACAGAAGAAGAAAGGAAGGAAGGAAGGGAACGAGGAAAGGAAGGATGGAGAGGAAGACGAACAAGATGAAAGAGGAGGAAGAGGAGGAGAGAAGAATACAGGGAGCAAGACGTAGATAAAGTGTAAATACACAAACGAGACGAAGAGAAAGAGGAAGGAAACAAAGAATGATAACGAAGGAGGCAGAGAAAGATGGAAGGGAGGAAGGAAGGAAGGACGGAAACAAGGAGGAAAGAGAAACGAGGGAGAACGCAACATGAAACTACACACACACACACACACACACACACACTCAATGTATATGTATAAGCAGCTATATACACACACTTGGCTTCACCTAAATGCGTGTGTATTTATGTGTGTGTGTTTGTGATTCCGCCTGACGGGACGCACCTTGGCTGCTCTCCTAATTAAACCTGCTTAAGGGAGGCAAATTTGCGACCCGGAAACACTGAGGCGAGAGTAGTAGAGACAAAGAGAAGGAGAGTAACACAAGGGAATAAAATCTCTCCTCTCTCTCTCTCTCTCTCTCTCTCTCTCTCTCTCTCTCTCTCTCTCTCTCTCTCTCTCTCTCTCTCTCTCTCTCTCTCTCTCTCTCTCTCTCTCTCTCTCTCTCTCTCTCTCTATCTCTATCTCTCTCTCTCTCTCTCTCTCTCTCTCTCTCTCTCTCTCTCTCTCTCTCTCTCTCTCTCTCTCTCTCGAACCCAGCCCTCTCGATTGTGAGTCGAGCGTGCTAACCACTACACTACGCGGTGTGTGTGTGTGTGTGTGTGTGTGTGTGTGTGTGTGTGTGTGTGTGTGTGTGTGTGTGTGTGTTCTAAAATATGAACAAAATGTTACTAAAATAAAGAGAGAAAGAAACATTGAGGATTAATTTGTTCTTGTGTTATCTGATAGTTACTTCCACAACACACACACACACACACACACACACACACACACACACACACACACACACACACACACGCGTAGTGTAGTGGTTAGCACGCTCGACTCACAATCGAGAGGGCCGGGTTCGAGTCTCGGAAAGCGGCGAGGCAATGGGCAAGCCTCTTAATGTGTGGCCCCTGTTCACCTAGCAGTAAATAGGTACGGGATGTAACTCGAGGGGTTGTGGCCTCGCTTTCCCGGTGTGTAGAGTGTGTTCATGTGGTCTCAGTCCTACCCGAAGATCGGTCTATGAGCTCTGAGCTCGCTCCGTAATGGGGAAAACTGGCTGGGGTGACCAGCAGGCGACCGAGGTGAATTACACACACACACACACACACACACACACACACACACACACACACACACACACACACACACACACACTAATCTTTCTATTCGTTTCACAATGTAATAATAAGCAGGAGTATGATGGGATAGGTGACCACTACTACAGTCTTTGCTTGAAGGAAACCGGTAGTATGGCAAAGATAGGAACCAAAGACACTGTAAAATGCTGTATAAGGCTGTGTTGTGTGGTCCGTGTTCTTGGTGAATCGGGGAACAAAGCTCATGTCTACCGGCAGTAGTGTTTGTGGATGTGTAGGAATGGAAGTCAAGGTTTGAACGCTATGGAGGGTCATGGAGCAATGAGAGGTGCCTTCCCTCACAAGCCTCACATCCACCTCCACCCCCACGACGGACACTCTCCGCTGCGTATATCTACGTATTGCCTTATAATCATCATATTATTTTTCTAAGTCCGAAATGTACAGCAAAAGCACGGGTTCGTCTGCCTCTATGGATGAGCAGGACGTGGGAGGCGACGAAGACGATGAAGAGGAGCAGAAAAGACCCCAGGCTCAGGCGTCCCCAGTGCCTCACTCAGCTGCCCGCTCTTCCTTGAACAACGCAAAATCAGAAAAGAAATACAGGAAAAAGGGAATTTCCTTTTTATCTTGTATGGGCAATTGTTTTTTAAAAAAGAAGCCAAGACAGGTGGACAAGGCCACCTCCACTACCGACCTTAAGCAAATGGTGGCCGCTCCTCCCGCCCCCGGCCGACACGACCAACGAGGAGACACACTCCAGCAGGTGCACGACACTGGCTGGAGTGATTTGTCGCCACCTGATAATATCACACTCATCCAATTGTCCATGATTAAGCAACAGTCACCTCCCAGCCACCACCCACCTCCCTGGGAACACTTTCCTCGCAGCGACCTTCCGCAGCCCAGAGACACTTCCCGTAAACGGAAGAAACCACCAGGAAGGGTCGCACCACGTAGAGCCCACAGGGAGGAGCAGCGGCGCCGTGGCAAATCTCCAAACAGACAATCATCAAGCGGGAAAAGTACACGTTATCGGAAGAAGTCATCTGACTGGAAGAAGTCACGTTACCGGAAAAGGTCGCATCGAGAAAGGTCACGTGGTCGGGAAATATCTCTTGACGGACCGAAGACACTCGAAGAGGAAGAGAGACCTGGCAAGAAGGAGGCATCAAGAGAAGGGCAAGAGTCAGAGGCGGCCGAAGGGAGGAGAGTCCAGCAAAGAAAGGGCATTAGCGCCGTCACCTGCCTCTTGTGGTGCTGTCTGCTGGTGGCGGTGGTGGTGTTCGCCGTTGTGCACAGCTACCCTTGCAAGGACACCGTGCAATGGACAACGGTGCCACAGGAGACACTCCTAATGACACTTGTCAACGTGGCTCTGCTGGTGATCGCTGCCGGCAGCGTCCTCGCCACGGTGAAGAGATTTGTAAACATCACGAGTGAGCTGGTGGTGGTGTTCATTCTCTTGCTCCTGAACACTTCACTGGTGAAGCTGGTGAGGTGCCGCAGCCTGCTCTATGACCCCAGTCTGTGGCTCTTGATGCTTGTCTTCCCCCTCATTTTGATCGCCATGTTCTATCTCTGCCGGCAGGTGATGGCCCTCGCGTTGCACCAACCGCCCTCATAGTCCTCGTCTTGTCGAAGTGGACGAGTGTCGCCTCTCTCAATAGCTGTTCAGTTTCCTTCCACCAATATTGTTCTTTTATGAACTTTCATCTCTACATATTTTACTTACAATCAGAAACTGTATCGGGATTAACATATTTGCTGTTGCTTTTTTTTTTTTTTGAGTTCCTTCGTGCACGCTTACGAAGTGAGCCGAAGATGTGCAAGATGGTACAGGAAAAGAAGGAGAAGGAGGAGGAGGAGGAGGAGAAGGAAGGGGAAGAAAGGTACATAGGGGCAAGCCGCGGAAAGAAGGTGGAGGGAGTATGAGAGGCATGAGGGGGAGGAGGAGTGGAGGGGGCGGGGAGGCAGGCAGGCAGGCAGGGGGTGTGGGACAGCTCCAGGGACCGTGAACATGACTCACTGGAGGGGAAGGATCGCTTACCCGGGTGTGGCCGCCGACATTGATAGGTAAAAACGATCATAAAGGCTGAAAGGAGACGCTATTGAGGCCGAGGAGGGATTTCCGGTGGTTACGGGAGCAGGAGATGGGCAGATATGAACTCATGTCCGGCGGGCAGGGGCGAGCCAGGCGAGGGGCGCGTCTGCTGGAGTGCTGGGAGGGAAGGGCAGGACATACTGACTGACTGGGGAGGAATAGCGGATAGCGAGGCCACTCATGGGAGATGGAGTGAAGAAGTAGCTGATATGAGAAAGGAGTGGGAACTGAGAGAACTACATGTCAAATCACGGAAAACTTTGGAGGAGGCTTAGTGGGGAGGAAAGAGGAGGCAAAGAGGCTGACGGGATGCAGGGATAGGAGAAGGATAACGACGACGAGGAAGAGGATTACTTAACACGATTATTATGATTGATAAAAGAAAATGAGACGAGGAGGAGAAGACGGTGACAAGGAATAGAAAGATGAGACAAACTAAAAAAAAAAAATTACTATAATAAATATGAGAAAGAGAAGAGTAAGACTAGGAGGACGAAAATCAGAAGTAGGAGGAGAAAGAAATAGAGGAGATAGAAGAAGATCAAATAGACGACGACTATGACAGATATGGAAAGAGAAAATTAAGATCAGGAGGACGACAATCAGAAGTAGGAAAAGAAAGAGAAAGAGGAGATGGTACAGTGGAACCATGCGCGCTTTGGGGTCCGAGCGGTCTCCAAGCGCACGGGTTCGAATCCTGTCCACGGTCCGAGTGTAGGTTGGGCTTCCTCACTCGGGGCAACGGTTTCCTAGCGGGTAGGCTTTGAGATAGGAGGTACTCTAAACAGTATCCCCTTTAGCCCAGAAATTCCCGTGAAAAGTCCACATGGTATAAAAAAAATAGACGACGAGTATCAAACTATGACAAATAAGAGAAAAAAAAAGACAAAATAAGACAAAGGACGCGAGTAAAAGGAGTATGAACACGATAAACGAGAAGTATGACTAGGAGGACGAGAAGACCAAAGAACAGGGTACAGCATCCAAGCGTTCACCACAGCAAATATAAGGGCGACATATGGGAAAGGGTGGGGGATGAGGGGAGATGATCAGAAGGGGATAGGGGTGATGGGTAAGGGAGAGTAGCGGGGACCGGGGAAAGATGAGGAAGGGGGGAATAAGGGTTAGCGGAAAGGGGGTTTTTAAGTCAACAATGATGTGGAAGAGCAGTTAGGATGAAGAGAGGCGACGACACTGGAAGAAAAGGATAAAAAAGGGTGTAAAAAGTGTGACAAGAGTGGGTGAAGCGAGTGAATGAGTGAGTGAGTGACGGACGCGACGAGAGGCTGCAGTAAAAAGAGGGTGTGAGTTACAAGGCAAGGCAGAGAGTACACAGGGGAGTGGGGTGGAGTAATGGGGAGTAGTAGGCCACGGCAAAAAAGGAAAAAAGTACATGTTAGGCAAAATAAAAAATAATGAAATGAACTGAGAAGCGATGAAAAGAAAAATTTAAGAAGGAATCACGTAAAAAAAAAAAATCAAGGTCAACACTAAACGAAAAATAAAATTAAAGGAAAGAATGGAAGAAGGAAAAACTAAAGGAATAACAAAGACAGCAGAAGAAAAATGCAGTTACAGAAAGAAATAGCAGGGATGAAATTGTACGATAAACTAGATGGGTAATGACATATATGTAATTGTACAGGTAAGTATGGTACAAGCTTGCTCTTTCACCAATACTGTTTTCAAGGTCACAAAGATGATAAGCGAGGTTTCCAAGAGCATTTTCCAGTTAATAATGTAGACATCTTGACAATTTGCCTCTAAACCTGTAAAAAAAAAATAGAAAAAAAAACTCGCGTAAATTTAAATAAACCCATAGAAGTGTGTGAGAATACGAACCAATATACAACACAGTGATGAGATGGAGACTACGAGCGGCGCGGTAAATGACACATATGACCGCAATACAAGAAGGAACACGGGCATGGGCAGGCACACGGGAATGGCGCTGTGTGTGTGTGTGTGTGTGTCGCAGGGAACGTTGACATACATCACACACAATCACTGTCCTTGATCCGACGCTCCATTGAGACGACCCTTCATCGCCACAATAATAAATTTTACGGGCGATCCACCCCGAGCCACCTCAAGCTACATTTGCCGTGGCTTTGCCTACAGATGTGCACTAATTGAAGCGGCCAAATCGGGTACAATCGAGCGTACATATCGTCCACAGTGGCGGCTGGAGTGGCCCGCAGGGGAGGGGAGGGAGATCGGGGGACCAAAGGATGGAGGGAGAGGGGAGAGGAACAACTTCACTCCTTAAATGTGGGGAGAGGGGAGAGAAAAAGGGAAGGGGTGGCTGGAGTGGCGAAGGGCGCAGGAGGGAAAGGAGTGTTCATGAGTGCAATAGGTATAGGCTGGAGAGAGAGAGAGAGAGAGAGAGAGAGAGAGAGAGAGAGAGAGAGAGAGAGAGACGTGGCAGTAAACAAGAAGAGGGGCAGCAGGAGAGGGAAAGGTGTCAGCGGGGAAGGTAATCAGCGGTGTCGGGGAGAGGGGAAGGCGAGGGGAAGAGAGGCAATGATGCAAGAGGAGAGAAATAAGGGGAAAATGGAAAGGAAGTAATGGGAAGGGACGACGCCAGGAGATGAGAAGCGAACAGAGACACACAGACAGAGAAGGAGAAGCAGAGAGAAAAGAGAGAGAGAGAGAGAGAGAGAGAGAGAGAGAGAGAGAGAGAGAGAGAGAGAGAGAGAGAGAGAGAGAGAGAGAGAGAGAGAGAGAGAGAGAAACCGAGGGCGGAAAGAGACAAAGGTAACGAGGAAGGAGAAAGAGGAGGATGACGACACATGAGAGGAGAATGGACGGGAAAGTGAAGGAAAGATGGAAGGAAGGAAGGAACTGAAGGATCACAAAGGGAATGGATGAGAGAAACACTGTGTAAAGAAAACAACAATAACAAATAAACAGGAACAAGACAAAGTGCCAGAGAAGAGGAGAAGAGGAGGAGAAAAGGATGGGAGAAGAGGTAAGGTGAAGAGGAGGAGGAAGGAAGGAAGACGGCGGGGAGTTAAAAGGTGAGCTCTACACAAGGGGAAGGAGGAGGGGAGACTAGAAGGGGAGAAAGGGAGAATTACTGTGTAAACTAACCATTCTCAGCTGTGAGGGAGGCAAACCGCGCCTAGGGAGGGACTGACGGAGGGAAGGATGGAGGGAAGGAAAGAAGGGAGTGGGGGACGAGGCCGCCGGGCAGTGAGACATCCCCGCCAGCTGACAAAGCAGAGGGGAAGGTGAACTGGGGCGAGAAAACTCCCCTCTGTGATACGGAACGAGGAGGAGGAAGAGGAGGAGGAAGAGGAGGAGGAGGAGGAAGAGGAGGAAGAGGAGGAGGAGGAGGAGGAGGAGGAGGAGGAGGAGGAGGAGGAGGAGGAGGAGGAGGAGGAGGAGGAAGAGGAGGAGGAGGAGGAGGAAACAAGAGATCGGCGTTTTGTTCTCTCTGATTATGACTTGTCTATCAGCGAGAAAGGTGAGGAGGAAAAGAATTCTGTCATGTGTGAGGCCTTATTGCTGAGATGCACACACACACACACACACACACACACACACACACA